>NW_019741978.1:209703-231812 GCF_002891405.2 Cryptotermes secundus | reverse complement strand
TGTGCCATTTTCAATTCATTTTTGGTTTTCAAAAATCTAAACCCTCATTCAAAATTGAAATACAAGGCATTTCTGCTGAATGTGGCAAAAGCCTGGGCTACAGACCACATGGTGGCGGCAGACACAGTCTTAGTACGACCGGGGCCGTCTACTCCCACCCCATCCAGGCCTCATTTTGACCCCCCTGGGTGACTCCTGAGTGATATGCAGAAACATACCCTTGTGAAAATTGTGAAGAGTGAACATGCCAATGGGAAGCAGCCTTCTAGGCGATGCCGTGTTTGCACAGTACACAACAAAAGGAGTATGACTGTCTACATATGCTAGTTCTGTGTAATGCCACTTCACAAAGGGGAATGTTTCCAGAAATATCACACTCTCAAGCACTTCTAGGAGCATTGGTAAGTGTTCTCCAAAAATGTAGTTCAACAAATTAATTAGGAGATTTTATATTAATTTTTAAAGTGAACAGTGCACAAGTTAGGGTAGTAGGTTTAAAAATGCTGGTCCCCAGGGTGATTTAAATATTTAAATTGCTGGTCCACAAAGTGTTAATATTTAGGTAAAAACAATATATTGTTATGTTATGTAAAGGTGAAGTTCATATATCAAATGATATTTGGATACTTTCAATGTTAGTGACAAGTGTTAGTGGCAATAAACATCTCCCATACTACATGATGTCGCATCCTAGAAGAATATAAAGCATGTTATTTCCTTAAATTTATTTGCATTTTACAAAATACCAATAAAAAGTCAATGTGTCAATCAGATCAGCATTTTAACTTCAAACTATGAGGGTAAGTCAAAGTTACAAATGGATATAGAACTTAAACAAATATGAGTACTGATTTGAAAAATGCTTTTATTTCTGAACATAATCTCCCTGTACATTGAGGCTCTTGTCCCATCATTTCACAAGCCCCTGAGAACCAGCAGCCTAATATTCTTTGGGTTGCTGTCAGAACCAGGTGATGACTTCCCTTTCTACAGCTTCATCGTCGGGAAAATGTTCATCCAAATGATGATGTTTAAGAGGACCGAACAAATGGAAGTCACTTGGACTTCCCACTTGAAATTTCACGGTGTCTCATTTGTCCGTGCACGATGGGTACCTTGCATGCTGACCCCACAACGCAAAATGCAAAGAATGGGTCTGGCATTACAGCATCTCAATCGCTACCATGATGAAGGACATGATATGCTAGCCTAAATTGTCAGAGGTGATGAGTCTTTGGTTCACAATTACCACTAGCTGAACATTTTCCCGACGAAGCTGTAGAAATGAAAGTCACTGCCTGGTTCCGACAGCAGCCCAAAGAATTTTATGCTGCTGGTTTTCAGGGGCTTGTGAAACGATGGGACAAGTGCCTCAATGTACAGGGAGATTATGTTGAGAAATAAAAGCATTTTTAAAATCAGTACTCTTATTTAAGTTCTACATCCATTTGTAACTTACTTATTGACTTACCTATGTATAATTACTTACACATGAACATCAAAAAACATACAATTCAACACTGTCTTCCTGAGCCTGACCTCTACTTCCAGCTCTCACCCAACAACTCTTATGACTATCCTATGCAAAATTAATTAAGCACTATGCCATGAGGATGTAGGGGGTGGAGGTATTGCTCCACCATTCTTGATCTTGGCACTAGATGGAGTTGAGTGGTTAGCTTCAGGTCTAGAGAAAGAACCCCCAATACCCATTGGATAAGAGGCCGGGTGTGCCCTAGAGTCAGTCTGGATGCTGTGGAGCAGAGAAAAATCTCTTGCCCCTGCTGGGAATCGAACCCTGTCCATCCAACCCGTAGACCACTGCTACACCAACTGAGCTAACTGCAAAAATCTGAACAGCTCATTGTAAAGAAATGTGTCAGTTGCTATAATAGAGAAACTGATCCTGATTATACCAAAAGAAGACATTAAACAATGGCTATTATACAGGGCGGGGCGCAGAAACTTCCTTTTTGTGAAGACACATTGTGAAGGGAGGGGAGGTCGCAGAAAAGTGGGGATAGGCTCGGCAATCACAGCAGTCATGGAAGTTTCTGTCTAATACCCCTCAGTAGGAAACATGAGGTGGATGAGTGAGCAGCGTGCGTTTGCTGTCGAAGCCTATTTTTCGAACAACCATTACTACGTGGCGGTGCAGCGTGCGTTCTGTACTCACTTTGGAATTAAGCCCAGAGGTCCGGTTCCCAACCGGAAATCGATTTTTTTGTGGGTAGAGAACTTTAGGACAACCGGGAGTGTGGTGAAAAAATCATCAGGATGCCAACGGACTGTTACGATGCCAGAAAATGTGGTGGCAGTTCGACAGTCGATTTTGAGATCTCCAAGACACTCCGCTCGCAAACATGCAGTCGCCCTAGACATATCCAATCATTCAATGCGCTGAATTCTTCATGAACATCTTAATTTCCATCCCAATAAGATGGTTGTGCAAGAATTGTCACCACATGATTTCCAGAACTGAATAACAGCATGTGAAATGTTATTGGAAACTTTACTCCCTGACGCACTTGTTTCCTTTAGTGATGAGGCACATTTTCATCTATCTGGATATGTCAACAAGCAGAATATGCACTATTGGAGTGGTAAAAATCCCAGAGAGGTCCATGAGAGGCCACTTTACAGTGATAAGGTGACAGTATGGTGTGCACTGTCGAGAGTTGGAGTTATTGGCCCTTATTTTTTGAAGAAGACAATCATGCAGTTACTGTCAATTCACAGTGGTATGTGGACATGATTAAAAACTTTTTCAAACCTGCTCTTGAAGAAATGCATCTAGGAAATGTCTGGTTCCAACAGGATGGCGCCATGGTCCACACAGCCCGAGCTTCAATGATAGTTTTGAGGGCAAAGTTCCCCAGATGGCTCATCTCACTTCGAGGTGACATCTCGTGAGCAGCGCACTCACCTGATCTAATGCACTGTGATATTTTTATGGAGATACCTCAAGGCAGAGGTTTTTAAACATCGCCCCACAAACCTGCTTCAGCTGAAGAATGTTATTCGGCAGGAAGTAGCCCAAATTCCGGTGCACATGTTGGAACGTGCAGAGGGGAACTTCAGAAAACGGTTGCATCAGTGCATAGAGAACGGTGGCCACCACCTTCAAGATATTTTGTTTAAAACTTTAAAGTATGTTCTCCCATTAGCTAAACATAAATCTTGTCTATCAGCAATAATTTTTCTTTTATTTGCCTTCAAAAAAAGGAAGTTTCTGCGCCCCACCCTGTACTAAAATAAGAAGACATCAAACAATGGCTGATTGTACTGAAATAACAAGATATCAGACAATGGCTGGTTATACTGAAATAGCTGGAAATCATGCAATGGCCAGCACACACTGAAGTAAGAAGACATCGCTGTTCACATACCAGTACAACATCCAGAGCGAATAACACTGTAGTTAAAATTTCTCTGTACAATGTTGAGTCCTGTGCAAAGTCAAAGTATAAGTGAATCAAGAAAATACTGAAATAAGAACACAATTGGATGGCAGACTTCTTTCAGCTTCACACATGAATGTAACACAGTTCTCTTATAATGAACAGTTCCTATTTGGATAACAAATGTCACCTGAATGAAATTTCTTTTACCCCACTGGACCTTGTGCATATATATTTACTTATTAAAATATATTATGACTTTATATAAACTGTTATTGTGTGATATGTTACTTTCTAACTCCATGTGAAGGACAAACAAAGAACAGTACAACAATAATGGAGATATTAACTCTAGCATCTGTAAGTCATATATTTGTAAATCGGAGACACTGCAATATTTCATTACCTTAGTTGCAAGATTTGAGACTTGTGTACTGACATCTTCTAGCAGCTTTCCTTCCTTCACCTGACAGAACAAAGCCATAACATAATCATGCAGGACAAAATAAATCAATGCATTGAGGGGGGGGGGAGATTTACAGATGTGTGAATATCTACATATAAAATGCATATCTTAATCTATAAGAACACTTTTCATACTAAGAAATCAACCCTACTGCTGTCATAACATAATTAAGTAAATATACAAACAAACAATTCAGTATTTTTAACATAAATTTATACAAACCAAAACTCTGAAAACACCAAACAAGTCAGTAAAAAGGTAAAGGTATCCCTGTAACAGACTGTGAAGGCCCATAGGGTTGTGAGACGTTGAGGGTCCCACATTATCTAGACAATCGGCTCAAAGATGGTAAGGTTGTCAGCCTTACGCGCCAGCCGCGCTTTATTCCCCAGGAAAATTATTTAATTAATTCCTGGTACTTATTTTTGTTAAAGGCTGAGTGAACCCCAGGGCCATAGTGTAGCTGGAAGGATTAGGTCGACTGAAAAAAATCCAATGACCTCATCAGGACTTGAACCCGCAATAAACAAGTTGGTTCAATCAATAATATTTCTGACTTATATTCAGGAGAGGCATGATTTAAATCTCACCTGAGATACCAGCTATCCTGAATGAGATTTTTCTCAGGTCTTACTCAGTTCTTCTAAACAAATGGCAAGACAGTAATGTTAAATTTCAATAGGATGACATGGCAACAAGAACTTTACAAAAAAAAAAATGGTAACCAGCAATCCAACTAACCAAATTACATTACTTAAAATTATTTAAGACAGAAAAAAAAAAACACTCTGTGGCCTGTAGTATGCAAGCAAACTATACTGACCGAGCAACCGCTGCTTGTCGGCAAAGTTAGCGCCAACTTTTTTACAGATAGAGGGTGTCATGTGGTCAGCGCAACAGATCCCCATGGCTGTTAATCTCGGTTTTCTAGACCGGTATTTAAGAGTAAACAATATCAAAATAAGAAACTACTCACCACCTGATAGTCTGGCCATGAACTGTGTCCTGCATGCACTATTTCATAAGCATTTCAAGTCATTTAGGAGCACAGGCTATCTTTTGACATTAAAACATACTTTTTCTATTTCAACTGGAATAATTTACACAAGTTTAGGCACAAAGCAAACAGAACGCTGATATTCACACATCTTAAAGGAAAATAAATATATATAAATGTATCTACGTAACAGTAAAATGAGGAGTGTCTTCGATACAAACCACATACAGTAAGAATTCTTAAATTTCTCTATCTTCATTGTCTAATGCTGACATCATTTACATTTGATCTTTGCTAAAGAATCAGTTAGAAACTGTGCCGGACAACCTGCTTTTCCATGACTATTACTCAACTTCGCAAACATTTTACTTCTCTCATAAACACAGGATCTTGTCTTTCTGAACATACAAATTACTTTTAACCATTTCATGTCCTACTCTTCAAGCAGGAATTTACAGATATACACACAAAATACAAACTAAATTTTGGTGGGAAAACTCTTGGAAAAGTAGCTACTTGGAAGACCAATAAGAAGACTGGAGAATAACAAAATGCTAGACATCTCACTTCTAGGGAACAAACAAAAGTACTGACTAAATAAGCAACTAAAATTTAATAAACTAAAAGAGCATTCCACAGCACTTACCTTTTCCCCAACAGAAACACTTATATCAGCTACCTTCTGAGATGCTATCCCTCCTATTTTAATGGCTCCTTCAGTTGCTTTACTTGCTATTTTGGTTGCAGACACCGAAAACACAGACCACCCCTAAAAGGGGAAAACAAGCAAGTTTAAATTTTACAGAAATCAGTCAATACACTTCTACCTGTACACAGTTCAGATGCTTACTCTCCCTTAATCTGTGAGGTAAAACTGTCCCTGGACATATTTAATTAAAAATGAGATGTATGGAGGAGCAGAGGTACAGCTGCATCATTCTTAACCTTGGCACTAGATGGAGATGAGTGGTCAGCTTTGTCCTTGCTGCTTTTACCCCCAGCAATTCACTGTATAGAAGGTTGGATGAGCCAGTCTAGATGCTGTTGAGAAAAGAAATATCTGTTGCCCCTGCCAGCAAATGAACCCTGATTCTTCAGCCACCAAGCCACCAAGCCCCTAGCCCATCGATATACTGACTGCGTTATCCCAACTACCATCATTACTAAATCTGGAGCATAGGACTTTCATTGCTTGTCATTAAAATGGCCACTGATTTACTCTTAGGTCATATTTAATGACGTGTTTCAACTGCAAAGATTATGGAACATCAAATAAGATGTGATGGCAATCATGAAAGGTTCAAGTGGGAGGGATATGGAAAGAAGGTAAGGCACATTTGAAGACCATGGCATTTTCCTGGAAGGAAGGAAAACCATGATGTTGTCAGAGCAGGCAGTTCCCTCATCAGATTTCAAATGGATGTACAGGTCAAATACATTACAACCATTGACTTTAGTGACAATGATATACTGATAAATAAATTAAAACAACCAAATATCAACTTAACAAAAATGGAAAAAAATTTTTTGCATTCAGTGGTTCCATTTTTTTGTTCAGATCTGGCTACCTGATCTGATAAGTTACCTTGTTTTATATTTAAATACTCAATACATATCTACCTAAACCAGAAGAAAGTGATCATACATGTAAACACCACAGAGGAACAGTCTCACTTAAAAGTCCTGCTTGTTATTTTCTGCAGTTTGATGGCAAATAATTATGCTGGAACATTAATGTTTATGATAGATGCCAGAATGATACTGATTTTTAGATCAATCTGCACTCTGAAAATTCATAGCAAATTGCAGGCATTTGATTTCAACTCCTGAGAAGGTGTTCATTAAGCACAAAATTACACAATTTGTTTGTTTAACACTGATAAACTTACACTTGCAAGAGACGACACTGCACTGTCAAAGAACTCCTGGGAGCTGCTACGTGCTGGTGGATCCATTGTGTAGCCAAACCCAGAATAACGTCCACCTTGGTTTGGGGGAATATCACTGCAAATGTAATATCAAGTCAGACATCAAGTACAGTACAATTATTGCATTTCTGGACATTATCCATCAACCTACTTTTATTTAAGACACGTTTTGGGGACTGGATTCTGTCTCCATCTTCAGGTGGAACCTACTCCGCTAGGCCCAATGGATAGAGCTAGCCCCTACCTCCCTAGGTCCAGAGATAGGGACTAGCTCTGTCGATTGGACCCAACTGCATCCAGTTTCCAAAACATTGTGCATTTTATATAAAAACAGGACAATGCATAATGTCCAGAAACACAATACTTGTATTAATGAATAATCACAAACTTTCAGATCTTATTTATCAAGTATGGTACTTTGGTAATAACATGCTGCAGCAATTTTATGAAGAGTCTGTGCATGAAAATGTGATACATTTAAGCTTAGAAATTATGCAGTGTAGTAACACTTGAAAATTTTCAACAACACAGTTAGTACTGACAATAAGCATAGGCAACCATTACTGAAATTGATTACAGATGAAGTCTTACTCAGGTTTCAATGCATTCTCATTTTGTTTGCGTGTGAAGAATGCTTCCTTTTCATCTCTGAAGTTCTGCTGTGCATCCAGACTCTGATATCTCCCACCTGACTGATAGCTACCAGAATCTGAATTGCTATGATATAATTCATCATCATTACCATAGCTGACTCCTTCAATGCGTGAACTACTGTTATACCTATTCACCGAGCCACTAATGTAATTCTGTGCTAATGAAGTTGCCTCATCCCATTCAAGTCCTTGTGCTAGAGTTGCAATCTGAAGAAAGATCAACATATATATAAGTATTAATATGAATATGAATATGAATAAATGATATGAAAATATCAATCATACCAAACCTATTGACAACGAACTTGCAATACTTTCCAAAGAATGAATAACAAATTAGCTCTGATGCATGTTGTGTGAGAATTCTGAAAATGTCTGGACATGATGAATGTCCATGCAGTACAAAACCAGAGCATTTATACATATATGAAAAGGATCATATCTCAAAATGAAAACGTCTAAAATTGTACTTAAATGATCACAAGACATGTTGGGAAAGACTTGGAATACAAAATAAGATCCTGCAGTGTGGGTTCCATCACTCTGATACTTCAAACTAAGAAACAAAAGAAATCGGTGAAACATTGTTTTGGTAAATTAAAATCAGAAGCCAAATGTACAGGCAAAAATTCAAGGAGACCCAAAAAGTAATATGTAACATACTGAATGAAAGCCTCATTTAAAAGCTTTAAGTTGGTACAAGAATGAAATAGAGGAAGACTTATAAAAATGCTAAAGTGACTCAGAATTCAAGAATATTTAAGGAAGGCTTCAATACACTGCATCTCTTAAATTAACTCACACTGCAAAGTAAAATGTTATATTTATCAGGTCCATCAATCTTATTGAGCTTCAGTGAAATTCAACTCGTGTGATGAGTTCACATGAAACGACCAAGATGTAAATATCATAAAGTTCTACAAGCTTCTAATCTGAATTTTCTTTGATAAGAAACAGAAACCCCCAAGAAATATCTAAATTGATGAGCAAATTACTATAAAGTGAGCAAGAATTAGTATTCTTAGTCTCACCTTATCACGATATAATGCAGCCGCTTTCGTGTTGTAGCGCTGTTGTAAAGTCATGGTATCATCCCAGTCTTGTTGTGATTCAAAAAACTCCCTAGCTTTCCGATTGCCCCCAACCTTGAAATAAAAGAACACTGTGATGTGATGACATAAAAATTGTCTGTCCACTGCTAAGTAATGGCTCGACACACATCATGCAACAATCGAGGAGCTGCTGGAAACAATGTTTTCTATGCAATCTGTCCAAAGCTATATAACAAGAGTCCATGTGAATAAGCAAGTGATGACTAGGTGGCCATGAAGTGTCGCTGAGAGTTAGCTGTGATCTGGCTGCCATCCAGCAAGGATGTGAGCACACAAGCAGAGGAACACCCACTGTTGTGAGCTGTTACCACATGACTAGTGAAGACATAGAAGACTTTATGTGTGCTGCAGTACAGCAATTTGTAGAGTGCGTAGATCTGTGAAACCATTGTAGCTACCCCTGCAGTTATGAGTTATGAGCGCTCAATAAATCCAGTTACCAATTCAAACCCTGTGTCTAGTCACTAACACATAACAATATTATTATATTTCAGCATTCTGTTGCACTGATGTATCTTTTAGTCTTCTTCTTTTCCATCTATAATGCAACAAATTAATAACATTAATTCACATTTAATTCATACAATGATCATTAAATGTATAAAATGTTATTAAATTAATTAAAATATTACAATATATATACATATGTTGCTGTTATACTGCTACATGTTTCGGCCTTATAAGGCCATCTTCAGGCAACACTTATTTTAGGATTCTAATTCACTGTATGCTAATCATATAGTATTCCCAAGATATGTCATTGATGTTCCTTCATACCGTTTTGATCTTTTTGAATTGTGGCTGTTTCTATATCATATTAGATGTGCTGTGTCTATGTTGAGCATATCAAGTGTTGCTGTGCATGGCACATGTAGTAGCATAACAACATTCTATGTGGTTGTGTATATATATTAATAATTGTAACATTTTATACATTTAATGATCATTGTATGAATTAAATGTGAATTAATGCTATTAATTTGTTGCATTATAGACAGAAGAGAAAAAGACTATAAAAACATGACAATGTACTTGTCCATTATTGTTGGCTACAGTCATATTCTATAAACCCTAGTTTCATGACTTAGCGCACTTATTTAAAGAAACAGTGGTTAAGGCTTACTTTTAAGAGAGTGAAGGTGAACAGTATCCACTTTCTGCCCTTCACACAACTTAAATACATCTCTCAAATAGTGACTGTTAAATCACCAAGTTACTTTCTTCTCAGTTAGCTAAGGTAGGGAAAACAGACAGTGTGTACATCAGCTGTGGCAGGAAATACATGTCACATCAAAGATACATCCCATATCACTGGAGAGGAAATTATATATCACATATACAGATATAAATGCATGTGTAATGAAGATCCACAACATTAAATACGTGGTGTGTTCAAAAAGTATCGAACCTTCTTTTTTCCCGCATAAACCAATGAAGCACGGGAGGCTCCCTTCGGTGGAGATGTGGAGGGGACATTCATGCGCAGTTGTGAATTTTTTCCCGCCCACAGAAAGCGTCAGTCGCTGGCAGTCGGCCTATGAGTGAGGACGTGTAGTGAGCGCTCGTCGAATTCCAGTAAGGTGTAAAATGACGGAACAACATAAGCAGCGATATTGCATCAAATTTTGCCAAAAGCTTGGCGATACCCAAGTGGAAACCATTTGCAAGATTCAACAGGCTTTCGGGGATGATGCCATGAGCAACTAACGGATAAAGGAGAGGTACAACCGCTTCAAAGATAGCCGCACATCAGTGGACAACGAACCGCGTTCAGGCAGACCCTCAACAAGCCGAAATGAGAATGTCATTGAGCAAGTATGGACTTTGGTCATGGAGGACCATCATATCACAGTCCGAGAACTTGCAAACAAAATAGGAGTAAGCACTGGATTGATACATTTAATTTTGACCAAGGATTTGGGCATGAGGAGAGTGTCCGCGAAATTTGTACCGAAACTGCTAACAATGGAGCAGAAGCAACACGGTCTGGAAATCGCACAGGATATGCTGGACAATTCAAACAGTAACCCCAACTTTCTGAACACTGTGATCACAGACAATGAGTCGTGGGTTTATGGGTACGACCCGGAAACCAAGTTGCAGTCATCACAGTGGAAACATCCGACATCCACGAGGCCAAAAAAAAACACGGCAGGTCTGCAGAAATGTCCAGGTCATGTTGGCTGTTTTCTTCAACTCCCGTGGGGTTGTGCATCATGAGTACGCACCACAAGGCCAAACCAACATAAAGGAATACTACCAGGAGGTCCTTCATTGCCTTCATGATGCTGTGTGGCGCAAACAACCGGATCTGTGGGCAGCAAAAACTTGGCAGCTCCATCATGATAACACATCTGCCCATTCTGCGCATCTGATTCAGACTTTCGTCGCCAAACACAACATCCCTGTGGTTTGTCAGGCTCCCTACTCCCCCGACATGGCTCCGTGTCACTTTTGGCTATTTCCCAAGCTGAAAATGCCGCTGAAAGGAACCCGATTTGAGTCAAGAGAAGACATCATGCGGAATGCGACAGCCCGGCTGATCACCATTCCAAAAGATGCGTTCCAGAAGTGTTTCCAACAATGGCGGAAGCGCTGGGAAAAGTGTGTGCATTACCAAGGAGACTACTTTGAAGGGGATTAGGGTTTTGTACCTCCAAATCAATAAATGTATTTCTGCCGACCAAAGGTTCGATACTTTCTGAACACACCATGTACATCTACCAACACAATATAAGCTTCTTTTTGTTAGCAGAGAAAACTTATATGGTTTAAATATCTTAGTTGAAAGATTCAGCGGATATGTCTCCACCACCAACAAGGCAGAAGCTGTCACTGGTATAACAAACCGATTAATTAAGTGGCCAATTAAACTTTTAACAGTGATAGATTTAAAAATAAATACCTTCATTTTTTCAAGTTCAATATCCTTCCACTTATCCATACTAATGGATCTAACAAAAGATAAGTGTACACCAAGACCACGATGCTTCCCAGAACATTCAAGGCAAATCCAGATGCCATATGTGACAGAAGCCCACTGTGGATTGTGTGCATTGCATTCAAAGCATCTCTGTAAAGCATTATAAAATGTTTTATCACTACAAGTGAAATACTCGTAAAGACCTAGAACTACACACACATATATGAGGTATAACTAATGTATGTGACTTCACTAAGGTGAAAAGCATATGCATCACACCATGATCCAAAATTAAAACATGTTTCATGTATGTGTCTTCTGGGTTTTGGCGCCGTGTATTCTTCGTTTTGGCCGACGTTTCGGAGGAACGTATCGCCTCCATCTTCAGAGCAGGTGAATGGCCATTCACAGGTATCCCTGTAACAGGTGGTGGAGGCCCATAGGGTTGTGAGATGTTGAGGCTCCCACATTTTCTAGACAGTTGGCTCACAGATGGCGGTAAGGTTGTCAGTCTTACACGCCAGCCGCCCTTTACCCCCAGGAATATTTCTGGTACTCATTTCTTTTAAAGGCTGAGTCAACCCCAGGGCCATAGTGTGGCTGGAAGGATTAGGTAAATTTAAAAAAATCCCCCTCATCGTGATTCGATCCCACAACCTTCTGGCTTGTAGCATAGTGCCTCAACGAACTACACTACTGTGTAGTGATATGTTCCTCAAAAATGTTGGTCGACTTTCATCAGACTACATGGCATTATAATCAAGAAGAGAGAACTGTTATGTCCATAATTTGTTAAATAAATATGAAGTGTCCCCAGATATCAGAAAAAATAACCACTAGTACAAGTGCCTTCCATATGCACAAGAGAGAAAATGTCAGGGATAACAAAAGTAACAATAGTACTCTACTTCCATGCTGGTAAAGTGGCTAAAACTGGTTCTGAAGTTCAGAAATCAAAATGTCTCTCTGTCTCCTCTGGAAGTGCTCATATGTATCTTTTCCCTCTGGAAATGTGTCATTTTCAGGAAAAGGCCTCCTTGTATTCTAATGTTTTCTTGAATTTAACTGGTTAGTTATTCATTGATAGAAGGCACGCTGTAGCGTAGTTGGTTGAGGTACTGTGCTACAAGCCAGAAGGTCACGGGTTCAAGTTCCAATAAGGTCACTGGAATTTTTCAATTGACCTAATCCTTCCAGCCGCGCTATGGCCCTGGGGTCAACTCAGCCTCTAACAGAAATGAGTACCAGGAATGTTCTTGGGAGTCGAGGGCAGCATGGCATGTAAGGCTGACAACCTTGCGGCCATCTATGAGCCGACTGTCTAAATTAAAAAAAAATTAAGTCTGCTGTTAAATGATTCCTATTTTTAAATTCATTTTATTCATTGGATGAATATTTTAACTGTGACAACAATTAAAGTTTTGGATTTGTTACGGGTGGTAGTTGATAGCGCTTTATTGTTATAGATGATGGTTTTTGTTCATGTTGTATATTGTTAATGTTTTTAACTGGTATGACATTACACAACTGTGATGCAGTATGTGATGTTTACTCATGTTGACTATTTCTATATCCATTGGTGTTTAACCATGTAAGGATTTATGGAATGCTGAATAAATGAATGAATGTCTAGAAAATGTGGGAACCTCAACGTCTCACAACCCCATGGGCCTCTATGGCCTGTTACAAGAATACCTTTACTTTTAGTTCATTCAGTGATAATTTTGTACATTATCATGCAGTTTACAGTCTACTTCTTACTGAATTCATAAAATCACTTGTCTCTTATACTGACTCCAACCAGTTCCGAGGTCAAGAATACATTGATCTATACATCCATTCCCACATACAACATGGCACAGTGCTTGATTAGTTAAGCACAGGGGCAAATTTATCTTATGGTTACTTTCAGTAGTGATCTAAAAATCTATGGATTCAACTGGTTCAGAACAGTCCACATGCAAGGTGTTATGAACATGATAATGAACATCCAGATTCCATACAAGCCAGGGTTTCCTCGATCAGATAAATGACTATAAGCTTCTCAAAGACTCTGCTCTATGTAGAAAGTATGTAGTTACTTAGAATCCAAATACGTAACTTGAAGAGATCTATCTTGTAGGATATAACATCATGTAGTCTGTTGAAAGTCAACTGACATTTCACAGGGTCATATCGTCTGCATCTTCAGGGTCAACAAATAAGCCAAGAAACCAGCATGAAGCAGGTAGTAAGCAGGACTATGACAGAGCTCAATGATCACTGGAGATAAAGAAGCTCTGCTTTGCCACCAGTTTCCACACTGGTTTCTTGCTTGGCTTATTCTTCAACCCTGAAGATGGAGCTGACATGTCCTTCCAAATGATAAGTTTGACTTTCAAAAGACTACAAGGCATTATAGCCCAGAAGACAGAACTCTTCATAACCACCATATGAGCACCTCAACATCCTACAACACCTAGTTATTCGTGTGTCACTGTCAATATTTCGCTTCCAACACATAAATTCAGTTAGCTACAGCACTGTATAGCCTTAGTAAAATATCTCTTAATTTGTGTTTTTAATGTCTCTTTGTTATTCCATTCAATCAGTTAAACAGTAAATCCCAGTTATCTGCTAACAACATCTGGAATTCTGATCCAACGGGCAAAAATTTTCAAGAAAATTTACTATTTTTATAAGGTTACTAAAAAACAAATCTGCAATGCTCATATGTACACCTCTCATGCAGTAGTTTCCCAGCTGCCACTAGAAGCACTGCCCATAATCTCCCCTTGACTATGTTGTCTAGGAAGACTCCCATGCCAGAACTCAAGCAAAAACATGTTGACTCTGTAGTGGGTTCCTAAGAGTTTTCCTCAGGTAACTGTCATATTCCATTCACCATATATGCCACATAATATGGAGTTTACTGTATATGTAGTAGTCACATATTCATTTAACTGGTCAGATATTTTGCACCTGACATATACAAACTGGAACCGGTCTGGACTTCATGGAGAAAATTCTTGCCCCTAGCAGGCTCCTCCTGGCTCCTAGTTTATAACGGTAATCTTTCATAATCTGTAATTCTTAGGCCCACTATAATCCAGTTTCAAAGAGGTAACAGCACTTCAACAATTATATTTTAAAACAGTTAAACACAATGGAAAAAATAATGAGTGCATAGGTGGAAAGGGCTGCAGGAATTCAAAGAGGTTCAACTGTATTTTTTGAGTTTATGACTTAATCTAATTAAAAAATCCTGAATGCACATTAATTAATTAATCCTTGGATACAAGAATCTGGCGTCATTATTTTCATTAAAACCAGCTGTGTCAATATCGTTCACGTCATTAACCATAACATACCGACAACTGTCAAGTACTAATTTGTACTATCCACTACTTCAAGTGGGGATTTAAAGAATGTAAATAAGCCCTGATATCTGTTAGGTGACGAAACGTTATTGCCTTTATTTATTTCCTATTAGGACTAAGCACAATCCTACTTACACTGTTATCGTCAGTTGGTTTTAAATCTTGTAGGACTCGACGAGTTCTCGGACTAGCCATTGTTACTCCTTGAAGCTACAGACAGATTATTCCCTAATTCATGGAAACTCTGTATATTAAGCACTATAGATCGTATTACATTATATTAGGTATCACAGTTTAACCGCTAATATTAAATCATCGAACATACTAAAATCTAAAAACTCGACACATTACTGACGTGTTCAGATCCATAATGGCAAAGATTACTGCCACGAACACAGAACATTGCACTCTACAGTACGGTTCCACGCTTCGTCCTCTCGGTGTTCAGCGACAAACCTACTGGCAATCGAACACGAAAAAGAAGAAAAGGAGGTGTGGGGACACCAAAGACCTCATCTGCGGCGTAAGAAACGAAAGAGCGAAGTATTGTTTTCACAAGGATTACTGTGGGGCTAGACAAAATTGCTGAAGCAACTCCACGAAGCCAAAAATGAAACAATGATCTAAGAAAACAATGACACGCTAAGTTTTAAAAATTGGACAACAGCGAAATATCTCATTAAGGGCGTGGGCACACCAAGGAAACTGGCTACCGCAACGCAACCGAAATTTCCGGGAATTGTTAACAGCCTGAGTTGAACGAATGTTGCTGAATGTAGGAGCGCAAATTTGAAAAACGGCAACGCAGTTTCCTCAATTTTCGTTGACAGTTTACTTGGTGTGCCCTCGCGCAAAGGTATTTTAGTAACCCGTGGTATCTGGTCCCCGTTTGTGAGAAACAGACTCCGTCGTGCTCGTAGTAATTAATATCCAAGAAATAATTATACAAGGATAGAGACGAGCTGTCACTCATAAGATAAATCAACCACGTGGGATTTTACGAGGGAGAGGTTGGGGCTTATGGACTTTCTGCTTTTCACCTTAACGATAGCCAACATTATAAGCAAAAAGAACCTCGAAAACATAGGAGTGCTGACATATACAGACGACATGGTTTTGGCATTTGTGAACCTGACTGAAATAGAGAAATCTTTTGATAGCCTTATAAAATGGGTAACTTTAAAAAAAAAAGGGGGCAAATCAATGAAGAGAAAACAGCATCAAAACACTGAAGGAAGGTGATGGCTAAGATTGTTAGAAAGGCCGTGCCATAGCTCAAGCGGTTAGTCGCTGGCTTCCCATCGCGGCGGCCCGGGTTCGATCCCGGGTCTGGTCAAGTGGGATTTGTGGTGGACAAAGTGGCGCTCGGTCAGGTTTTCTCAGAGTTCTTCGGTTTCCCCTGCCAATCTTCATTCCATCAATTGCTCCACAATCACCCTCACCTATCATCTGGGTTGGCACAATAGGCCAGAAGTGGCCGCAGTACAAGGGACTTAGTCCCACCCCACTAGCATTAAAAAGAAAAAAGATTGTTAGATTTGCATGCAGAATTGGAGTCCTTGATATTATTCCCCATTTCAACTTTCTAGGTGCTACCCTATAAATGTAGATGAGATAGTGGAGTTAGTACAGCGACTGGCTACAGCTGGACACGGAGGTCAAAGTACGAGTCCCAGTAGGGTCAAGAATTTTTTCCACATCACCCAGACCAGCTCTGCAGTCCACCCAATCTGAAGAGACGACTGGCATCAATGCCTGGCACAGAACCAATTTGACAGTACTGTACTTCAAATAAATTTAAAGGTCCCAACAATGTTCAAATCAGATGCTTACAGAGAACATAATGCTTATGAGGTGTGTCTCAAATAGAACTGTATATGCTCTTGCTGGAAAAGATTTCTTTTCAAGGACAGTCCAAGGAAAGCAGACGTTGCTCATAACTACTCCTATGCCCAAGTGCTAACTGAAGGATGGAAGCTGAAAACTCTCAGGGAAAAATGTTATCACACAGACATATTGACAACAATTGAGTGGAGAGAACCCAATAATGAATTGAGGTACACATATTTCAGCTTTGCTGTGCATCCACAACAGGATATGCATAATTGCTGGATATTGTGAACCCAGCACCCCATGTGGGTGTCTTTTGTAATGAGAAGGCACACAGTTCTATGTAAAGAACTGTGACAGAACACAAATACTGACCTCAATGTCAATAAACTAAGGAAACTCTTTCTGGAAGAACATTTTAACTTACCGATGATTTATTTTAGAATTTAAAAATGACCAATAGCAAAACTAAAATTTGTACAATATTCCCAGTTCCACAAAGATGCCATCTGGTTGATATTCTCCTATACAGAAACTGTACTCCCTCCTTTAATTCATGTGTTGGTACTGAATTCTGAAGCAATGGATGTAGTACCAAACATTTATCAAAATAATTTGTGCACTAGCCCAAATTTGATTTTTGACTGGGATTCTCAAATTACACCAATCATGGAAAACATTATGCTGAGGATGCAGTCCTATATACTGTTACGTGTTTTCTGTGTGTCCCGCAACAAGTAAATCCACATAGGTCTCAAATTCAGTAGAGCCTTTATTGGACACTTCACTTATACAATCACAAGTACAATTATTATCCACTGTCCTCCTCGGCGGTTAATTCCAGACTGACTCCTTCGGCGACTAATTCCAGACTTGCTTCTTTTATGGAGGCTAATACCAAACTGTCTTCTTCAGCGGTTATTGGCAGACCCGCTGTTCGAATGCATTCAACCCCGTTTTATAACCTCTGCCACTGCTATGCAAAGAAGCCTTTGTTGTAACCGTGGAATCTCATCTCTATGCAATGCTCACTGTTAGAATTACTGTAGCGCTATTGTTACTTCCTAGGCAACGACCTGTTGTAGCGTTTCCATGGAAGTAACTCTTCTGGATTCCAAACACATTAAAATACATTTTGTCATGCTCTGATTTTGACTAAGGAGTCAGGATATCTCAGTCAGTATAGCGATGGGCCACAGGCTGGATGGGCTGGGTTCGATTCCTGGCAGTGCAAGATTTCTCTTCTCCACAGTATCCCGACCTGCTCTGACCCAGAAGGAAAGATACTACTAGGCCCAGTATGTAGGTGGGTGTATAATATTAAAATGGATCTGAGAGAGACAGGATGGAGTGGCATGAACTGGACTGATCTGGCTCAGGATAGGAACCAGTGGAGCGCTCTTGTGAACACAGTAATGAACCTGTGTTCCATAAAATTTTGGGAAATTCTAATCTAGCTGCACAACTGGGGGCTTCTCAAGAAGGGCTCATCTCCATGAAGTCCAGTCAGTCAGTCAGTCAGTCAGTCAAATCTTGCTGTTTTGGTATTATATTTCAGCATCCCGTTGTATTGAGACATTATCCTATTTTACTAACGTATCCGTCAATAATACAACTTTGAAAAGACATTAGGAATATGATGTTCACTAAAATTTACACATTAAAAGTGAATGTCCACACCCTCAAGTTGTCTCGGTTTTACATAATTTATATTCACATGTTTCAGCCTCATTGGGCCATCATCAGGTGAATTCTATCGAGTGAGACCACTGCACTGTATTTGTTTCCCGTGCTTCTATTGGTAGACCACAATGGGGACACTGACAAACTGATAACAGCCGCAAAATAGCCGGATAAAAATAAAAAATTTAACAACTAGCATGAAGTAAATAATGATGTGCACAAGAGAAGCACGGGAAATAAATACAGTGGAGTGGTCTCACTCGAGGACAGAATTCACCTGATGATGGCTCAATGAGGGCAAAACATGTTGTGACGATAAATTACGTAAAACCGAGACAACTTGAGGAGTGTGGACATTCACTTTTAATGTGTAAATTTATATGCTAACATAGCCTACAGGCATATTATTGATTTTACCTATCATAGTATTAAAATGCATTTTTAGTGAACAACATATTCCTAATATCTTTTTAAAGTTGTATTAATGACGGATACATTAGTAAAATAGGATAATNGTTAATTGGTTAGTGTGACGGACCAGAATGAAAGACCTTAAAAACAAAATAATAATTGCTGTTTTGGGCAACCAAGAATAAGAAGGAATCAGAACAAGTAAACTTACTATACAAGACATTTTTATTTTAGTTGCTTTCCATTTTGAAGGAATCCGATACCTGCATCTTCAGGGAGTAGGTGAAGGTGAAGATGAAGATGGAAGCAGAATATTCCTCCAAAACATTTACAACCACCTACAAAACTACACAGTGACATAATCCAAATAACCACCAACTAAACACCTGTACATGCTGCAACATGTATAGACACATTATTCACAGCCATCTCCCTATACAGTGCAATTTATCCAAGATATGAACTCAGTTTCAATACTGTTTGATCAGACCTTGTATTTGTACAGGGATAGTCACCTCTTTAATGAATGTGAAGGCATCTACTACTGAGTATAATACTGACAAGGAGCTGCATCACACCATCTCTTAACTGTCATACACAGACCATCTTACACATAAAACATACATTTCTTTGTTTCATATGACAGGTAATGAAATATACAAGCTTTGTATTGACAAGACTGTAAGAAAAACTTCTGAATGGGTTTTAAAGCACGATGTTCTCAGTTGTTCCCAGTGTTAAGATTCATGGACCATCAACTGTTCTCTTATGGCCATGCCTATACCTTTACTACCATAGGACAAATCAATTTTCCACATTGTATCACATCTACTACTTCACAGTAAATGAACTGCAGTTAACCCCAGAATGTCATATAATCCCAATTCAGTATGCGGTCTGAAAAAGTGATCTGCTGTCGAGCACACTGAACTTACCACTTGCACACGTACAAGTTCACTATATTAACGCTCTAAAGCCCAGTGGTTTTATATGCACTGCCTGCTTTAACATACTAGAACACAGCATTCTACACACAGTATGGATTTGTGTGATCCAAGTAGTTCTCACAGTACATATCAATTGTTTCCCTAAACAGCAGTAACTATTTGACATTGTAGTGGAGATGTGTTCCATGTGAGGTACAAACTGAATTATTGTATACTATTTTGGAGAAATTCAGTCTTTGAAGGATTAAAATTACTTTATGGTAAATATGGTTAATATATTATTCAGTTAAAATTCACAAGTGATGAAGTAGGCCAATTTTAATGTTCGTCTAACAGGAGAGCTCCAGCAGTCAAATTCACTGCTCTCGTCTCAATCATTTTATTCTAATAATAAAATCTATCCATTTAGCAAGACAGCATGAAGAGGTGAGGGAACCATACATTTTACCTTATGCTCACTCTCCCTAATAAAAATCATAAGAAATACATGAAATTACTTGCTTTCAGAGCTTTCCCCTTAATCTATTTACAAAACTGTCAGACTCTGCTCCTTTCTGTCAAAAATGACACAAAATTTTCAAAGGCAGGTACATAGAATAGTATGAACTTTCAGATATCATATGAATACAGTGAAACTTGTACTGAAGACTGCTGTAAAGAAATCTATATACACAAAATTCTGTCATTAAGAAAAGCTATAATGACCATCCTTCCAGTAACATGCATAGGAAACGGGTTTCGTACCAAGGACATATAAGTAAAAATTGTACTTGTCATCCAATTTCACTGCCTAGCACAGTCTAACAACATAGTAAAAACAGGTATCAACATGTTTATCATAATAACTATAACATAAATGATGTCAGATCCCATTTAAATAATCTGAACTCATTTAAATGCATGACTCTCAGAAACTGTATTTAGTGATTGTGCATTAATCCCAAATGCCTTCGTTATTAATGTTCTGAAAAAATAAATAACACTATACATACACTTCTAAAAAAAATTGCACAGTGTTTAGGCTGTCATGGTAATGGTTTTACAAGTCTTTACAATCATAAATCTCACATTCATAGCATTATGAAGACATAATTGACCTTCAATATACAATCCTGGCGAGCAAATTAATGCGGTGCTGCGCTACAAGTATCAGCCACTAATCAATAACAAGTCTAAGTTCACTATTATAAAATTCTTTCTCTTTCATTTAGAAGTTTTACCCTTAAAATACAAAATCATAAAAAATAAATTATAACAAAATATGACATTATGAGGGAATGGCTTTTACAGGTTAACAACCAATGACTGACCTAGTTTCTCTCCACCATGTTGGTAGTTATATTGCACCAACTGTTAATATATCATGATCATGCAGACATAATAAACTGTATGTGATGGTGAAATCTCATACAGAAGAAATGCACAACTAACCACTTGCATTTCTCCACTAGCACTAGTATGAAACTCTCCACTCTACAGACATGTTATCTGAGGAGAAACTAATACAGCTACTGCAAATGTTGTGTTGCATATAACGGTTCAAGGAATGTTGATTTTCACAACCCATGTGAGATCACTCCAATTTGAAGTTTAAGTCCTGCTAAATCTGGGGATGACAGTTACACTTTAGAGACTAATTGTGCCTATATCAAAATCCAAATTACATCTGCATTTGGATTTGCTTTTCAAAATATATTTTGCTTTAACACATGGATGACTATATACTTTCCATTAGAATAATGTAATATTGCTTGTTCCTCGCACATACCCCTTTAACATACTTTAATATTAGCATTATCATTCACAGAATTTCCTTAATCACACGCAATGAATGCACTTGCTCATACTTTAATAAATCGTTGCAAGACACTCTGTGGTGTCAGCTATTATCATTCAATTTGCATCTGGTTTTCAATGCTCCATACTGATCATAAATATTCAGTAAAAATTTTTACCACAAAACTCTCTACAATAAACACACAGGAACATCATTCCTTCATATTTGTGTTTTAAAAATATATGCATATGTATTACTGTTGAGGCAATTCAACCATATGCCTAACGATTGTACAAGGCTTACATATGCGTAACAAAGTCATTATCACTACAAATGAAATCCAGATGTCCATGTTCATCATACTACAGTTTCCAGTTTCGGGGATTTCCCAAGCTGAGTTGCAACAGTCATTTCACTGACATCGTCTGATTCAGAGTCTGAACTGCCTGTTGAAGTTCCATGTTTCTGAAATAATAAAATATATACAGTACATACACACACTGAAACATCCATTTAAATGTAAGATTTGAGGCTTTCACGGCGGTGACTATGAAGAAAGCAGTCTTCTGGGATTTGGCACCGTGTATAAGTGGTGTTAACCGACGTTTCGGAGGAACGTATC
>NW_019741978.1:75171-209363 GCF_002891405.2 Cryptotermes secundus | reverse complement strand
GGGGCCCAACTGAGTAGGTTAAACCTTCCCTATCCACCTGAAGACGGAGACAGATCCAGTCTCCGAAACGTCGTGGTTTTTTGTCTTTTATATACCGGACGATGGGTGAAGTCCAAAATAAGCCAAAAGAAGTACAGTATACACCGTCGTCAGAATCCTTTCAAGTCTATCTAATCTTGTGTTATCTGTAATGTTTTGGGAATGTACGTTCCTACACCAGTAATAAAATTCTATTTACCTGAAGGGTTAGTATGCTGAGCTCGTGAGCAGATGTATGCTTATGGCTGATATGCATACCATATTCATACAAATACTTTCATATTTCATCTACGCTGTTTTATGTTTTTGATAATTTATTTTAACTTATATATATATTGTGCATTTTTGTAATGAAACTTTTAAACATGAAGCTATTAGCTGTGTCATGTCTGTGTGTCCACTGAATGAACTTTCATGAAATCTGATTATGGGAAAATTTGTTTGTCAGTATGTCCAATTTTAATTAAAATCTACCAACAATGACACACAAAAGTCCTGCATACATATCTCAGAACAACACTTGCATTAACTCACTACATACACTGAGTGAAAACATTATAAAACAAAAGCTGAAGAGAAAATGAAACATACATTTTATGCCCAATACATTTTCTTTTTCTGCAAGATTCTTTACTTCTTGAGATAATTAAAAAAATAAGCAAATGTGACAGAATTGTTACGCTACACATGCATTTCCTAACTTGTTTAAGGTTTATTACCATAATCTCAGAATAGGTTCATGACATGTTCCCAGAGCTGGAGTTGGAGAAAAAAAGGTTTATATACAACTGACGACTACATAACAAAACTGTGATGAGTTCTAACAAAGCATCATAACTTATATTATAATAGACTTCAAATCTTTCAAATCTGTTGTCAAATTGCTCAAAGAATCTCTCTGTGAAAAACTGCAATAGTGATGGATGAAATTTAGAAATCCAACAGGATTCCAGTACATTAATGCATCTAAACATATAGAAGAATTGCACCAAGCCAAACTTCAATCTCTGGCTTTACCCTTTATTAAATTAAATTAAAATTTGCTTGCCAAATGAGGAAAGTATCATTCAGATAAAATGTCTGTTTATTATGGCCTTATTTTCAAAGATATGACACATATAATTAAACTTCATAGAGATCCTAGAAAAATGTAAACTAACATAATATTACAGTTTCAATACACTTACACATTATCAGTCTCCTGTATATCTCTAACCTTCAAAGCAGGAACTTCTCAATTTAAAACATTCTGTCACAGCCTCATAACAAACATAGCATGTCTATTTTATAAGAACTAAATGGTTAGTGCTATTTCAGGAAATTATCACTATTTATTCTGAGAATCATATAAAATATTTAAACACAGAGTGCAAGGGACATGTAGAGCTCTTAAAGTTGGTACAAAAGATAACCAGTATGCTTTAAACAGCTTATTGAAGAATGCTGAAAGAGTTGGTACAAAAGATAATCACTATGCTTTAAAGGGCTAATTGAAGACATTTTCTAGTGAACCAAATTGTTTACATTCCAATACTTTTCCTTTGACCCTTAACCCTCTTACCCAGTTTTATATAAAACAGGACATTTTAATCAGTTCTTTTCACATACTTCCTTGGTGTCACAATGTGGTCTTTTCTTTGCCAAAGGCCCTAGCCTTTGCACCATCTGAGGCAGATCTGGGTTGCTCTCCAGAGTGGAGCACTGACTAGAAGGAGGATGACTATAGTCTGGAGTATTTTCTTCGTCAGACCCAGCAGCATCAGTTGTGACAGCTACAGATTTCTTCAGTCGACGTACCCTGCATCGTGGTGCAACAGGCCGCCGAGCAAAGCTGTAAATCATCATACATTATGTAGGATTTGAGGCGGCCTTCACAGCAGTGGTTATGAAAAGCCATGTAGTCTGTTGAATGTCAAACGAAATTTCAGAGGAACATGTCACCTACATCTTCAGGGTTCAACAGTAAGCAAAGCAGGCTTTCCCTTGCTGCCTCCATCATACTGGTTCCTTGTTTTGTTTACTCTTAAACCCTGACGATGGAGGCAACATGTTGGTCTGAAATGTTGGCTAACTTTCAGTGGAATACATCACGTTATATCCCAGAAGATTATTCATTATACGCTACTTTCTGATTGATGCAAAATGGAAGTAGTTAGATGTCAACTTCTTGTCAGTGCAGTGCATAATACATGAACCTTACCACACACTAGCAGTCACTATCAAAAACGTCCGAGAAGAATATACATAGCTCACTTGCTCATACTATATTATGAAATATAAATTAATAATTGTTCTATTTAGTGATTGATTTCTGTCAATAATTTCCACTAATACAGATTCTCACTATAACCGAGTTAACAAAAGAATCACCAATTTCCCCCCACCCATCTGCCTAGCAGCTATGTCCTTCAGTATGCCTTCCTCATTCCCACCAGATATCAGTCTAAAAGTCATGTAGTGTAAATAGGATAAAGAACCAGGCAGCCTACAAGTCCCAGTACCCATGTTGAATCTTTCACTGGTTTTACTGTAGGTTAAATTTATCAGATATAACCTGAAGGGTTAGCACCGTCTCCATTAACAGTAAAAAAATATTTCTTCCAGAACACAAAATACTGTGTGATACCATCAGTTTCTGGCACAGTAAGAATAACGAGAGGAGTCAACATGTAATTAGATTGGATACCAGGACAGAACTACACGGATTCATTATGGAAGACTGCTACATTTGAAACAAAATTTTAACAAATATATTGGAAACCTGTTACAGAACTTAATAATAATGAAAATAACAAAAGAAGACAATGACAATAATAAAAAACTATTGCATATAACTGTACAACCAGTAACTTCATATAAGAAAAATCTGATACATTTCCTTGCATGCTGATGATCTTTTATGAAATGTATGCTGTCATTACGCACACACCTTCCTCTGTGAAGTACACAGCTGTCTACTGGGTACTCTCCTTCTTCCTCATCTGACCAGCTTTCACACATATCATCTCTTGAGTCCTGAGAGTCTAGGGTTTCAGAACTATCTCCCTGTCTCAGCCTCAATTTTGAAACTGAACGAACTGAATCTGCAGAAACAATAACAGCCCGATACTGGGCTGACAGCTCCTGGTCACCTCTACCAACTGCCGCAATTTTCCTGGCTAGTTCTTCATCACTACAAAGGCCCTCCCTATGATTTAATCCTGTTAGTATTGAAATAACATCATCAGGGTTCCCATTATTGGCAGTTGTTTCAATTGCAGGTGGTGCTGATGCTCTATTTCCATTTAATATTTCATTCACTTTCCTTCCAAGGCTTTCCAAATGTTCATCATCACTTTCACGAATAGACAGTCTTAAATTGCTATTTGGTTCAGAATCAAGCGAGGGGTCAGGCCGTAGCCGCAGTTCAGCCTCATCACACTTTAGGCTATTCCCATTCAAGCTCTCTGTTCCTGGGGATATATCAATCACTTTGCGTTCCTCCACCTCTTTCACAATGCCTGCCTGGGACACAGTCACATTAAACTGACGGCCAGCAAAGTAGGGATTAGGACTTGCGTCAGTTTCACTGATGTCCATCATTTCAGTCTGCGTCTCCCCATCCACCAAATTCTGCAGTTTGGAACTAGCCTCATTCTGTAAAAAAAAAAAAACAATTTTTTGATGTAACACATAATTAATTCCTTTAGTTAGAGGTCATCTATTATAGCTAGAACTCTTTGTGTCTAGATATGCAGAAGTTTACACTCATTCCGGTCATCAGTAGGACACCAGTTTTCAATATCTGACTTGCCTCAAGGCTCATAATATCCACTGTCTAAGTGTCATTACAAAAACAGAAGCCTTTAAATAAATCATACTTCACCGCAATTTTGCATTTTACTGCAAACTAGTTTAAGAGCCATTGAGAATTCTATGGCAAACCTCGTCATTTGTTATACAAGCATTTATACTAGTAACTTTCCCTTCTTTCTTCTGCATTCCTTTTCAGTCCTACACATTAATGAATGACGCACCGAGGCTGATGTTTAACACCACCTCACATGAATAACAAGCATAAACAGTCACTCATAAACTATCTCTTTTATAGCACACCACACTTCACATATCCACATCAGAATATTATCACTACTCAGAACAGACATGACTGAAACGAAAGACTGCTCACTTGTTCATAACCTATTATATATTACAATCATGCAATATGTTAAAACATTCAACAGTTACTGCTATAGCAATCTGAAATTTTGCAAATGACAATGGACAATGATAAAATTTGATGCATAAAAAACTTTTCATATACTGTGTGTGTACATATACATATACAGAGTGTCCCAGGAGGAATGTGCCAGACTTCGGGAGGGTGTTCCTTATGTTAAAGTATGCCTATATAACCCAAAACACCTATGTCCAAAGTTGAACGGTTACGGACATAATGGCCAGAGAAGTGTGAAACTCTGACAGGTGTTACACACTTGTTGATTACCAAATACATATTAACCTTTAAGTGCCGAAGTGCCCCGTTTGTACCAGTCAGGCATTTAAACTCGGCTAGTGGAAGCGCGCGCACACACCACTAGTGGAAGCACATGCACAGTCCTAACTCTTTATTTTTAAATGTAGTAATTACCAGACAGACTTGAGTAAAACCCTAATAGAGGAATTAAATTGATACCTAAGTGAACAACAGCAAATAAAAATATACATATGAGTTATGCCAAACTTATCCACGATCCAGTAATTTTATTGCAGATCCTGCAGATAGGTATGTTAAAAATATATTGTAAAATTCGATGTACATACCTTTTTTGTTGTTACCTGCTTGATGTATATATAGGCTGAAATTATACTACAGTATTCGATTTCACTACGAACGCACAGAAAACAGATCGCACTCTGTATCTTAGCAACGATGCAGCTGTCTGCTCATTCAAATAGAAGGGGCAATAAACTTTTACAGCTCTAACGGAAGGTCTTAGGACTGAAGAAGGGACCCCTCTAGCTTTCTCTTCAATAGCCATGCTTTCATTCTTCTGACCTTCAGTCAAAAGATTCGAAAATCCGAAGAGTGTAAGCAGTGATAGCAGAAGGCCAAATGATTTTATTGCTTACATCTGTTTTATGACACCAGGGACTGCTAAAATTCGTCAAGTGTTACAAACAGAAATGAATTTATAATGCAGAACAACTCTGTGAAGAACTGGGATACCATTTTTGCAGTAAGCATCAAAATTAAAACAAAAAATTGAAAATAGAGTATAACACTTTGTATTAAAAATTTCAATTCTTCCGTTATAATATGCGACACTATGTTCTTTGCTGATATAAACAAAGTTAATACCATCCATTTATCATAAAAATTGAGCAAGATACAGCATTTTTAAACACAACGCTTAAAAGTTATTAAGCGCCTAATAGGAACGGACATTTAAACGCAGAGTAGCAACGGGCATTTAAACGCGCACCAGCAGCAGGCATTTAAATAAACTCCGGCCAGCTGAAGCTTACCACTATTTCGAAGTCCGGCGTGTAAAGGCTAAAACTGGCAGGAATATGTGGTTTCTGTAATGTTAATAATGCACGTAACATCAAACTAACTTGTGAGTGACATGAAGCCACACATTCACAGAAAATCTCTTTTGGAATGTCGTTTCCATTATCTCATGTGGATTATTATGGGACCACGTACGCACATTTTGTAAATTATTTACACCGTCCCGGGTAAAAGACACCTCATCACTTAATAAAGTGACGCTTAACAGTTTGGGATGAGCTTTTATCCTGTGACAGAAATCCATATGCTGAGCATGGTCACCTGGTTCCAGATGTTGTACCCTTTGATCATGGTAAGGATACAACTCTTCATCATGTAAAGTTCGCCACACCTGCATATGTGATATGGTGATTCAAGAGGCCACTGTATGAGTGGACAGATGTGGACTTCTCTGAACCATCTCAAGGATGTTCTCTCGTGTGTTTATCATACGTACATCCTCCCTTTCAGAGTGCACAGAAACACTTGGAAGAGAACCAGTATCATGCAATGTCTGGTGAATTCACGTAAATACACTTCAAGATGGAATCCTTCGATCGGGAAAATGCCTTTGGTATTCTTCAACAGCAGCACGTGCATTGCCACCGCAAAATCCATACATAAAATGCATATCACAATATTCCATGTGTGAAAACACAGAAGGCATTTCAGCTACTCCACACAATTAATTTACCAACCATTCACAATGCGGCCGCAACGTAACCTGAAGGTAGCACATAAGCTTACGGCTAGTGTGAATCACCACACAGACAACCTTTCGCTTGCAACATGACAACGCTAGACCCCATGCCAGTTTGGCAACCACCGCGCACATTGCAAAGTTTGGCTGGACTGTCCTACCACATCCACCCTATAGCCCCGGTTTAGCACCTTCAGACTTCCATCTCTTTGGGCCTATGAAAGATGGACTACGTGGGCAACATTTTCCAGACAATGATGCTGTCATTGCAGCTGTAAGAAAGTGGCTAGCCTCTGCTGGCACAGACTTTCACGGGCACGGCATACAGGCTCTTGTTCATCACTGGCAAAAGTGCATAACAAATGGTGGTGATTATGTGGAAAAATAACTGTAAGTAGCTGAAATCTTGCTCTATTTAACTGCATTATTATGCTTTCTGTATCTGTTGTAGTTTTCTTTAAAAAAATAGGAGGCATTATATACGGAACGCTCCTCGTAGATACATATAGGCCTCACATCAAACAACAAGGCCATTAAAAAAAAAAGAGATCTTAAGTCCAAGCATTCTAGATCTAGAAGAAACAGACTCAATAATAATAAGTAATACTAAATAATTTATTCTGATATGCAATCTTAAGTTTCAAAATAAAGCTGTATTGCCTAAAATGACATGTGAAATCCAAAATAACTTCCCTATTTTCAGTAGCACCTCTACATAATTTGGACTGTCAATAATTTGGACAAGAGTGTTCCCAATTAGTGTGAATTAGTGAGGTCTTACTGTATACTCATATGCATTAATTATTTATTACCCCATGCAGCATGTGGTTAATGTGGCTAATGTGTGTGTGTGTGTGTGTGTGTGTGGGGGGGGGGGGTATGTCTTGCTGTGGAAACAGTAGAAAATAATAAGAACTGCAAAAGGAGTCATGCTGAAAATGCAGGTATTCTTTTGCTGTGTTATATAGACTTTGAAGTTTTATATTTCTTTCTTGCAAGAAATAAAAGCAGCACTGCACCTACCTACTTAATGTATTAAAAACTCCTATGTGAAATGTTTAATAAATGCATCCGTCATTCCCTATTGCTTCAAAATAGCTCATTATCTAAAACCATATTTCATGTGCAACACCAGAAACTAGATTTCTATTTGGATTACTTAATACAGCTTTATCAACTAAACAGGTCATGTAATATCAGATAAATAACATGATAATTATGAATTATGAACTGGTTAAGAATTTGGAGAGTGTAGTTGATACTTGGTATTGAGGTACTATTACAGAATTTTCCTCTACAGACTGATGAAAACCACAGAAAATCCAATCAGTCTCTCAGACTGAGATCTGAACACATAACATAGGAATACTAACCTCTCCAATACATATCTCTGAAAAACAAATTTTCTGCTCTCTAGCATACTGGTTACTGAAATTATGATCTACCTCAAAATGAAGAATAGACTGAACAATAAACCTTTGTTTATCCAATACTGATAAATTTTAATTTTCTGCACTGCATATTATACTGTATTATTTCAACTTATCATTACTGAATAATACTCATATTCTTAATTTCTCCACACCTTTTTGTCTTGATTTGGACTGGATTTTGTGAAGCTACTTCTCTGCCTACATCTACGTTGTTTCAAAAGATGTTCATAGGATGCCCCTCCAGTAGTCGTGATTATGGACTCTGGCTGCTGTGATGCACTGTTGCATACTAAAGCTGCCATGATGGGGTTCTATAATTGAAAAACTGGAATTATGGTTCATATTCACACCCGAAGCGCATTCTTTTAACACACAAAAAGAATCCTAGTACACTGTACACCATGAGAACCATAAATTTATTAGTATTATTTGCTGATGACACAAGTATTATTGTATCTAATTTGAATCCTGAAAAATTTAGAAGTAATGTTACCTTAATTTTTAATGAAGCAATGATATGGTTTAAAAAAAACTTTTTAACTCTAAATTGTGATAAAACACAGTTTTTACAATTTTTCCTAAAGAAGCATAGAGAAATAGAAATCCAAAGTACAATTACTAATACATTAATTACAAATATTAATTGTTCAAAGTTTTTGGGAATAAATATAGATAGTTCATTGTCATGGAAAAATCACTTAACTTTATTATCAGTAAGACTAAGCAAAGCATGTTTTGCAATAAGGGCAATAAAACCCTTTATGTCATTGGATACAATAAAGACGATTTATCACTCTTATGTGCATTCAATATTGAAGTATGGCATTATCTTTTGGGGTAATGCCCCTTTTAGTAAGAACATTTTTAAAATACAAAAAAGAATCATAAGAATTATGTCTGGATCAGGAAAATATGATTCTTGTAGGGAATTGTTTAAAAAGTTACAAATATTGCCACTCCAATCTGAATATATTTTTTCTTTGCTTCTCTTTGTTATTAAGAATAAAAATTATTTCAAATTTAATACAGAAATACATAATATTAATACCCGTTATAATTACAATTTACACTTACCCTTTACAAATTTATCAATTGCACAAAAAGGAGTCCTGTTCTCTGGAAGCAAATTGTATAATAAATTACCTTTGAATATTAAATCATCATCTGGAGAAATTAAGAAGTTCAAATTTTTATTGAGAAGATATCTCACTGAACATGCATTTTATAGCATTGATGAATTTTACCAAACTACTTCCCGATGAATATTTTTATAATACTTTATTAATAATTTATTTGTTAACACACGATTACATTAAATTATGTAAATGATTTCAGACTATTGTATGACTGTGACAGGTATATATGATATTTAACTGGTATGTGAGGCGTTATATTTATTGCTTATATTTATCTTGAAACTAAAGCGCATAATAATCTTTTGTACTTAATATATTTTGGGTGGAATTGTATATAGAAGATTCATGCTACTGATAATTTAAATTCTTTGTTTTAATTTGTTTGTATTTAATGAAATTGTTATTACACTGTGTACTATTTTATATCGTTTTTATTGTTTATCTTGACTGTTTCAATGTTTGGAACTTATTTTAATATTATTATTGACATGTTCTATATCCAGGGTTGTATTTCAACCTATGTTTTGGATTTACTGAATTTGAAATAAATAAATAAATGAAATGAACACATACTGGTGATATAAAATCAAAAACAAACATTGCTGTTTTGCTACTTAACTACATATATGAATATAAGTTCAACAAGACATGCAATGCCATCAACTTAAGTGTTTTCACATCATTCACTTGATAATACAGGATCTGTCTGTCTCTCAGAAACATCTTCACAACATCGCAGGCTTGACACACTTCGTAGAATCTTAGTAAATTCAATGTCAGATTCTGAATCAAACTGGGTTTCTGTTTGGGAATTTCTAACAGATTAAGAATTACTTTTCACAAAAATTTGGAATTAATGAATCAACAACAATTTCAGAGTTAACTTATGAAACCTACTTTCCTTTAAATGTTCAGTCCACGTGATGAGGCTAGTAAGAACTATGAATCAATAATTATACCACCTAGTGATCTAGTTCTGACCATTACTTCCATTAGTAAAGCATTGACTATACTATATTCACATCACTGGAATGTTTGTAATTATTAACATATACAGGAACCTTTCCCACAGAACTGGAACTATGTTTATGATCTAACTTCATACTGAATGTCACATACATTTGGTCAGTAGTTACCACCATACACCAAAAGCTAAAATATAGATTTCATGAGCCGTTATGCTGATCTTCTACGCTCTACAAAAAATTTTTTCCTTAAATTCATTTGGGGGGGGATACATTAAATTGCTCCCCCTTCACAGTTTCATACAACTCCACGTTCATATTATTAATGGCAGGAAAATGAAGAATGACCGCCTCTGTGGTCTAGTGGTCAGAGTTCCTGGCAGTGAAAAATTGTCAGTTGGTTCAAAAGGTATTATGGGTGACAGACAAAGATGTGTAGAGAGATAAGGTACAAACACGGGCCTTTAATTCCTTACAAAATAAATCAATGAAGATAAACACATTGATTTGAACAGTTCACATGTGTTAGTTGTTTATGCTCTGAAGAAAAATTCACTCTAGAGAGCTTATTTTTTTGCATTTCCTTCCTGAATGGTATCAGTGATAACTATTAATTGAATTTTAATTAGCCATTCCAAAAAACCTACAGAAATGTGGTTACTATTGATTAATGGATGATTCTCACTAACCCCATGTGCCCAGTTCTGTGGTGACTCTGGACTAGTTTGCATCTCAGGTGAAGTAGGGGTGGAACGATTGCTAGATGAGTTGTGCTTGCACAACTGCTTCTGAGCTTTCAGCAGTGAGTGCTTTATTCCAACCTTCTTCTCTCGTCTAGAAACAATACAAACATGGATGTTAGTGAAACAAAAATTTGAGTATAAGAAAATAACAATTCGCCTCATTTCAATACTGATTTAAGAGAAACTGGCAGAATAATGAACATGAGTTGCACTCACATAAACTACAGGATAGCAGGAGCGAAAATCCCCCAAATTCTTTGACAATTGTAACAGAACTCTTTTGAGTATACTTTACAGAACTGATGTTTAGCCGGCTGGTTCAGTACTGAATCTGACACAAATGTTATTAAATGATTAGACTAGAGGTTCAGCACGTGACTGCTGAGAAATGTGAAAGATAAGAGATTAACAATGCTGACATCTTTAAAAAGCATAGAAAATNGATGAGGTGGGCAAGACATGTAGCACGAATGGGGGAAATGAGGAATGCATATAGTATATTGGTGGGAAAGCCAGAAGGAAAGAGACCATTGGGAAGATCAAGGTGTAGGTGGATGAACAATATTAAAATGGATGTTAGAGAGACAGGATGGGATGGTATGGATTGGATAGATCTCGCTCAGGATAGGGACCAGTGGACGGCTCTTGTGAACAAGGTAATGAACCTTCGGGTTCCATAAAATGCTGGGAAATTCTTGAGTAGCTGCAGAATTGGCAGTTCCTCCAGAAGGGCTCAGCTTCATGAGCAAGTAAGTTTTTTTTTTATTAAGAAGGTGGTATAATTCAATGCTATTCCCTAGATACAGACGTGCTTACTTGAGTAATTCCTGCTCCCACTTCTCTAGCTGCCGTTGCTTCACTTTCAGCACCTGTTCTCGCTGTTCCACTTGAAGTAACTTCACCATTAGCTCCTGTTTCTGCTGATCTACCTGCAGTAACCGCGTTATCATCTCCATGTACATGTCATTGACACGGTCTAAGTTGTGCTCATAGTGCTCCCTGATATCTTGAGCATGTTTCAGTTCATCATTTCTCTTCTTAATGATGTCTTCTTCATACTTTGGCAGATGGGTTCCATTTGACTGCATCTGCTGCATGTGTAATCTTATTTCCTGTTTCCATGTTGCCTGCAAAAATAAATTACAATTAATTTGTACTATACAATATATTGTTATTTATCATAAAATAAATTGAAGTTTATTATCTTGAAAGGAGAACCTTTATGCATGAACTAAAATATTTTTCTGTCCAAATACATCACCAGAAGAATATCATTATCATTCATTAAGATTAAGTGTAACTAATCACAACATACTGACATTAAATGTCTTAAATTTGTTTCTTTAATCTGCAGAGTTTCTACTTATATGTACAAGTACATACTTCCAGTTTGAGGATAAATTATATCAGCAAAAAGAAGGTATGATAATGGTAAACTATCTCTGGTGGTCAGTAACACATTTATGGACCACTCTGAGGAAATAGCACTGGATACAGCAGACCACAAACCCTCTAAATGGCTCACATACGTCGATGACGTTTTCATGGCTTGGCCACATGGACCAGCAAGATTACAGCAATTTCTTCACCATTTCAACAGCATTACACCTTCCATCAAATTCACAATGGAAGTTGAAGCTAATGATACCCTTCTATTCTTGGACATTTTGGTCCTGAAGACGGGTCCAAAACTGGCCACAAAAGTGTACTGGAAACCTACTCATACTGGTCATTATCTGCACTTCAAGTCAAACAAATATCATGTAAAAAGGGGAGTCATTCACAGTTTTATCAGCCAAGCCAAGGTCATCAGATGGATTTCAAAAACGAAATTAAGAACATACGAGTATGACATGATCTGATACTTAATGAATTCCCACAAGAATTTGTTGGCTTCATATTGAAGCCACTGAGAAGCAACCATCCTTCTTCAAATATAATATAACAGAGCACTGTCATTATCCCATATGTTAAGGGTATTTCAAAGAAATACAGACACACTGGAAACCGTTCCAATGTTAGCACCATTTTCGAAGCTAAACATACACTCTATGGAACACTGATAAAAACTGGACCAGTTCTAGATGCCAAGCAGATGAAGAAGTGTGTGGCTGTGGCAGATGTTACATCAGCAAAATAAGTAGACCTTCAGAAGTATGCATTAAAGAGAACAAATATAACCTGACACATGGTCTGCTTGAAAAATCAAAAGTAGCCCAACATGCATACAAAGAAGGCCACAAAATATGTTGGAATGAAGCAAAGGGTCTTGCACACTGAACCAAACACTACCTACACGAAATACAAGGAATCTGCCCGCATGTCTCTGATAGAACATTCGATCTGTCATCCCAGCTTGGACATCTCTCCCATGTGGACTCACTTTATCACAGCAGAGATCAAAAGAATACATCTCTGTCCAGTGTAGATGGAGTGGGAAAATTTGTGTTCACGTGTTGGTACCATACAGAGAATTTCTTTCTCCAGTGATGGCATCTATTCTGATAGTTCTCTAACACAAGGTCTCATGTGTGTGGAGTTTTTTTTTTTTTTTTTAATATTCTAATGTTTTGTCTTAGTTCTTGCAGATGGTCTGTACTGTGCTTGGCTTGTATACCTAATCTTGAGTTAATGAAAATGTCCAAGGATAGGGACTAGCTCTATCTGTTGGGCCCAACTGAGTAGGTTTATCCTGAAGATAGAGACAGAATCCAGGTTAACAGGAGGATGGGTAATGTCCAGAAACGTAATATTTGCAACTTGGAATTGTATAATACTGGCAATCAGTTAGACAAGGCCAAAAAATATTTTTGCTCCACTTGGATCTTCAATGTGGCATGTCAGAAAGTTTTAGTACAAGGCACAATAAACCAGTTATGGCCTAACATATATAAAGACTTGTGCCCCATGATTGTGAAGCAAGAATGCAATATTGCCAGATTATTTCAAGCACTGCTGTTCAATGAATTACCTGATCCACATCCCATATCAAGAGCTTTTAATTCATGATGAAGAGTAATTTAGTTTAAGCCGCTACACGGCAGTTAAGATTTGAAACAACTGCTAATCAGTGCAGAAAGTCACAGTGCACTCCCCTGTGTCTAAGAACATTGTCTCAAACAGGCAAAACTAACTTGGAATAAAAAAAATTGTACTTCAAGATTTCATACAAAAAGGTATGTTATACTCGATGGGAACGTCAGGCCATGTTTTCATAATAATCACTTGTTCACTGAGTGAGAGGTTACTCATTTTCTCTAGTGTACTGTCTTTCTGTTAGGGACTCTGCATATCTGCATTATAATTCCTGTTTGAGACATGATATGGACATGAGACTGTTTTCACAGTGCAATAGGTGCCCTATTACTTTAAACAATTCTTTAAATGTAAGATTTGAGGTTTTCACGGTGGTGACTATGAAGAAAGCCGTCTTCTGGGATGTAGCGCTGTGTAGAAATTGTGTTAACCAATGTTTCAGAGGAGCGTATCGCCTCCATCTTCAGGGTAGAAGACAAGAAGAAATCCACGAGTGAACCAGCTAGAGCAGGTGCAACAGACTGAGAGTCTCTAGCTGGTTCGCTCGTGGATTTCTTCTTGTCTTCTACCCTGAAGATGGAGGTGATACGTTCCTCCAAAACGTCGGTTAACACAATTTCTACACGGCGCCACATCCCAAAATGTGTGATGAACACTTAGAATGACATGAAGATCAAGAGTTTACTATTAACCTTGCTAATATAAAATAAGATTTTACTTCTTTCAATTTCTGATCAATACTATTTCACTGCCAAAACACTTTACAAGCACATTTCTCCTTCACAGCACATGTTTCCACATCCTTTTTGACACTGTACACAAAAATGGTCATATCCTGAAAAGCTGAACAAAATTTTACCAGAATTTGTGCATGCATTACATATTCACATGTCAAACATTATTCATTACCTCTCTAGAAATTTCTGACTGTGGAAACATGGAACACAATAATCTCTCATCTACAGACTGCATTTCTTTTCGAAGATATTTGCATTGCCTGTTGACAAATGCTTCAGACTAATGCAACAGTAAGAAATACAGCCAGCTGATAACAGAATCTCTTCCAGTGGAGAATTACAGGAAATCTGTTTATCTGTCCAATAGTCAGCATGTAACATTAGGCACACATCATATCTAGATACAAAGATTTGTGTCATGTTCATGAAAGAATTTGACAATTTACTTTAAAATGTAAAGTTCTCCATATTTATTTCTTTGATTATTTATGGTATATTTAATGATGTTGCAGTAGCTCAAATTATATAGCACTGAATGGTAGCATAATTAGTGACTGGAAATGGTCATAATGTAATTTGAGGTGTTAGCCCAACTTGTGCCTGGGCAAACTGATGAAAACCATGAAAAACTGCACTCAGAATTGATAATATATGGGCTGAGATATCAATTTGGGCCTACCAAACACAAACCAAGAGTTCTGCTTACTTAATTGCAACAATGAAATGAAGCTGTCCATTTGTTTCTTAAGACATTTTGTATTATCAAAATACAAGTATAGTTTAATGTTAAATACATATAATAAAAGAAAAATAAAAACAAAAACAAACTCCATGGCCTGTAGACTGCAAGCCAATTATATTGACTGAGTGACTGCCACTTTTTGGCGAAGTCAGTGCCAACTTTAGCAGAGGTGTCGTGTGGTCAGCACAACGGATCCCCACGACCATTAATATTGGTTTTCTAGAGTGGAGTCGCTATCTCCTTCAAATAGTCCCTCAATTATCCTCATGAAGCTGAGTGAACCCTGTTCCAGACTCACTACCTCTCAGAAAATCTGGTAGCGAAGGGAATTGAACCTGGGACCTCTGGATCTGTAGCCAGGGACTCTGGCCACTAGACCACAGAGGTGGCCTAAGATAAAAAAATACGCATGATAAACAGATATTAATTACTATTTCCAACAGTGTTCATCATTTACTGCCCTAAATAAACACAAATAAAGGAATGATTGTGCAGCCTTGCTACTATGACCTACATACCTGTGTTCTGAGGTAGTCTTCAGGTGACTTGTTCAGAACTTCTACAGCTGCGATGTCCAAGTGGATAAGGATGTTCTTGAATGAAGGCCTGTTTCGAGGCTTAGCATTCCAACATTGTTTTACCAGCAAGCGGAAACCTTCTGGACATGTTGTGGGGATTGGAAGATGCAGGGAATAATTCCCTACTCCAAACATAATGGCTGAAGAATCTACATCTTTGTATGGTGTTTCACAAGTCAAGAGTTCCCACAGCACAACACCATATGACCTGAATAATGTACCACAAATGTAGTTGCTGGAATAAACATCTATTCAAATTAAGTAGTCAAATAATAATTCACATACAAGTCTTACCATATATCTACTTTCTCTGAGCATGGTTCATTACGTATAATTTCAGGAGCCATCCATGCTACGGTTCCCGCAAAGGTCATTTTGATACTAATCTCATTCCATTCTCGACTTGTACCAAAATCACTTATTTTCACAATCTCTCCACGACCAATTAGAACACTGTAAAAAAAAAAAAGACAACATTAACAACAAATTTAACAAAATACTCAATTCTGTTATTCCAATTAAGTACTTCACTTACAATGGAATTTAACACTGATATGAGTAATGCTCCACATGTGTAACACTACCAACACATGCCAGCTTTACACCCCTGCCACTTTTGAACAGTGGGAAAGCATTAAGTACCTGAAGGATATGAGGCTGGTACCACACTGTAATTCTGTAAATGATGCTGATGAGAAAATACCAAACACCATTACTGGGAATGAAATTCGGCAGAAACTTACTAAAATAATGCTCCTGGACCATCTGAAGCAATTAAGGTAGCCACTTTACGTAAAGGCCAAGATGTACTCTGCTACATCCCTCATTTAGTACTTTCAAAACATTAATGTATTATCAACAAAAAGTTTTAAAATTCAATAGCTCCAGACTTACAGAACTTAACTATGGAAGGCAATCTACATTGTTTTATACATTCCAGAAAGTTGTCATAATTTTATAAGCATCAAAAATAACTATAAATGAAAAGTGTTTTAACCTCAAGAAGTCACTGTGGTGTGTTTCTTACTTTGGGCTCTTGAGATCACGATGAATAATCTTGTGAGAGTGTAGGTAGTGCATTCCAGACGCAATCTGTTTTGCCCAATTGACAAGCCGCAGTGGTGGAACTTCCTCACCGTCCTTGAGTAGATTGTATAATGGGCCATATGGACAGTATTCCATGATGATGCAGTAGCAAGGGGCTTGGGTGCACACACCCCTGGAAATGACAATATTGTTACAATTTGAGGCATGCCACTTTTATATAAAAATATTTGATACACAATACAGCTACTGTAATGCAGCTACTGTGTACGTGATTATTTTCTAGCTATATGGGTTTACAAAAAAAATTCATATTTTGGAATCCATAAGAAGTGCAAATTTCATATACTATGCATTTTTATCATGCCTCATTGGTAAGCTAATTAAATAATATTACAGTACTTCAACTTTGGCTTATATGTTGGTGTGGTCATGTACATAGGGAAGTAAAAAATTATCCACACTCTTGCTTTTCCAATCCATATATACAAAAGTAGGGGTTGAACAAGTACTTCATTTTTCTGCATAGTCTCCTCCCTTTTCGGTGCACTTTGTCCAGCGGTCCAAAAGCTTGCGTATTCCCTCCACGAAGAAGGTTTTCGGTTGGTCGCACAACCATTTATGCACCGCTTCCCCCACTTCTTTGTCCGTAGAAAATCAAAAACCTCGTAAAACATCTTTGAGTGGTCCAAAGAGATGATAGTCGGAAAGGGCGAGATCTGGGCTGTAGGCAGGGTGTTCCAGCACCTCGAAACACACATGGTTAATGGTTTCAAATGTCTGGCCGTCCTTGTGTGAGTGTTCATTGTCATGCAACAACAACACTTTCTTCGACAATAGGCCTCAGCGTTTGGTGCGAATTCCTGGCTTCAAATTGTTGGCCAGCAAATCAGTGTATCTTGCACTGTTGATCGTACACCCTTTTTCCAGGTAGTCTTCCAGTATAGGCCTTTTTGAGTCCCATAGAACGGTCAGCATCACCTTTCCCACAAAAGATTGAGTCTTGAATTTCATCTTCGTTTGCGATCCCGGGTGTTTCCACGCCATACTCTGACTTTTGGATTCCGGATCATAGTGATGAACCCACATATGAATTTCAGCCCCTGACACACCTTCCAATCAGAGAAATCGGATCACTATTCTTTGTTAATCATTGGTGCACACTGCTAGCAGAGCGGCCATGTTTACACTGTCACAGCATCAAGGAAAATGATGCGATCAAGGTAAAACTTCGATCATGTGACCACAGTAGTACCAATTCTAACAATGCATGCATAGGAGGCAGTGTGATAAACCTAAAGATGTGTTATTGAGAAAGTGCGGATAATTTCTGACTTACCCTCGTATACAACTTTCAAATTCACAAATATCATTTATGGCTTCTTCTTGAATAAATACCACAACAAGAACAATAATTATCACTGTATCCTGTACCTCTCCTCATTTAAAAAGCAAAATAAATTATGCAAGTAATACATATTATTTTTATTATTAAGAAATTAAATTAAAATGAGACCAGTTACAGCATCTTATCAAGAGTGCGTAAAGAGTAAAACAAATTTTCTTAAAAACCCGTAAATTCAATCATCTGGAATTAAGCAGAAAATGAGCATGTTACTATCTTTTACCTATATTACAAAATAAAACTTAAAAGAGTATTGCAACTGATAAGAAAATTTGTTGTTAAATACAAAACAACATCTACAGTTCATACATAATCATTAAACACCCCACAAACTAAACCATCTTTTTAAGATAACATTCAGGGACAAGTAAAAGAAACATGTATGCAGTAATCAGTGTGTGCATTTCACAGTATACTGCATCCTTTTCAAAAAGCCTCTATTTCTGTCACTTCTGTGATTCACCTGTGGTCACACTGATTACCTCGTTCCACAGCAGCTTGTATCATTTAAGAATTTCTGACAGGCTTTCACACAAGTCTCCAACCAGTTTCCAGAAATTATTCTAAAACTGGTCTCAAATACTGAGACTGTATAATGAAATTTTATAAACCACTCCACAGGAACTTTGGGAGAAAGGAACTGCGGATTAAAAGACAAATTTTAAGAAATGTTCATATAATCTGTCATGAAGCCACCTCATATGATAGTAATACCTAAACTATACAGAAAATCAAGCAAAGGAAGTGGAAGTGGGCTGGGCATGCAGCATATCTAAACTTTAGCGGATAGAGGGTGTTGCATGGTCAGCGCAATGAATCCCCACGGCCCCTAATTTAGGTTTTCTAGACTGGAACTGCTATTTCCTTGACACAGCTCCTCAGTTATCCTCACAAGCTTGAGTGGACCCCGTTCCAGACCCACTACTTCTCAGAAAATCTGGCAGCGCCAGGAATCGTACTCGGACCTCAGGATCTGTAGCCAGGAACTCTGACCACTAGACCACAGAGGCAGAAGTTTTATCTACAGTTATTGAGGTGGACTAGGCAGAATTACAAACAGACTTGACATAAGATTACGTGGGTTTATTTGATCAGTGTGGTCTAGTGTGCATCCATACCTCACCTCATTAGGTTTACAAAGGGTCTTTGTTATATGAACTTGACAAAACAGGTTATACTGTTAATTTTACTCACTTGAACTGCACAATGTTGGGGTGATTGAGTTTCCTGAGATTCCGAATGTCAGTCTCCTTCTGCTCCCTCACTTTCTTTACAGCAACCACTTCTCCTTTAAGCTTGCCACTGAAGACGGCACCTTGGGCCCCAGAACCCAGCCACTTCAGGTCACTGATAGTCTCAAATGGTATCTCCCAGTCATCTGCACATTTTAAAATCAATGGTAAACACAAGTAACTTCGGTAATTAGGGAATAAGTGAAAATTCTTATTGTTAATATACCAACCTATAGTTTTCAATTCATCAGTCTTCATAACAGACCTGCAGACTTTAATGGGCCAGATATTACTATCATGAAAAACCTGTGATAACCTTAAAAGATTGCTCTGTACACAAAGTTCCGAAACCAGATAGGGATTTCTTTTCATTAACACTAATTAGTCTCAACTTTACTACTATAATATATTCCACAAAAGTACAGGTTTCAGACTTCATTTTATACCATCAATAAAATATGAAGCTGAAACACTTGAATGGAAAGATATAAGAATAAAATTCTAGCTGCTGAGAAAAATTTCTAAAGAGAATGGCAGGAAAAGAGGGCTAAAGTAAAAAAAAATATAAAAAAAAAAGATAAGAAAAATAAACAAACCAAATTGAACTACAGGATAATTTAAAATATAATAAACTAAACTGGTATTAAAGATATTCTGGAAATAACTTATAACAACTTTCTTTCAAATGGTTTAATCTATGTGCAGACTAGCAATAACTATAAATTAATAATCAAGCAACTTAGTGACATATTTCTGTGCATAATCTTCCTAGCATGAATTCAGACTATGTTAAATATTTCAGATATAAGCTCCAAGATTCATATTGCTCCAAAGTTTGTAATTATTAACATACCACAGAAAACAGTGTTCTTATATCTATATCAACACAGAATTTTTAGCCTCCAACGGTTCATTAGCCACTGTCAAGAAACAGAGTGCTAAATATGGATTACCTGTAGATGTCATGTTGCTAATTTACGTGCTACATAAAACTGTCTTCAAAATTTACATTTTCAAAGATATACTGCCACATTACTATGGGTTTTAAAGGTTTAGCCACATTGTATATTTCAGCTGTTCCATTGTTTTAGTACACATGGCATCTGCATATTCAGGTCTTTTATGAAATTATTCCCATTTTTTCCTTCACATTCACCCACAATGTGACTGCAATGTACACCAAAACATGGGAACATATTCAGCATAAAATGCACGTAAACCCCAAAAGCCAAGATTGTACATGAGACATTATGAAAACCTTAGGACCAGAGTACTCACATGTAGTCTTCTGATTAAACATCTCTCGTGCATCAGGTTTAGAACACACAGCAGCCAGCCACATTTCATTAAATTAATGCTGACTGATCATATATATTATACATTACATTAACATCACACCATGGAAACATAGCTTTTTAAAGTTTGTTTAAATTTTCAGCACTGGAAATTATTTGATCACCTTGACGTCCTTTGATTTCATTGGCAGCTGCCTTGCCGATGATGGTCCAAACTGGCCGAAGACAGCCCAAGAGACCATCAATCCAGCCAGCATGTTGAGCTGCTGATGGGTTCTGATAGTCAACACTGACACCAGGACTGGAGGGAGACTGCTTGGTAGAGTCATCATGATCATCATCATCACATGGCTCTTCTGGAGGAGGCTCCTCTTTGGGTGAAGAAGACTGGAGGCTCAACTGCCCCAATTCCTCTTTGATGCACAATATGCTGCAATAATTAAGAATAATTTGTTCAATTTTGTTCAATATTTACTCAGCCACTGTAATGTGTACCTCTGTGGTTCTCAATCTTTCCTGATTCATGGACGGACAATAGACAACACACAGTATACCTAATAATTATTAGTGATCTAAAGGTGTTTCATTATAACATACAGATAACACCATTTGTGTTGTACTTATTCAAAATTTTAATCAAGTACTTTAACAAATATTTTGCTTAATTTTTTAAATTCCTGAATCCTGAATACCTGAATTATTTACATTTGACGCAGAGTGTTTCCTTTAATTTTGCAATCACTAAATGGTAGTCAGTATCACAGTCAGCCCTTCTATATGACAGAACACAATCTTACCTAAATATCTTTCTTCGTTAAATAAATATAGTAAATCTTACCATGCGCCATCACACAACAAGAAGTTCAATATCGCTCACATACATCACAATGTGAGAAAGTTTTAGTTATGGCAAAGTTCACAAGTTTCATCCCATTATCATTATTAAATTTATGTAAACTCTTGTGTCTTATCACTGAAATCTCATGCCAAAATTTCCATATGGTATCTATTAAATATATCAAATATTCATTATAATTTCTCATAAAATTCATCCGTCACCTGATCGCATTTATCTTTGGTGGAGCATGTACTTTTACAATAGTAAAATAGCACCCCTAATGATGAACACTTAAAATCTAAATTATCTTAACTCCACTTCTTTTGGCTTATTTTGGACTTCGCCCATCGTCTGGTATGTAAAAGACAAAAGACCACGACGTTTCAGAGACTGGATCTGTCTCCGTCTTCAGGTAGATGGGGAAGGATAAACCTACTCAGTTGGGCCTGTTAGAAAGAGCTAGTCTCAATCACTGGACCCTATCCATCTGAAGATGGAGACAGATCCAGTCTCCGAAACGTCGTGGTCTTTTGTCTTTTACATACCAGATGATGGGTGAAGTCCAAAATAAGCCAAAAGAAGTACAGTATACACCACCGTCAGAATCCTTTCAAGTATATCTTAACTCCAGTTTCAAAAATAAATTTGTTTAATAAAAAAAATCTGTTCTAAAGCTCTGATCCTTGTTTTCTTTCCACCATAAAATACACAGTTCCCCTTTCCAAGATCATATTAAAACCATCAAATGCAACAAATATATTGTAAAATTCTCATTTATCACAATCTGTTCGAAATGGATAGTGGTAAGCTCAATTTCAAGATCATCCCTTTACAAGCTTCGTTAGGCACCCTATCATATTATACCCCAACTATGTCAGAGAAGCTGAGAGTAGTTGTTCATCTTTTAAAGAAATGCCCTTCCTTTTACAGAACCCAAAGATTCATGCCTGCGTTCACAAGAAACAGTCACTGGTCCCTAACCAAACAAATTTAGTCAGCAACCTCCAACCTTACCTCTTTAAGACCGATTTTAATGTTATTCTTAAAACTGACATACCTTCTTCACTGAAAATTTCAAAGATTTTTCTACATGCTTGGAAATTTGAATTCTTAAGTGAAAACATGTTCAAACATGATATATAGGGCCAATGTTGCTAAGTTTAACGTATTGTGGCGTACAGATCTGTTGCTAGGTAACGATCATAACTTACACGCACACGGCAACAGAAGAACTGTTTTCTATGTGGTCCACGCCCAGAGGGACTGTGTTTTATGCATGGTCCGTGCCAAGTTACCTTGAAGACAATTGGCGCTACAGTTCAGTTGCGGGATATTCACTAGACAGTATCGATGTCAGCACAGAAGCTGAAGAATGTCCACTTTTAAATCTGTTGCCAGGAAACAGCTAGTGGAGACTGTAATAGACTGAGGACACTGGTCTGTGTGTGTCAGTGATCTATAAAGTGTAGTTCCGAGCGGTGTATACAAGTGGCCAATAACTCCATTCACCAATCCACATCCCGTCTGTAGTCACTAATACACATGGCAGTATTTTGTAAATATGGATTTGTTAAACAATGGAACTTGATAAAACTTATGAGAGCTACTTTATTTCAAATGCTACAATCCACATGAGGCTAGCAACACTATAAATAATTACATACAATTTTGTAATTCATTTCTTCATATAATTTCAACCAGTAAAAATTCTATGTTAATGTGTCCAATATAACATCAAAATTGTTCACCGTCACCATATTTTTTTTTTTATTTTAAACACATAAAATTATTTAAAATAGAATGTGTACGCACATTCGTAATCTATTTCTGTACTAAATTTTATGTAACCATTGAACCAATGAACCTAGACATTCCCATAAAACCAAAGACTAAATACATGTATATTTTAGGTTTCTTGTTCAATGCACTGTCAGCATTAATATTATATAGCGCCAATACTGCCATAAGAAACTTTGATTAATTTTTAAAATGAACATACACAACTGCATATTCCTACAATAATACAGTAGTGGCGATAATATCACTATTTCACAGATTATTGCATCGATATGGGGTTATTACCGATAGTAGGAAATGTAAAGAACTTTGAAGTTGGGATGGACATGGCCATGTCTATCAAGTTTCCGTCAACTGCGTCAAACTGTATTGAGAACAGTGACATACACACATACAAACACGACAACGCAGGAGTAACTTTTCTCATAAAATAATATGCAAATTAAATTAAAATGCTCATCGGGGTGATATATATTTTGATACGCAACCTTTATCATGATATTAGTGTGTCAAGAATCCGCTATGTATATAGTATGAATAATCGGTTAAAAAATCTCTTTCTCTTACTAACATCTACAACCCTTAAAATGATAAGACTGCAGCTCATGCATAATGGTATCAGTAGTCATTGAAATGTCAAACGCACTACTGGGAGCCCTATCACGCAGGCGCACGAAAGAATTCTACACGCAACAACAAATAACAGTATCAGCGCCCACCATACAACGCAAAAATGAAAGGGCAGCAACAAATATCGTTAACCGTGTTTATTGTCCAGCGATTTTCAAAATCTCACATTCACATACGCTTGTAAACGAACTCGATGTCACATTCGTTCAGTGTACACTCAAGCACTGAAAACTTACGGAAGTTTCATGGTGTCCCTTCGCCCACGCTCGACAAATTTTCTGTTACAAAAAATTTATACTGTACTTCTCAGAAACTTTATAAAGTCCCTAAAATTGTCTGGCGTCTTTACAATTTCTTCACTCGTATTTTGTGCTGTTGATGCAGTCCATACTCTGGAGCAGAGCCGTTTTCTCTGTCACCACACGCATTATCTGTACAGCACATGACGAGAATTTGACGTCACACTTGTTATCAGTCTATATACGTCACACATTCCGATTATAACATATTAACATTTTGATTGCTTCCTTACATGGCATCTTCGTAATATTTTTAATTCGGCGTATCTCAACTATTCGTGTTGTGGTTAGTTCTGTACCATGTTCTTATGTAACAGGCCATGACACAGAATCCGAACAACATACAACGTATCGTAAACTACAGTACTTGGAAAACCTGCAACGTCCATATTGTAACACGGACTCGGATTTCAAAATTGTCTGAGACAACACTGGCAATCTCGGTCATTCCTCGTAGTTTAAGGGCAGGCGTACAATCAACTGATTCCCTACAATTCACTAATGTTAAAATAAAAAAATCCAGCAAGTAATTGTTAAAAGCTGAGACACAGGGGGGCAATTTACTTCACAGTGACTTCTCGAAACACACAAAGAAAAACAGATAAGAAGCCCTGGCCAGCACGTGTAAATAAGAGGGCATGGAATGGTTTAATATCGGCTGCATTTCCAATTGGAGGCAGAAGAAAACATCTTCTCCGCCATTGTTTGTCATTAAGTAATATGCATGCTTTGAGTAGCGGCAAAAATAAGTACATTCCCCCATAATCCAAATGACAGCCTCTATCGCAATTCAAATTGCTGAAGGGCTACAGTAAAATGAACATACTTCCAGACTGGATCACAACATACCGTCAGTGACACGTATCAGTTTCATACACACGTGTGTTAAGCAGACATGATAGCATTTGCATACCTGTTAGTGAAATCTTGTGGAGGTGGTGAGAACCCTTTAGTATTGGTGGCAGTCTTGCCGCTCACCAGAATGCTACGGAAAATCATGACATGAATTTCCCGATCGCGATTTCTGGTAAAAATACGACAGCAGGTGTTTCCCATCCATGGACGTCAACACAACACTGGCAGGCGAAGCAACCGCACACAGCCAACTGCGCTATGTTCCCTCTTCTCCCCGCCACAACAAGGTTCCATTCATTATCCAAATTATTTACTCAAAGAATATTACGAAGGCATCCATTTCTCATGCCACGTATCCACTGCGTTATCGGTTACCGGCAGGGGTCGACAAACTATATCCGTAAGGACAGACTCGACAAAACAACACTGAATTTGAATAAACAGTGCTACTACTATCTAGTCACTGTCGTGTTCGCATATACAGGACATTAAAAAATTGGGTTATAGGGTTCAAGGAGGTATAGTACTCACTTAAATTATCCACAAAATTCCCATTCAACATATGTCCAAAAACCAGCTGCCCAGATATGGGCTATATTCGTGTGATCCCTACAGCAGACGGTCTATGTCAGTGTTTCTCAACCTTCTCATGCCCAGGGACCAGTAAAATGTCTGAAAAAAATTCTACGAACCACCAACTTATGTAGTCCTATTTTTTAAACCTATGTGGTATTTACCAATATTTGGGACATACTGTGCCATTTATGGCATAATAAATCTAAAAGCATGCTTTGAATACATATGGAAACATAATTAATTAAATTGGAAGTAAACTATTAAAAGTGAATCATCATTGAACAAAGATTTTAGTTTTATTAAACAAATAAAGAATATGATATAACTATTTTTACTTGCTTACTTAATTTTAATTTGTTTTGGTTGGATAATTTTTAATTTAATTTAACTCTGCTTGCGGACCACCTGTCCCATCATCGAGGACCACAGGTTGAGAAACGCTGGTCTATGTGGTTCCCACGCATTTCAACACAACTTTCAGCTTTTCGTCGCAGAGAAGCGCGCACTCTGTGAAAATTTCTGGGTTCACTCGAATCTCCCGAGAAGCATTCTCTACTCGTTAGTGTAATACCTCTAAGTCATTGGTGGGCGCTGAATATACGTAAGCTTTTAGTGGTCCGCAGAGCCAAAATTATAGAAGAGTAAGGTCAGGTGACGGCCGCGCCATAGCTCAACTGTTTAGTCGCTGGCTTCCCATCGCGGCGGCCCGGGTTCGATCCCGGGTCTGGTCAAGTGGGATTTGTGGTGGACAAAGTGGCGCTGCGGCAAGTTTTCTCCTAGTATTTCGGTTTCCCCTGCCAATCTTCATTCCACCAACTGCTCCAAAATCACCCTCACCTATCATCTGGGGCTGGTATAATAGGCCACAATAGGTCGCGCAGGCCACTTGACTGGGCCTCCGCGTCCTTTCCACCGAAAGTCCTGTTCAGGTGCTGTCTGATAATGCGGAGAAAATGAGGTGATGCCCCGTCATGCATGGATGACACGTGTGTCGTTGACAAAGGGGCACATGTTCCAGGAGTACTGGTAAATCATTCACCAAAAAAAGATGGTACACTGCACCTGTTAGTCTGTTAGGTAAGACAACGGTTCATAAGGAGCTCATCATCTAAGATCACCAGACACTGACTCGCTCATATCACAGCAGGCAATTTCTAGACGTATGTAGACTGGGACCTTGTTGCTCATTTGAATGCTGTATCCCCTTACAGCCTGTAACCTTTTCTTTAACACCCTGTATCATTGTCTTCAGCTGCATACATCCGTCAGAGAACACTGTTTGATTGCAGTATGTGCTCATGCGCGTAAACGGGAGACCCCAGTCGCTGCACAAATGGCACACGATATGAGGGCACCATTTAGGCAGAAGTGACCACAAGGAAATGTGTGCCGGTAAATGGAATAGTCAGAAATTCCATGTGAAATTACACTCTTAAGAACACGCTAAAGGAAACATAAATCGAAATTGTGTATCGGATCTGAACAGACTTCTAGCTTAACTTTGAATGGCCAAGAAATCTATACTAAATTTCACAGTCCCCACGCAAACATTCGCATATAGAAAATTCTTCCACTGTTGACATTTGTAGACCCCTGCTTTACTCCATCTTTTATACCGTCGGATTGCCCACGTTCTTTGTCATGTTGCCCAAATGTCAACATCCATCCTCTGGCACGTGATTAGCAGGAAATGCTGGATATAAAGACGAAAGTGCACGAAGATAAGAATGACAATAACATTAGGGGCTACCTCGTGTTTTTCAAAATCAAAAGGAAGTTTCTTTTTGTTTTTCTTTAATGCTAGTGGGGTGGGACTAAGTCCCTTGTACTGCGGCCACTTCTGGCCTATTGTTCCAGCCCCAGATGATAGGTGAGGGTGATTGTAGAGCAATTGGTGGAATGAAAATTGGCAGGGGAAACCGAAGTACTCGGAGAAAACCTGCCCCAGCGCCACTTTGTCCACCACAAATCCCACTTGATCAGACCCGGGATCGAACACGGGCCGCCGCGGTTGGAAGCCAGCGACTAACCGCTTGAGCTATGGCGCGGCCCAAAAAGGAAGTTTACAAGTAGGCAATGTAAGACGTCACTGAAGAGATTCCAAAGGTCAAGTGGTATTCGGCCGATCCCGATAACAAGAAAAACTGCCGTTTCAAGTTCTTCTTTCTTGAAGTATTAGACCCTCCGGCCTGTTCCAATCGAAATTACAGATAGATGTGGTACTCCTTGGATGAGTGATCAGATCCGTCGCAAGGCACAGGACAACATAAACACAGAGGAAACGCTGAGAGCCATCCATGCTTCCAGTGGGATTCGAAACCACGATCCCAGTGTTTGAGAGGGAGAAGACACTTCATGTCTCAGACCGCGCGGCCTCTGTGATCGGCATGTCTGAAGCTTTTTGCTATTAATCTGGAATGCAGCCGGGAGCGAACCCCATCCGGCAATAAAGAAATTGGGTTAAATATTTCCCCATATATGTTTTAGCCTGTTTTCCTTTTTTAACATAATAAAATAGGCTCATAAGGTCACTATTTCTCTTTACTCAGGAGAAGAGCACTGACCCAACCAGGCTCAGTTAACTTGCTACTGTCCATGATTTATTCTGACCGTCTTACAGTGCATACATTTATTCACCTTACTCTTCTCTCTTGCACTACATGTTTCAGCACAAAAGTGCCATCTTCCGGTGCTTTTCGTTGTACGTCAAACTACTTCATTGCATGCCCTGTTGTCTTTATACTAAAATATATACTCGTCATATATATTGATAAATTTTAAATATTAAAAATATTAAAACTATTCAGGATTTGTCATCCTTATGTCGTATCTCAATACGCGAGTCACACCTATCTTCCTCTATCGGAGCACTCTTCCTACTTTCGTGTGTGTACTGTGCTTTGTGTTGTGTCTTGCTCCTGTGACTGCGTGTGTTATACTTGCTACTGGTTTGGAGAGGGATATATCAAGACTTTCATAAAAAAAATCCGACCACGTAATAATGTGGTTACCTTAACTCATTCAACACTGAGTTAATGAATTATAAACGATTCACTTGAAGAGTCCTTCTTCTCGAGTATAACGCCGTGTGGTTGTTGAAAGTCAGCCGACGTTTCATAGGTAGCCATGGTCAGGGTAAAAAAAAAAATAACCAAGCAAAAATCCAGCATGAAGCAGGTTTCTTTTTGCATAGTTGGGGTGGAGTCCAGCTGGGTTCACTCTGCACGGCGGCCACTGATTGGCCTATTGTACCTGCCGGGTGATTATGATGATGAAAAAGTTGGTGGAATTAAGATTGGCAGGGGAAACCAAAGTACTCGGAAAAAACCTGCCCCAGCGTCACTTTGTCCACCACAAATCCCACTTGACCAGACCCGAGCCGCCACGGTGGGAAGCCAGCAACTAACCGCTTGAGCTATGGAGCGGCCCCATGAAGCAGGCTGCAATGCTTTTTGACTTCTTGCTTGGCTTCCTGAAGATGGGGGCGGCGCGTTCTTCCAAAACGTCGGCAGACTTTCAAAACGCGGCGCTATATCCCAGAAGAAAGAAATCTTCACAAGCACAGCCCTGAGAGCCTCAAATCCTACAATTCACTACCTTACATAGGTCAAGCACGAACTTTCCTCCTGCATAACGCAGTGTACGAGTACGCTGTGTCCTTTTCTACTTTTGAATCAGCTGACCGACGTTCACGGGAATTTGTCATAAACTTTATTCAAATGGAGGCCATCCCAAAGTGGTACTTCTCCCCCCACCTTTTTCTTTCCATCCTTAACGAAAAAAATACACTCACTGTGTCTGTCTGTCTCGGAATTCAACTTTCGGCTAGGTTAACCGATTTTATACAATTTTGTGTGCGCATTGTGCCATCAGAGGTCACTCAAACGGCCTACATGTTAATCCCATACTGTAGGTAATAACAACATGGCGGACGCATGAACTCACGAGATGGAAACGATTATAACATTCTGAAATTACATACGATAAGAGCCCTTCGAAAAATATGCAACCCTACAGGGAAATTATTTTAGGGTGTAAAATAACAAAATGGCAGCTGCTTGTTTTCCGTCTGATGGTGATAACGAAAGAACTACTGGATACACGTGAAATTTAGTATAGAAATGGATCGTGAACAGACCTATACACTGTGCATGCAAAGTCTCTAAGTTAAGAATCACAAACATTGCAACAAAACTTTGAAATTGTAGGACAAATTTAGGCCTAACACGTTGTTCCTAAAAAAACAACAAAAACAAACTCCGTGGCTTGAGTCCGCAAGCGAACTATACCGACCGAGCGACCGCTGCTTGTCAGCGAAGTTAGTGCCAACTTTAGCGGATAGAGGTTGTCTCGTGGTCAGCACAACGAATCCCCACGGCCTTTAATTTCGGTTTTCTACACCGGAGCCGCTATTTTTCCACTCAAGTAGCTCCTAAATTATCCTCATGAGGCTGAGTGGACTCCGTTCCAGACCCACTACTTCTGAGAAAATTTGGTAGCGCCTGGAATCGAAGCAGGGACCTCTGGTTCTGTAGCCAGGAACTCTGAACACTAGACCACATATGTGGTCCCATAATAATAATAATAATAATAATAATAACAATAACAACGAAAATTTGACTCGACCTGAATTCTATCTTATGACTACCTACACTCGTGTCCAACACGCCAGCCTATGAGCTAAACTTAAGTTTGTAGGTTGATTAAGAACTTATACCGCCTAAATGCGAAATTAATAGCACAAATCTGCGAGCCTAGACTTCGGTGCAACAACAAGGCAGGCGTTATGAGTTCTACCAGGAACTTCTTGTTAACTTCTTGAAATCAGTTATTACAACATAAATGTACGAACTTGTGAGAAGAAAATTCCTTTTTGATTATTTTAAAACTGAAATCGAAATGTTCATAAAGAGTTCCCTGACTTTAGTATAGACCTGGGCAAGGTCGGTCTGTATGTCCTCAACACACGATATATTCTTCGCAATGTTTAACAGTTGTTCAGTTCGTGTACAATTAATGTAACGGCCGCTGACAGTTGCATGAACACTCAGCATGACATTCTCACTTATGGCCATGCAAGAGTTAATATGCTGTCATCCTTTTCGATATTTATAAGTTTGGCGAGTCACCTAACGTTTAATAAAGATTCTTATACTGCCACGGACCGCCTCTGTGGTCTAGTGGTCAGAGTTCCTGGCTTCATATCCAGAGGTTCCGAGTTCGATTCCCGGCACTACCAGATTTTCTGAGAAGTAGTGGGTCTGGAACGGGGTTCACTCAGCCTCGTGAAAATAACTGAGGATCTATTTCAAGAAAACAGCGGCTCCGGTCTAGAAAACCGAGACTAAGGGCCGTGGGGATCCGTTGTGCTGACCACGTGACACCCTATATCCGCAAAATTTGTCACTAACTTCGCCGACAAGCAGCGGTCGTTCGGTCGGTATAGTTAGGTTGCGGACTAAAAACCACGGAGTTTGTTTTCGTTTTTTTTTTTTGTCTCGCACTGCCATGGGATGGATAAATAGGATCGCATTTCTGGCATGAAGAAAGGTTTTTCTTCCATGCACCTCGTCCGGACCGGACCTGAGGGCCGACTCAGCCTCATGTCCACGGCAATTATGCGGATACAGAAGAGTGGCCATGATTGCCTTGTAAGTGGCACAAGTATGTCTCGGGGGTAAAATGCACTGTTTCTTTTTTGTAGACGCCTGTGGCAAAGAAATCGATAACTAAAGATAAATACATCGGGAATGGGCACACGCCCATCTTTCGTCATATGTGCCAAATATTCGTTATATCGAATAATGGCAACGAACTAACATGAAACTGCAGTAAACCCATTCGCATTTTTGGAATGTCTGACAATTCCTACAGTTTGTCCTAGCTACTCTAAAAGACCAAGCACGCAGTGTTTGTTTTCTAAGACGGTACAATGTCTTGGGAGCTCATTTCTCAACAGAGGAGACCGAACAACAAGATAAACCTCTGAACCCACTTAACAGAGTTTATTGTTTCACAGCGTCAGTAACTGTTTATCTGTAGGACAATGGCTCTCGTTTTACTGCAAGTCACATAAATAAAGGACTACAATACAATAAAGGGGAAAGTACTCTGCTTCTCTGCACCAGAAGAAAGCAGTCGCTACGGGGTCGGTATAGCGACGAATGAAAGAACAGAGTTCGAGTCCATGCAAGGACAATACATTTCTCCTTTTCACATAGTCCAGACCTATTCCGGGGCCTATCTAACCTCCTGTCCAATGGAAATCGGAAGCTCTTTCCCCGAGGCGTGAAGCTGACCACTCGCTTTCATCTAATGCCGAGGTTAAATATATGTGATCTATACAGCCACTCCCCATATGCCTTCATGACGTAGTGCTTAATTAATTAGGCACAGGGGCAATTCTCACTCCCTTTGCTTGCTTGCCGTACTCTTCGACTTGGAAGTGCATTCCTCCAAAACGTCGTTAAGATTCTCACCGACTCTGAAGTCCTCTTGTTAGGCCATGACCCCTTTTTCTTTCTTAATCCTATACACAGCCGGTGGGACTCCTTGTACGGGGGATCAGCCCATCGTAAGGCCGCTGCCTACACAGAATAAACGTACACAGACATCCATGCCTTGAGTGGGATTCGAACCCACGATCCAAGCGTTCGAGCAAGCGAAGACAGTTCATGCCTTAGACCGTGCGGCCACTGTGATCACCTGTTCTGCCTGACTACACGGCAAAAATGGTAAATACACTCATATTCGCCGCTATGAGAACCGTCTCTGCCGTCTAGTGGTCAGAGTTCCTAGCTACAGATCCGGAGGTCCGGGTTCGATTCCCGGCGCTACTAGATTTTCTGAGAAGTAGTGGGTCTGGAACCGGATCCACTCAGCCTCGTGAGGATAATTGAGGAGCTATTTCAAGGATATATCGGCTCTCCGGTCTAGAAAACCGAGATTAACGACCGCGGGGATTCGTTGCGCTAACCACGCGACACCATCTATCCGCTAAAGTTGGCACTAACTTCGCCGACAAGCGCCGGTCGCTCGGTCGGTATAGTTAGGTTGCGGACTAAAAACCAGGGAGTTTGTTTTTTGTTTTGTATGGAAGGTCGCAGGTTAAAGTCCCGGTGAGGTCACTGGATTTTTTTTTTCAATTGACCTAATCCTTCCAGCCGCACTATGGCCCTGGGGTTCACTCAGCCTCCAACAGAAATGAGTACCAGGAATTAATTAAATAATTTTCCTGGGGAGTAAAGCTGGGCTGGCGCGTAAGGCTGACAACCTTACTGCCATCTTTGAGCTGATTGTCTAGATAATGTGGGACTCTCAACGTCTCACAACCCTATGGGCCTTCACGGCCTGTTATAGGGATAGCTTTACTTTACTTACGTAATTTAATTTTATGAGAACCTCAAAATTGTATTTAATTGCTTATATTAAACCGTCGACACAACAAGTAGTATGGGAATATCTTCAATAAAGACAATAGGTGTTGCTATATATCTTACGTGTATGATATAAACTGTGCTACATGTTTCGACCATATAATCGGGTCATCATCAGGCACTTTTGAACATAATTAAAGTGATTAAAATATTGGTTCATAAGTGCCTGATGATGACTGATTTTATGGTCGAAACATGTAGCACGGTTGCGTTTATATTACACACGTAACATATATACAAACACATACTGTCTTTATTGAAGATATTCCCATATTACTTGTTGCGTAGACGGTTTAATATAAGCAATTAAATATATTATATACACAACTGGATGCAGTCTGTAAAGTTTCTCAGAATTCTCGTTATGAAATGCGAACAATTCTCATACATCCGTTCCCTTCTATTTAATTATCGCAAAAACCTCACAGCGGCTTAAGGAAAATAGAACTGGATATAAACTGTTTCATTTTTTCTCTGTCGTTTATGCGAAACATTTATCGCTCTGATAAATACATAATTAGCGACTTCAGCAGCGAGTTACGGTCGCAATGCCCCATAAAAGTGCGTCGTCTTCAAGGAAGTGTCTGTTGTTATTTCAGTCAAAACTGGTATAAAGGGTAAAGTTGTCCCCGTGCTTAACTAATTAAGCACTATGCCATGGAGGCGTAGGGTGCAGTGGATGTAGAGATCCACATTATCTTGACCTCGGCACTAGCTGGAGGTAAGTGGTCAGCTTCACGCCCCGGCCGCTTTACGCCCGGGGAAAAAACCTCGGTACCCATTGGATAGGAGGTTGGGCGAACCCCAGAGCCGGTCTAGACGACATGAAAAAGTGAAAATTCTTGCACCCACCGGGAGACGACCTCCGACCCCTTGGTCGTCCAGTCCGTAGCCAGTCGCTATCCCGGCTCTTCAAAACTGGAATGGATAGAAAATTTTTAATTTAAATTCCCTATATAAAATTACATGAAAATCTCTTCCGCTATTATCGAATTGTTTAATCCGTACAGGCGGACAAGCAAAGAGATCTGAATAAGGGCCCAGTCAGTTCGAACGACCACTGCTGACCGCTGAGTATAGGAACTTCGGGGATGTACGAATCGCGTTAACAATTCTGAAGACGTTTACTCGCTCGTTTAAATATCTCTAAAATCGTATGATGTAAGGAAAAAGTGTAAAGTAAAAGCTATCCCCTGTAACCGGTCGTGAAGGCCAACAGGGTTGTGAGAGGTCGAGGCGCCCTCATTTTCCTAGACAGTCGCATTACGCACCAATCGCCCTTTACCCACCACGAAGATTTCTGGTACTCAGTTCTGTCAGAGGCTGAGTAGATTCCAGGGCCACAGTGCGGCTGGAAGGATTAGGTCAACTGAAAAATCCAGTGACCTCATCGGGAATTGAAGCCGCGGCCTTCCGGCTTCTGGCACAGAGCCTCAACAAACTATGCTACCGCGTAGCCCTTGGGAAAATGTGTTGGACATAAAATGTGTTCCATTTTTCCTTCCTGCTTTTCTTCAAAATATTTTTCGCTGCGATAAATACTTAGTGGGGTATGTGCTGAAATATACGTATGTTTTTACTTAACGTGGTCACTAAATCTCGCACACTCCTGTAGGAACAAAGGATCGAGGGCGTTTGGCAGCAGAGAGGAGTCTGGCTCCACGGAGATTCCTTCTTCTTCAGAAGCCAACAGTTGCTCAGCCACAAGAGAAAAAAATCGCAGCATTTTATGAAACCAGAAGATTCATTACTGTGTTCTAAGGAGCCTGCCACTGATCTGTTTCCTGAGTCAGACGAATCCAAGCCATAACGCCATCCTATGCCTCTAACTTCCATGTCAATATTACCCTCCCATCTTCGTCCAGGACTCCCTAATTGGTCTCTAGCCTTCAGGTTTCTCTACGAAAACCCTGTATGAATGCTGCACGCCCTTCAAATCTTATCCCTCTGGACTTTATCATGCTGATAAGTACAATTTATGAACGGGGTCATTATGCAGTTTCTCCAGTATCCTCTTACTTTATCCTTCTTCGGTCCAAATATTCTCCTCAGCGCTCTGTTCTAAGGACCCGGAACAGCTCAGTGCGTATAGCAGTGGGCTACGGGCTGGAAGGCCCGGGTTAGATTCCCAGCAGTGCAAGATTTATCTGTTCTCCGCAGCGTTCAGACCGGTTCTAGGGCCCACCCAACCTCCTAACCAATGGGTACCGGGAGCAAAGGGGCCGGGGCGTGAAGCTGACCACTCACCTTCATCCAGTACCAAGGTCAATGATGGTGGAGCTATACCTCCACTCCTACATATGTCTTCATGACATAGTGCTTAATTAATTAAGGACAGGGACAAATTTACCTTTTTACACTGCTTTCTTGCTGGTTTCTTACTCAGCTTATTCTTCGACCATGACGACGTTGATTGAAACATCGAAATACTAGAACGCTACCAGTCAAAGGTACTTCGCAAGATAACCAATGCCCCCTGGTATGTGCTCAACAATGTCATCCGGAATGACCTTGGTATGACTACAGTCAAAAGAAGAAATAAAACAACTTAGTGTTAAATACAGTAACAGACTTAACAAGCATCCAAACGCACTAGCAACAGACCTCATGAGCCAGCCGATTGGGAACAAAAGACTTAAACGCTTCGCGCCAAGTGATCTGCCGGGCAGATTCTGGGCATTATATTTAGTATATAAGCTAGATTGAGGTTATAGATGTAAGTTAGATGTAAGTTCTACTCCTGCAAACACAACTAATCTGTATTGATTATTATACGAAAAGCGTCTACTAATGAGTAGCCTCCTACAAGCCAATATTATATGATCCCACCGTTTGCTTATTGTAACTTTTACAGATTGCAAAAAAAAATAGGAGACATTAAAAAAAAACTTTCAACGGACTACGCGGCCTTGTAACCCTGAACATAAATACCCTTCATAACCATCGCTGTGAGAACCTCAAATCCTAACGAAGAGCTGCCTGCATCTACCGCGTAAAAAGCCTTTGCTCACTAAAGGGCACCACGTACCCTGACAAAATGTGTCCAAGGGGATGTTTCAGGAGGCAGGCTGTCGTGATGTACTCGTATATACCTGTTTCGCTACATGATACCTAGAGGCTAACACGGGAACAATGTATGTATGGTCACTGAAACTGCCTACCGCGTCCCTTACGAAACCATACACACGCACAATTAACACAATATGAAGCAAAAAACGGATAACTACTTTCATGCTGATAGTTCAGTCGGTAGAGCAGGCTAGGGTTCTGACGAGCGAGGAGTTTGATTCCCGGTAGAACCAATAGTTTTCTCTTCTCTATAAGGTCCCGGCGGCCGGGCAAGGTAGTCGAGCGGTCTAAGACATGTACTGTTTTTGCTAGCTCGAAAGCCGGGATCGTGGGTTCGAATCCCACACGAGGCATCGATATTTGGTGAGTGTATGCGTTTATTCTGTGTTCGTGTTATCGTGTGTTTAGGTAGAGGCCTTGCGACAAGCTGATCACCCATCCTACGAGCCCTACCATCTGTAAAACGATCATGAAACTGAGAAATCAGCCCTATGCTCGAAAGTGGGAGCAAGAGGAGAGAGAAAAAAAATACGTCCACACGGGCTTAGGGGCCCAACATGCCTCCTATACAATTATCACCGGCAACTGTTTCCGGAGTGTAAAGCGACAGCAGCGTGAAGCTGACCACTCACCTACATGTAGTCCCGAGGTTCAGAAAGGTGGATCTATACCACCAATCCCCTTACGTCTTCATGGTGCAGTGACTGATTAATTAATTAAGCGCAGTAAATAACTTTACATTTACTTCCATGCTTATACTACGTGAAGGGTTGCATCGTCAATAGGAAGTTAGTAGGAACCACCCTCCAATATTGTTCGAGGATTACGCCTCTTGCAACTTTTCTTCTTTTTCACAGTTTTTGACGCATTCTGCCGTGCTGTAGCTCTGAGCCCAATCAACCTTGGTACACTCACTAAAAAACATTTTACTCAGACATAGGACGAGGCCGCGTCCTACCGACATACAATGGTTACGTCACTAGCCACATATAATGCAATTCCACGGTTTGGTAACATGATATAAGAACACCTGCACTATCTAAATCATAAGCACAGCCCCTGTAGACATCCAATCCTCTTATTGCAAGCAAGAATTCTGACCTTGCATTCCTCAAATGAATTGCATACCTGTTCGTAAAGTTGTCTTGGTCATCTCTGCCGGTGCCGTCATCTTGCGCCTGCTGAGGACATTCCATTGTCCCCACGGGCGTGTGCATTATCCTGCGCACAAATACACCAAAGAGCACAGGTTATTCACACACGCATCTGTATTTACAGTCTTCGCACAAAGTAAACACATTTCAATGTCAATTCTTAAACTTACACTTATAACCGCGATCTTCCGTTCTGTAGTATAGTTCAACTAACTACGCTACCGCGTACTCACAATAGTGATTTATTTTTTTTACTAACTTACTCATGGAGCTGAGCCCTTCTTGAGGAGCCGCCAATTCTGCAGCTACTCAAAAATTTCCCAGTATTTTATCGAACCCGAAGGTTCATTACCGTGTTCGCAAGAGGCCTCAGCTGGTCCTTATCCTGTGCCAGACCAATCCAATCCATACCATCCCAACCTATCTCTCTAAGATCCATTTTAATATTGTTCATCCACCTACGCCTTGGTCTTCCCAATGGTCTCTTTCCTTCTGGCTTTCCCACCAATATACTATATGCATTCCTCATNCCTCCCTTAATGTCAGAGACCAAGTTTCACACCCATACAGAACCACGGGCAAAATTATAGTTTTGTATATTATAATTTTTATGTTTTTGGACAGCAGACGAGAAGACAAAAGGTTCTAGACTGAATGGTAGCAAGCATTACCTGAGTTCAATCGCCCCTTAATTTCCTCTTGAATCAGGTTTCGATCTGTTATCGTTGTTCCCAAATATATGAACTGTGCCACATTTTCAAAACAGCTGTTTCCTATATGTCATGATTTTGCCCTGCATTTTGATGACGAGACAGTAACATATACTTAGTTTTATCTGTGTTTACTTCTACACCAACCTCTTTACTTGCGTCAATTAAAGTCTGTGTGTATTTCTTTATGGTATCTACATTATCACCCAGTAGATTCACATCATCGGCATAGACCAACAGCTGATGTGTCCCGTTTAATTTCAGTCCCGCCTGGCTTCCCTGGACCTTCCTAATGGCATATTCTAAGGCAAAGTTGAAAAGGAGAGGTGATAAAGCATCTCCTTGTTTTAGACCATTCTGGAAAGGAAATTTATCAGACAAATGATAGTATGTGGACATAACATACTATATCATTCACCATCGGTAGTCAATAATATTTCTTGTTAGATACGAAAGTTCGGCTACGGGCTACACAGCTGGGGTTCGACGCCGGGCAGAAAATACGTACTTTTTTACCTTTACCATCACTTCCAGATCTGATATGAGATACAAGCCTTCAAACAAATTGGTAACGGGGATTCTCTCCCAGTCTTATTTATACACGATGTTTCAAAAGTAACTTCACGACTTTGAATGTATATATACATATAATAATAAGAAATGGTAAAGCTGTCCTTGCCGGTCACGGTAGCCGAGCGGTCTAAGGCATGCACTGTCTTCGCTCGCTCGGAAGCCGGGATCGTTGGTTNCAGCTGATGTGTCCCGTTTAATTTCAGTCCCGCCTGGCTTCCCTGGACCTTCCTAATGGCATATTCTAAGGCAAAGTTGAAAAGGAGAGGTGATAAAGCATCTCCTTGTTTTAGACCATTCTGGAAGTGAACGGAGAAGTTCATGGAGATAGGCCTAGGCCCACTGGGGCTGTAGTGCCAAGGAAAAAAAAAGTGTCCTTGCGCTTAACTAATTAAGCACTATGACATGAAGGCGTAGGGAACAGCGGATGTATAGATCCACATTTTCTTGACCTCGGTAACAGCTGGAGGTGAGTCGTCAGCTTCACGCCCCAGCCGCTTTACCCCCGGGTAAAGAGCATCCAGTACCCATTGGGTAGGAGGCTGGGTGGCCCCCAGTCTGGACGATTTGGAGAAGAGAAAATTCTTGACCCTACCGGGACTCGAACTCTGACCCCTAGGTCGTCCAGACCGTAGGCAGTTGCTATACTGAATGCGCTATCGCGGCTCCCTATTTATTAATAAGTGTTAAATAGAAACCAGATAAATAGAAATATAGTCAAACAAATCAAGTTTTGTCTGATGTACCAGGAATGCAGTTCAATGTGACTTCCAGATGTTAACTAACTAAACTAACTCCATGGAGCCGAGTCGGTCTTAAGTCACCAGTCTCTCGGCTACTCAGCAATTCACAAGTGCCCGCCACTGGTCCCTATCCTGAGCCAGATCAATCCAGTCCATATCACCTCAATCAATTTCTCAAAGATCCACTTTAATATCATCCTCCCACCTAACCTAGGTAACTTTAGTGGTCTCTTTCCTTCTGATTTTCCCACCTAAAATCTGCACGCATTCGTCTTCTCTGCATGCGTTCCACATGTCCTACCCAACTCATCCTCCTTGACTCTATCATTCTAATTACATTAAGAGAAGGACAGGAGATATGAAGCTCTTCATTAAGAAATTCTCTTCAGGCCCCTGTTGTTTCATCCCCCTTCGGTCCATATATTATCCTCAGCACTTCCAACCGCGGCGGCCCGGGTTCGATCCCGGGTCTGGTCAAGTGGGATTTGTGGTGGAAAAATTGGCGCTGGGGCAGGTTTTCTCCGAGTACTTCGGTTTCTCCTGCCAATCTTCATTCCACCAAATTCTCCATCATCATAATCACCCGGGGCAGGCTACAATAGGCCAATCAGTGGCCGCCGTGCCGAATGGGCACAGTTGGACTCCATCCCCACTAAGAGCCCTTAAAAAAAATCTCAGCACCCTGTTCTCAAATACCCTTTTTTATTGCTAGTGGGGTGGGACTAAGTCCCTTGTACTGCGGCCACTTCTGGCCTATTGTACCAACCCTAGATGATAGGTGAGGGTGATTCTGGAGCAATTGGTGGAAGGAAGATAGGTAGGGGAAACCGAAGTACTCGGAGAAAACCTGCCCCAGCACCACTTTGTCCACCACAAATCCCACTTGACCAGACCCGGGATCGAACCCGGACCGCCGCGGTGGGAAGCCAGCGACTAACCGCTTGAGCTATGGTGCGGCCTTTTGCCGAATTTAATTCGCTCTTAATTCCATCCTAAATCAAATTCTGGTTTGTTATTGTCGTTCTCTAACGTCTGAATTTTGCTACATTTTCAAAGAAGCGCGACAAATATCCCACCTATAATGACTTTCTTCCCAGGTGTTACGTAGCTTGACTGGCCTGATTTCTGCAAATGCGCCTGTAATTCCAACATGTGCAGATAAATGTGGAAAGTAGACGTTATCCTCCCCCGCATACTTCCCTTAGCTACTTTTGAAACACCCGATATGAAACACTACGGCCGACAGCACACGCTCCTCCTTGCTCCTCCAAGTTCAAGCATCATTGTTACCAACCGTCAGCTGTCTATCCCTCTTGGCGCCAAGCCCCTCATGGGGCCCGTGACCAAATTTATTTTTAGTTGTTCAGACATTTGTGTTTGTTACCATCGCGAAAGCTCCAGACTAGAGGACGGGTCTATCCTTTGTCTAGTGGGCATGTCTGTGTCAATGTCAAACTATAGTTTCATATTTAGGTACAATTTTATACAAATCTATTAAGTAACTCGACGGAGAGGAGCCGTTCTTGAGAAGCCGTCAGTCGCTGTCACTCGAGAATTTCCCAACATTTTATATAACCCGAAGTTTCATTGCCGTGTTCACAAGAGCCCTCCACTAGTCCCTATCCTGAGCCACATCAATTCATATAACCCAATCACAAGATCCATTTTAATCTTATCCTCCTAATGTCCTCTTTCCTTCTGGCTATCCTACCAAAATCCTACATGCATTCCTCGTCTCCATTCGTGCTACATGCCCTGTCCATCACCTTGACTTGATCATTCTAATTATACTTGGGGAAGAGTACAAGCTATGAAGCTCCTCATTATGCAGTTTTCTCCAACCTCCTGTCACTTCATCCCTCTTCGGTCCAAATATTCTCCTCACCTCAGCACCGTTCTCAAACACCCTCAGTCTATGTTCCTCAGAGAACAAGTTTCACACCCATACAGAACCAGAGGCAATGTTATAATTTTGTATATTCTAATCTTTACGTTTTTAAGCAGCAGACGGGAAAACAATAGGTTCTGGACTGAATGGTACAAGCCTAACTCGAATTCAGTCTCCTCCTAATTTCCTCCTGAACCAAATTCCGATTTGTCACTGTCATTCCCAAATATCTGAACTGTACCGTGCACACCAGTCCTCAATTTGCACACAGCTTTCAACCTTCCGTATGCATACAATTATATAACAAAATTGTGCAGACAACAAACAGAAGTTATACACAACCACAAGAATGAACATGTTCGCGGTACACGACAAGGTGAAGCCATACATAGAAAATACAGTATAAGAGGCTTAAACTTGGCGGTGGTAACGCTTACTGCCGTTCAAGTGACTAAGCTGCCGTTGGAGCATATGATACGTACGATAAGCATGACCTTCTCTGTGAAGCCTGTACTGAGAGACGACTTGTATGTGGTGCAAAAGGAAAAATTTCCGGTAACATGCTGTATGTTGACGGAAGGCCAAGCACAGTCATAAGAGACAAACCCATCTTCCCGCCAGCTTGTCAGAGAGGATGTTACATAAGGACTATTACCGCAAGAGTTCAGTTGAAAAACAAAACTCTGGTCGTGGGTCTCAATGGGCCTGACGCCAAAACAAATTGATTGGCGATAAACCGCCAGTCGTAAAGTAACTCTGACTCTGATTCTGACTCTGATTCTGACTCTGGCTCTAGCTCTAACTGACTGAGCTCAGTTCAAGGAATAATCCCGTGTGGAGGCGGGGTCGAATACCTCAAAATTCTATAAGAGATGGGATAGCGCCATCGGTACAGCAACTAGGTTACGGACAGGTTTACCGAGGAATCGCCCTTTCCATTCCCGGCAGAGACAAGATATCTTCTTCTCCACAGCGTCAAGACCAGCTCTGAGGCCCACCCAGCCTCGTATCCTATGCGTACCAGAGGCTCTTTCCCCATGGATAAAGTGATCAGAGCGTGAAGCTGACGACTCAGCTCCGTTTAGTATACCGAATGAGTGGAGCTGTTACTCCATTCCTTGATACAGGCAAGTATCCGTGACGTAATGGTTAATTACGCACAGGGCTAAATTTGCTTTTTTACTTTTTCGCGCAAAAGAAAAGTCCATACATGGAACAGTCGCTATGTAAAGTGCCCTATAAATTTATCATTATGACACAATTCTTCGCGAAGGTTAATCTTAAAATTAACTGTGCTAAAAAATTGCAACATGGACGTTAACGAATTGCAAAAGGAACGGAACATGAATCTTACTTTCATTCTCCGGTTCCAAAAACGAAAGGCTATGATACACATACATAAGGCTGTAGCCCCACGCGGCAATAAGTCCTGTAAATACGAGTACGGAAAAGATGGCGCTTATGAACCGCACGTAATTGGTTACCTGGCGTCGAAACTCTGGGTAACATCGAGCGCTTCATGCATGCGTCATAGGCCTACAGAAAATGTAAAGTTGTCCCTGTGCTTAATTAATTAAACATTCTGCCATGAAGGGATATAGGGGAGTGGAGATATAGCTCTATCAGTCTTGACCTCTACACTAGATGAAAGTGAGTGGTCAGCCTCATGCCCCGGCTGCTTTACCCCCGGTACCCACTTGATAAGAGGCTGGATGGGCCCCAGAGCCGGTCTAGCCAATCTGGAGAAGAGAAAAACCTTGCCCCCGCCGGGAATCGAACCCCGACTGTCCAGCCCGTAGCCTGTCACTATACCGACTCCAAGAGGCTCACAAAGTACTCGTACACTTAAATTCCAGCAGTGCACATCGCACGATTCTGGTTATTTATCTATATTAAGAGTAGCCTAATATGTTTTACAGCAGAACATACTCGTACAGGCCTATCAAACACGTCAACACATATCTGCTTTACACAATTGAAGCACTGTCCTGGTATTTGCTTAAAGGAACTGCCGAAACCTCAGTCCGGTTAGGTAGCATCCCTCCCAAGCACCTCTAAAACACGAAAATAGCCATCTTATGGGATATAGCGCCATCTAGTCCGTATATTAACCGACGTTTCGGATAAACGTGTCACCTCCATCTTCAGGGTCGAAAATGAGCCGAGCACGGAACAGGTGGCTAGGCACAATGAGCTGTCAGGATAACAATTATACAGGGACCAGGGGTAAGAGAAAGGGGTGTTACCCAGTCCCCATTGGCTCGCTATTCTCTCTCGCCTGGCTCTGCGGGCTAGCCAATAGGAAACTCTGGTCCCTATATAATTGTTATCCCGACTGACAGCTCACCTGCTTTCACCGATTTCTTGCTCGGCTGATTTTTGACCCTGAAGATGGAGGTGATACGTTCCTCCGAAACATCGGTTCATAAATGGACTACACGGCGTTATATGCCAGAAGATGGCAATTCTCATAACTACCGCTGTGACGACCTCAAATCCTACACCTATAATATACTGCCACGCCGTGTAATCTGGTAGGAAGGTACCAACGTTTCGGAAGAACTGCAGCCCCCATTGTCATAGTACGGGCAGGTTGCTTCAAGTGATCGTACGTACCTACAAAATTACCAGGCGTCAACCCCCCCCCACCCCCCAAAAAACACTAATGTTCAGTCACTCGCCATAAGAACATATTTTCTGAACATGCCTACATTTGGCGATATATCTTTACCATACGGCGATCTTTGCGCCATTCTGCATAGGGCGAAATTGAAATAAGGCCAAAATTCAGTAACAGACTCCTTATTGGATATAATGGAAAGGTTTAGGTCTCAAGAAAAAAAGTAAACAAACTCGACGACAGGTACACATGGTCAACGCCACTGTATAGACCTCCTTGCCTTCGAGGGGCTAAAAGAGCTAATGTACATAAACATGCAAACAGTCTTCCAGTGCACGCATAGCGTTCAACTCTGTCCTAACATCGGGGTACCCAGCAACCTTTAGTAGCACCTGCTATCAATACAGCAATATCCATCTGTTGGTCATGAAATAATTCCTTCATATCGGTAATGCACAAGCGATACAACCTAATAGTTTCCTATTACATTACATTTACTAATATTTACACAACTTTCAAGAGGCTTTCTTAAAGAATCTGTACAAATGAACCACTGTCAAGATATTATATGAAATCACACTTTATACGAGTTTCAACCATCGTCACTTTCAGCCCAAGGACTCCTCGATCTCTGGGCAACCCCGTCACTTGCCAGAGAATGTTAACATGCATTACGAACACCATGCCAGGATACCCACACAATCATCTCAGGGAATGTAACAGCCTTTGCCTGGTGTTGCTATGTCACCGCGCATCTGACGATGTTGCAGTCCTTGTTTCAGAACCGAGTGGATAAACGGAATCTCAAGACGGTATACACTGGATTATGATAGGTAGTAACATGTTTATATCTTCCATTAATACCATTAACTTCAATAAATTTGGAGTCGTTTATCAGCATTAAAAATAATACGCCAATACATAATTCTCTCCAATTACACAAGAATATCATATCACCATTTCGTAATTTTAACAAACAAAATATATTCGTCGTTATGACAATCTTCAACCTTCCAATTTCTAATGTCCAGTAAAATTTTCCTTATCATGCATCGCAACATTCTCAAGACAAATAATATAAGCAATGAAAACTGTAAGTAAAACATCTGTAACACTCAGTTCACTCAATCAGAACAATCCTGCACAACTATACAGGAAACAGCAATATCAATACACGTAGCTTACCTAATTGTGAATGGGCAGCTTCAAGTGACCCCACTTGGATAATGAACTGTGTGCTGGGAACATCCGAATAACACTGTAAATCTCGACACACATCAGCAGCACAAAGAACACTTCTTCAAATACTGTATCGTAAGGCCAACCCTTCCACACGCTAACCACCGTTCACGCGCTCGCATCTTGTCACAAAGTGCTTTACACCCTTACAAAACGTCAACTCCCCCCTCCCCTGACATAGTAGGAATGCAACATGGCGGACAGGTAGAAGAGCGCGGGTGCTCGCTGTTGGTCGCGGTCGATGTATACCACGATTACGTCATGAGGGGTGGGGTAAGAGATGGTGGGGACTAACCTAAGAAAGAACGTGGGAGTAAAATTTACAGCTTCGAAAATACATCATACAAAACCTGAGATTATAATATAATAACCATCATTTAATAATATGTTGTAGAAAAACGTGCTTCCGGACGACAATCGCGCGACCAATGAAGTGACTGTCAGATCAATACTCCAGACCACGATGTCTCTCCCACTCTAATATCGATACACCACGGTGATCAGCGAAACGAATAATCTCGGCAGGAAGTACTTTCGCCCAAGACCAGTAGCATGTCGGAGTTCGGACTCCTTTCTGCAGAGCATATAACGTATGTTTCTGTTTGCTGACGTCCGACTGGAGACACTGGACAAGAGGGCGCCCAGATGTCGATCGATAAACTTCGAACGTCGACGAGATGGCTGCACCGCCCGCCGTAATTTTATAGAGCTAATGCACGTACTTTCTGCGGCATGTACTGTCTTCGCTCGCTTGGAAGCCGGGATCGTGGGTTCGCAACCCCACTCAGGGCATAGATGTTTTTTTTTGTGTGTGTGCGTTTTTCTGTGTTTGTGTACAGGTAGAGGCCTTGCGACGAGCTGATCACCCGCCGAAGGAGTTCTACCAAATGTGTAAGATCTAGAAAAACCGAAGTGAAGGGAGAAGTTCATGGAGGTAGGCCTAGGCCCACTGGTGATGGGGTGCCAAGGAAAAAAAAATGTACTTTCTGCAAAAGAGGACTAATCTGTATAGACAAATATGCACGTGTTTCTGCATCTAAGGCTGGTCTTGTCTATCTGCCCACATGTCTCAACTCGAGAATCGCTAGATGGATTTTCATTAAATTTTATACTGGACAATTTTATGAAAAACTTTTAAGCTATTTCGCTTTTCATTTAACTCATCCATGTTTAATAATGACTTCACACGAAAATCTCTAGGCGTTCATGCGCTTATGTCGCTAAAATTTCGTTAAGGAAAAATGCTTTGAACAAAAGCTGTAGAGAAAAACGAATCGCACATTTTACGTTCTATGTATTTTCTCCGTTAAATCTTACGAATTTCAACACAATTAAACAAAAGGGATGTTATGAGTACATGTTCGGATATTGGATTTGGGGGTCCCACAGAGTTACTCTTATGGAATGTAACGCCGTGCAGACCGGTACAAGTCTATCGACGTTTCCGAGAAAAGTGCTGCCTCCTTCTTCGGGGTGAAAGTGTAACCCCAGCAAGAAGCAGACGATCCGCGTGCCGAAACCCAGCCTCTCGCTTATTTCTTTCTTGGCTCACTGTTCGGCACAGAAAATGGAAGCAGAACATTCTCCTCAACGTCGGTGGGCGTCTGCCAGACTGAACGGAGTTACATCTCAAAAGATAGTACTCTACATTTTTGCTCTCCCACGTGCAACAGTGAACACAGTTGCGGTCAAGAAAAACAAGACAGATTTTATTTATTTATACTGCATTAAATAATATCTATTTTGTTCGTCTGGTATAATGATTTACTACAACACGACTTTCAAGCACACATTAAACTGTATAAATAGTACCAAAGGCGAAGCTATCCCTATAACAAGCCTTGGAGACCCATAGGATGGTGAGAGGTCGAGGCTCCCACATTTCTAGGCAATCGGCTCACAAATGGCGGTGAGGTTGTCAGCCTTATGTGCCCTTTACCTCCAGGAAGATTCCTGGTACTCATTTCTGTTAGAGGCTGAGTCGACCCCAGGGTCATAGTGCAGGTGGAAGGATTAGGTCAATAGTAAAATCCAATGACCTCATCGTAAATCTAACCCGCGACTTGTAGTATAGTGCCTCAACCAACTACCCTACGCCCCTCATCATATGATACATAACAAGTGTATTTATATACACAATATACAATATATATAAAATGTATTTGTATATGATCATTTGAGCATGAGATGCAAGGAACGCATGTGGAAACTGTGTACAGAGGCACTCTCGATGTGCATTATCTATTGAATAAGCGGTCGGTCTTGACAGCTGAATCAGTAGGCTGCAAATTCTAGAATAATACCTCGATTATTTCACGACACACTTCCTTCCAAGTTATGGTCAGCTTATCAGTCAGCCCGCCATCCGATATTCTACAGTATCGACACTGAAAACGTCGTGAAATAAATTATGGAAAATCAGAAGAAACGAAGGTCACACTTCTGTAAGATCCGCTGAAATTTATCCGCCGTGGTTTAACTCCGACAGTCGCCTCACGTGAGAGACAACTAAACAACGGGAAGACACGGTGATAAGGAAACTTTGTAAGATGAGGCTGGGGGCACGCGGTAGCGTACTTGGTTGAGGCACTATGTTAGAAGCTGGAAGGTCGCGGGATGAATCCCGATGAGGTCATTGAATTTTTTCGCCAGGCCATAGCTCAAGCGGTTAGTCGCTGTCTTCCCATCGCGGCGGCCCGGGTTCTATCCCGGGTCTGGACAAGTGGGATTTGTGGTGGACAAAGTGGCGCTGGGGCAGGTTTTCTCCGAGTACTTCGGTTTCCCCTGCCAATCTTCATTCCACCAATTGCTCCACAATCACCCTCACCTATCATCTGGGGCTGGTACAATAGGCCAGAAGTGGCCGCAGTACAAGGGATTTAGTCCCACCCCACTAGCAATAAAAATAAAATATGAGGCTGAGGAACTCGCGTGGCAGAACCAGGACTCCAAAAGCGCCACTGTGAACAGTTTCTGACATGAGAACGTTATCATAGATTGTTAATAGACAACAAAGTAAAAATGAACGTTATGGTGCGATGTTTATCGCCTTAGGGTCGTGTAGGGAGTGTTTTTTTTTTTTTCGAATATCGCCCTCCAGATCAGCTGTCCAGAATTTTGTCGTGATTTTATTCTATCCCTCTAAGCAGATGTCGGGATAAAAACTTGAAGATAAAGCTATCCTTGTAACAGGCCGTGGAGGCACATAGGCTTGTGAGACGTCAAGGATCCCACATTTTACAGACAATCGACTCACAGATGGCGGTGAGTTCGGCTTTACGCTCCGGTCGCCCTTTACCTCCAGGAAGTTTTCCGGTACCCATTTCTGTTAAAGACTGAGTCGACTCTCGAGCCATAATGCGGCTGAAAGGATTAGGAAAATTGAAAAATCCAATGACCTCATCTGGAATCGAGCCCGCGCCCTTCCGGATTGTAGCATAGTGCTTCAACCAACTACACTACCGTGTGCCTCATCGTAAAAATCGTAAAAACTACAAATAAATAAACATGTTTATAGTAGGACTCCGTGTACGTAGATTCAGTTTATCACAAGGACTCTACCATCACAAGCTAACAGGGAGAAATGAGCACAAACATCCATCTCTTGAGCGGGACTCCAACTATTGTGCGCCAGGGGCCCAAGACCTAGCATAGAATTCTTACAACTTATATTCGACATTCCTACTGGATTTGCAGGAAGGAACATCAGGCTTCGCTATTAGCAACAGGATTAAGATATTACTGTAACATGTGAGGCAGGTACGTTGTAACAAACGCTGGAGAACAGAGAACGCTGTCCTTGGAGCACACGCTGCAGCGGAAAGGAGGGGGCATTTCCTCGGCAGTCCGAGGCACCTGCAGACCCTTCCTTTCCGCATCAGTGAATTCATAAAGCCTCCCTCGGCTTATTATACCTGCAGCAAGCACCTGCCGCTCTAAGGAACAGACTTTGAAGAAGAGTGTCCATGGTAATACACAAAGGATTTTCGGGACATAGGAAAGGATCATTGTATCTGCAAAGTGTTTCGCTTTCGGAATAATAGGCTATGTTAGACGAACCGAGCTAGTAAACATGACACACAGTTTAGCATCCGAAACAAACTACAAGAGGCCAAGTACAGAGTAACCTGTCTTACAAGAACAAGTGCTGAAAAGCTGTAGTTTTACATAACTTCATCATTGGGTTTCGGGTTCAGTTATTACAAACAAAAATCATGCCACTAATACAGTCATATTGTGGGATTCTCGGTTAAACTCTGAAGATGGCGGTAGAATGGTTCTCCGAAACTTCGGTACCTACGTACCAGACTCAGATACGTTGTCATGACCCAGAAAGAGACATACAAACTGTTAGTGTGAAGACATCGTATCTTATAAAGGTCCTATTATAAATTTGAGAAATTAATTGTATTGCACTGTATTTTGGTGTGTGAAGTTGGACACTCACTACCATCTAGTGCCAAGGTAAAGAACGGCAGAACTATACCTCCACTCCCCCATTCGTCTTCATAGGGTGGTAATTAATTGTGTAAGTAGAGGGACATTTTTTTGAAGCACGGGTGACCAACTTCTTTACTAGCATCAATTAGAACTTCCTTGTTTTTCTTCATCGTACACGGCGCATTGTCCAGATCGGCTCTGGCGTACATCGAACCTCTTATTCATTGGGTACCGGGGCTCTTTTCCCAGCGGCAAAGCGGCAGGGGCGTGAAGCTGACCACTCACCTCCAGCTAGTGCCGAGGCCAGGAAAATGTGGATCTATACATCCACTCCCCATACGCCTTCATGGCATAGTGCTTAATTCGTTGAGCACATGGACAAATTTACCTTACCTCTACACAGGCACGTTATTCCTCAGTACTACCCACCTACCTACCACTCGGCGCTACAGCCCTGGGTGAGCCTTGGTCTCCTCTACAACCGGTCTCCACAACCAATGCGTGCTGCCATAGGAATGGATTCACTCATGATGTGTTACTCCTCAGTAGATCTACACAATGCGTAAAGTAAGGTAAACATGCCCCTGTGCTTAATTAATTAAACACTATGCCATGAAGGCGTATGGGGGAGTGGATGTATAGATCCACATTTTCTTGACCTCGGCACTAGTTGGAGGTGAGCGGTCAGCTTCACGCTCCGGCCGCTTTACCCACTGGGAAAGAGGCCCCGGTACCTATTGGGTAGAAGATTGGGTGGACCCCAGAGCCGGTCTGGACGATATGGAGAAGAGAAAATTATTGACCCTACCAGGACTCGAACCCCGAACCCTCGGTAGTCCAGCCCGTAGCCAGCCGCTGTACCGACTACGCTATAATGAATATAACCAGAAGCTGTTGTGTCCCATTCATTTCAGTCCCTCCTGGTTTTCTTGGACTTTCCTAGTAGCGTATTCTAAAGAAGCAAAGTTGAAAAGCAAAATTTTGAGAAGTCGCCAGACGCTCAGCTACTCAAGAATTTCTCAACAGTTTATAGAACTTCTTCACAAGAGCCCTCCACTGATCTTTATCCTATGCCATCAATCCATTCCATACCAACACATCCTATCTCTCGAAGATCAATTGTACTATTATCTTTCCACCTATGCATAGTTCTTCCTAGTGGTATCTTTCCTTCTGACCTTCCTACCTATATGCATTCATCTTCTACCCCATGTCTTATTTAAACACATTTTACTTACTTACTTATGGAGCTGAGCACTTCTTGAGGAGCCGCCAATTCTGCAGCTACTCAAAAATTTCCCAGTATTTTATCGAACCCGAAGGTTCATTACCGTGTTCGCAAGAGGCCTCAGCTGGTCCTTATCCTGTGCCAGACCAATCCAATCCATACCATCCCAGCCTATCTCTCTAAGATCCATATTAATATTGTTCATCCACCTACGCCTTGGTCTTCCTTCTGGCTTTCCCACCAATATACCACATGCATTCCTCATTTCCCCCATTCGTGCTACATGTCTTGCCCACCTCGTCCTCCTTGATTTGATCATTCTAATTATACTTGGAGAATAGTACAAGTTATGAAGCTCCTCATTATGCAGTTTTCTCCAACCTCCTGTCACTTCATCTCTCTTCGGTCCAAATATTCTCCTCAACACCCTGCTCTCAAACACCCCCAGTCTACATTCCTCCCTTAATGTCAGAGACCAAGTTTCACACCCATACAGAACCACAGGCAAAATTATAGTTTTTTATATTCTAATTTTTATGTTTTCGGACAGCAGACGAGAACTTAACACATTTCAATTAGTCTAATTAGTTTCGTATCAAACTCAACGAGAGTACTGTACAGCATTTCGGTCCAAACGGAATCATAGGTTTTCTTGAAGTTTATGAAGAGCTGACGTGCACTCTCGTGCACCCATTTTTTCTTCAGTACTGACGAATACTGCAGATACGAGGAAACTTGAAGTATGTCTCCAGGATCAATTAAATGTGAACGAGCATGTTCCATTGAGTTTATGTGTTATACATTCACCTTACAGAAAAGTAGGTTAGGGTCGCAACCAATCCCTTGCCAAAACAAGCAAATAAATAAAACACATGAATGGAATAGATAAGTGAATAAATTATATTGTCAGTTGACATTTGTGTTGTTCAGATCTTATTAGCATTTCCCCTAAAAAAACTGAATCATTTATGATTATCTCATCGTGGTTATATAGCAACAAACGGGTAAAGGTAAAATTATCGCTTGAAGGAAAGTTTTGAGCCACTGCCACACCTGTAAAGCAGTCACAAACACCTTCTTCTTTTGTTTGGTGCCTGTAGTGTCTGGTGCAGCGGAAGATGTCCAGCGACCCAACAATGAGGTGACGGGAGCATGAGTCATCCTTCTACGGTGTTGGTGCGGTATGGGAGGAGGGGTAATGTAACACGTGACGCAGTGAGTGAGGACCGGTTTGTGCAGCACCGAGGTGGCCGTAGACAATTTGCGGCATACGAGTATTGAAAGGCTAGTCTGTTAACAAAAAAAGAAACCCGCATCTCTCACGGTACCCTGTGGCACTTGAACGCACTGGAAACAGAATAAAATAGCATACATTACATATTAAAGGCAAAGCTGTCCCTGTACTTAACTAATTAAGAACTAATACACGAAGACGTATGGGGAGTGAATTCATAGATCCACGTATTCTTGACCTCGGAAATACTTTGAGATGAGTGGTCAGCTTCACGTCCCTGCCGTTTTACCACCGGGTAAAGAGCCTTCGAGACCCACTGGTTAGGAGGCTGGGTGGTCCCGATAACCGGTCTGAACGACGTGGAGTAAAGAACAATTTTGCCCCTCCCGGGACTCAAACTCCGACCCCTCGGCCGCCCAGCCCGTAGCTAGTCTCTGCTCATAGTATACATTACATTCCATACAATAATGCAGGAGTGATCCGAGATGGCCCAGTCGGTATGGCGACGGGCTACAGGCTGGAGGACCGGGGTTCAATTTTGGGTAGGGGCAAGAGATTCTTCTCTAGTCCACAGCGCCCAGACTTGCTCTTGGGCCTACCCAGCCTCCTATCCAATGGGTACGGGGGGGGCTGTTTCCCTGAAACGTTGGTATCCATCTACCAAAGCTAACGACGTCATGTCCCATGGTCACCGTCTTGAGAACCTCAGATTATTTCACAAAATTAAACATACACTTCTTGTTTCCCTTTTCTGTGCTACATTCTCCGCCCAGTTCATCTACCTTTATTGATTTAATCGTTCTAACAACATTAGGCGATGAGTGGATACACTGAAGCTCACCATTACGTATTTTTTTCGCTTAATGAGGGGTGGAGTCCAACTGGGTCCACTCGGCACGGCGGCCACTGATTATGTAATTTTCTTCCGCCTGTTATTTCTTCTGTTTAGGAGTCCAGAAATTCGCCTCAGTATATTTCCAAACCCTCCCCCTCTCCTTGAGAAACGAAGTTTTGCGTCTGTATAAAACAGCACTTAGAATTTAATAAAATTATATTTTAATCTTAGTTTCCTGGATATGACACAGGAAGATAATATTCTAACTAACTGATAGTAATTCCCAGATTTAATGTAATTATGAACATCGTTTTTATTTTCTTTTGTTCCTTAATTAAACACCACACCATGAAGATGTATGGAGGAATGGGAACATAGCTTCACCATTCTTAACCTTGGCACTAGATTGAGATGAGTGGACAGTTCCACACCCCTGCTTTTTATCCGCCGGGGAAACACCCTCCGATAACCAGAGATGGTCTGGACGTTATGGAGAAAAGAATCTTTTGCCCATACTGGGAATCAAACCCCGAATCCAAAGTCGTCCAGTACGTAGCCTATACCGACTGAGCTATTCCAACTCCTCATCGTCTATTGTCTATTTCATCATTTGCCTCTAGGGACAAAGGATAAGGTAATTTACGGCAGCCGACCTCCGGATCAAGAATCAAAGCCAGGGCCTGCCGAATGAGCAGCAACAGCATAACAACTGTTCCCACGCATCTCTGAGAATCAGCGGGGAGGATTAGATGAACTTCGCCTCGTAAGAACCTGAGAAAGACTTCTGAGAACTGAACGAACATGGATCAATAAAAGGAACAAGTAGATTTACTCACAGGAATTTCCGAAAGGTCGACCAACCGAATAGTTTTCTTCCCACATGTGAAGAATGCGCATGCCCTGCGCACGTGCCATCAAGCTCGAGTCGTATGAGTAGAACTGCTTCACTACACGCAGCAGATAAATGTTGATAACAGACGTGATATACATGCAGCTTTCTAACAAACTGACAGCGACGCTTGACAAGACGTTTCTGGCCAGGTGGAATCTCATATGCGGGAGATTTATTCTAACTGATGCTTTTCGTGAATAATCACAGTCCTTCTGGACGAAAGCTGGGATCGTATCTTGAAATAATCAACTACTGCATCTTTCTCTATTACATAATGTTATATCTTTTGTTGGAAAGTTAAGAAGTTCGAATTGACTCATTTGTCGGTCATATTAAAACTCAAACATACCTTTCTTGAGAATATTACTGGGTCCACTTGTCACCGCGCGATCCTGCGTTCGATCCCAAATTAAGTTATGTGAGATTTGTGCAGGACAAAGTGGCATTCGGGCAGATTTTCTCAGAGTACTTCTGTTGCGCCTGCCAATTCTCAGTCCACAAACCGTTCCATATTCATTTAATCATCCTATCAACGCTATGTAGTGTGGATACCGACAGCGTCATTAACAAACTTCGCTTTAACCCACCGTCCAAAACTGCTAATAAATGGGGAGCACTGGTCTATTTTCAGCTTAACTTTCAGAACATTATAGCGTGTACAGCCGTTGCTATGCAATGACTGCAAGACATGCTAATAAACAACGGCCGTTAGGCCGCGCCATAGTTCAAGCAGTTAGTCGCTGGCTTCCCACCGCGACGGCCCGGGTTCGATCCCGGGTCTGGTCAAGTGGGATTAGTGGTGGACAAAGTGGCGCTGGGGTAGGTTTTCTCCGAGTACTTCGGTTTCCCCTGCCAATCTTCATTCCACCAATTGCTACACAATCACCCTAACCTATCATCTGGGGCTGGTACAACAGGCCAGACGTGGCCATAGTACAAGGGACTTAGTCCCACGCCACTAAAAGTAAGTAAAGTAAAGCTATCCCTGTACCAGGCCGTGAAGGCCCATAGGGTTGTGAGACGTTGAGGGTCCCACATTACTAGCAATAATAAAAAATAATAAAAAAACAACGGCCGTTTCTAGACAAGGGATAGGCAAACACGTTCCCCCTGCAACGACTGTGCACGCAACACTGTTGGGAACGGTGTTTTCTACTCGGTCCGTGGAAAGGGGTTATAAGGAAGACAAATGGGATGACTCAGTTGTCAGTTAAGTTCTGCAAGGGAGGCTGAGAAAAGATGGCGCTATAATTAAGTTGACAGTGAAGGTGTGAGATATTCGTCAGACAGTAAAGACGTGAGCACAGAAGCTGAAGTATCTCCATTGTTGAGAATGTTACCAAGCAACGACTAGTGAAGACACTGCAGGCCGAAGAAGACTTGGCGTATAGTGATTTGTAAAGTGAGGAAATCAGCGATGGCATTGTTAAGTGCCTGTAGTTCCGAGTCATATGTATAACAAATCCATTCACCATGTATAGTCATTCACACTAAATATTATTCATTGCAATCCAAAGTTTGGTCTTGTTGACAGGCCAGAGGGAGGAGGGGAATGACAATTGACAGAAAAGAGCGAAAACCTCGAGCGATGTTATCACAGTCATCTGTATGATTTTTTCTCTTGACCTCAGCATAGCGTAAGTACCTCCAGTTGCTAGGAAGTGCAATGTCAAAGCTTAACTTCCATTAACACAAATCTGTTGTTTCTGTAATCTGTCTCAGTTCCAGCTGTTTCTGGACCTAGGGTTATCAACCCCTTCCCCCCCCCCCAAGCCCTGGGTCCATCATACAGATCACTTCTACTTTTAAATACTGTTCTTTTCACAGTCACTTTGTCTTTTCCACAATATCCATATCTGGTTAAACCAGACACGAACATAGTTTACATGAAGGCATAAGTGCATTTCTGCACACATTTTGGGCGTAACTCGCTAAATTCTTATCTTTGGTTTATGAATCCTGCTGTTCTTATAAGTTGAAATTCTATTCAAAACCAACAGCACATCTAATATTTTAAGTGTTTAATTTAATAATCAAGGGCCATCCTCAGGTGGTAAAATACTTGAACAGTGTGCTGTTATATACCTTACTGAATATCGATCCCTTGTTCATTAGCTTTACATTTGATTTATTACCCAATTGGATAATATCAGTGTGATAGTGAAACATAAAAATACAAATTAAAGTATGTAAATGACAACAAATAAAAATAAAAGTAGAAAGGTGTATTTTTATGTATATATGGTATGCATGTGTATGTATAAAATACTGATTTCTTAGTGAATTAAGAACTTATGTTATTACATCTATGCGGTTATTAATTAAATATAGGAGTATGAAGTTACTTGGGTGAAACATTGACATCAAAACAGCTTGGAAGAGCTGTAACACCGATGTAGTAGTACAGCCAGTTTGCTGTTTTTATTGAAATCTTGTGTTTTTGGGGCTTTCTTAACTGAAAGTACAGTGAAGTGTACATGTAAATTTCCTTTTCTTTATGGTTGATGTATTATCTGATAATTTTCTACATTTTACTGTGGTAACCTGATGTTATGCCGGTCACGGTAACTGAGCGGTCTAAGGCATGCACTGTCTTTGCTCGCTCGGAAGCCTGAATCGTGGGTTCGAACCCCACTCAGGGCATGGATGTTTGTGTGAGTTTTTCTGTGTTTGTCTACAGGTAGAGGCCTTGCGACGAGCTGATCACTTGCCCAAGGAGTCCTACCGAATGTGTAAGATCTAGTAAACCAAAGTGAAACAGAGTGTTTCATGGAGGTAGGGCTAGGCTCAAAATTGGGGCTATAGCTCCACAGAAAAAAAAAACCCTGATGTTATGTCTATAGTTACATGTTGTGCTGTAGGTTGCTTTATGTTATGCACTGCAAAACTGAAATGACCTAACAGTATAACTGAAACATGTAATGGCTTGAGTAAAACACGTCAAATACAATACAGTTGTCTCGATGTTTTTGAACATTTATTGCAGTGAAACGTGTTTCAAACAAAACGTGCCAAAAAAAATTAACATTCTTTTCCTGCAAGATTTTGGGCTTTCACAATAAAAAAGTGAACATGACAGAATCAGATCCCTATATTTTCTAATTTCTTTTAAGAGAGCAGCTCCAAAAGCACGTAAATGCAATGACAATTAACATTGTGGTCACATTAGAATGCTGACAAATCCATTCCAAAAAATTCTGTTTTCAGTTCCATGAAAAAATCTTATGCTCTCTTTTTTCAATTCCCAGTCATTTATGGTACTCTTCATTCTCACACAAGCACAAAGGTCAATAAATTTAGCTCTCTTGGACTGAGTGGTTTTGTAAAATGCACAAATTAGTAACCCATGTGACATCTACTCATGTGGAATTTACAGTCTTATTCATGAATATTTTAATTAATCTGATACTATACAGTACTTACCTTCATGTGTAACAAGTTTTTCACAACAAATATTGTTAACGTACTGCACCGCTCTATATCCATTGTTGCACTGGATGTGCTTACAAAAATGCCATGCATAATTAGATAACCTAATTTTTCTCTTCATGGAACATCTTCCTTTGTTCCAATTTCGTTAAGTAGGCTTATGCGTTCTGTGTGTGTTCTGCCCTCTATACTGCTAGGCAATTAGTCTCCTCCTTGATGGGGAGGGAGGACCGACTTTTCCCTTTAAGGGCTGAGCAAAGCAGAGGCCCTCATCCTACTTTCTCTTAAGACAGAAATTGAATACTGTCTGCTCAGAACATTACACAATACATTTTGATGGACTTAAGGCAGAATACAAAGCCTAACGCTCAAAAGACAAGAGATGGCCAATGCTAGGCAACACCCTTTATATTACTGTGTATGAGTAAGTAAACCCCACATCAAATATCTTCCATCAAAATAATTCCCTAAACTGTACATCAGGACGCTGTATAGAATAACAGTTGAGAAAACTGATGCATGCGCTCTTGGATTAAATTTGTTGGAAAATATATGTTCACAACAAAGCTTTTATATTGAAAGGTAAGCAGGCAATTAGTTCTTCCCAGAGCATCTTGTTTAATCTGGCTGTTTCTTCTGAACCCCTATAAACTGAAGATGATAGTACAAAGATGAAATGACATTGTGTACTCAGGCAGAAAGTTGTTTCAGAGAAACCTCCATTTTCAAGGTATATGAAGATGGGGGCAGCACAATCCTCCAAAACCGGAACTTCATGCTAGTCTATGCACTATCATATCATACAAGCCATTAATCTTCAGATTCACTAAGACCTCAAACTTCACACTATACAAAATCCATACAGCCCATGACTTGAGTTCTTAGGGCAGATTACAGACACCATTTTCCTGTTAAGAAAATTGGACTACCAGACTTATATTCCTGACCAAGTCAACACTAGCCTAGGTTGAAGCAGTCAATTTTGAGTGTCACTGGGTCCACAGTGGGATGGGAAGTGTGAGGAAATTGGGCTTGGGTTCATATGGTAGGCATGGCAACTTGATGTTTAACCTCAGAATTGAGATGTGGTCACTCTGCTTCTTCCCCACATCCAATATCAACCACACAATACACTTGCAATGTATACACAGGGAGACAATATTTCTTAGTTTGAGACCCCTTTTAAAGAACCTGTTTCCATTGGTTGATGTCTGTCCCAACAATGAGAAATGCAAGAACAAATCCTGGATAAGATTACAAGCTTTTACATGCATATGCTCAAAATCATCTTGGGTGATCAGCCATGTCAGTGTCAAGTTAAAAACCAACATTTCTGAGATCTCCTCAGTCTCAATCATCAGGGTTAAGATGGTCATTCACAACAGCAAGGGGCAGAATGATACAGTATATCACAATGTATAGTCATTTACCACACTGACCCCCAGATGGTCATTGCCAATGTTGGATTTAATGCAAAACTGACACAGCCAATCCCCCAAGATTTCAGCAAATCCTAAAAAACTAATGTTGAGGAATGAAATAATACAATAATTATTCCTTAGTTTTCATTTGATGCATGCCTACCTTGTTCATTGTCATAATTACCATCTTTGTCATTCTATGAATCAAAATATTTGATACTGTATCAATTTCTGCACAACAGGCAATGTATACCATTCAATAGTGTGCTAAACTTAACTACTCCCACGCCTGGGATCTCTTCTACTGCACCAACGCTGTTCTTCTATCATAGATTCTGAGCACTCTTCTCATCCAAGACAGTTATTTTACCCGATGCTAACGAGAAAGAGCAAAAACCAGGTGCACTGGTATATGGCTGTAAACAGTCCTAGTGTACCAGCCCATGGTTAAAAATGCTGATTACACAGCACCACTGGAACAGTGACATGGTTTTAATGTACGAGTAACTCTCTGATGGGGCACTACAGTTCGCTTGTTTAAAACTGCTACATTCATAAAGACATATCAACTGCACTATAGGCTGTGAAACCAAAAACTGGGTCTGATTCTTAGGATGGGATGGGGTTACAGGGAGGGGAAGGAGCTATCTTTTCCACAGCATCCAGAGCAACTCCAGGACCCACCCAGACTCCCACTGAATGGATACCATGGGTTGTTCTCCCAAGAGTTAAGCAGCTCCAGCATGAAGCTGATCACTAACCTCCATCTTGTGTCAATGTTAAGTAGGTATGGGAGCTACATCTCCACTCCTCCATACATCTTCATGGCATGGTGCTTACTTAAGCACAGAGTTAACTTTGGCTTTGCACTGTAGCTATCTTCTGACCAACTTTCTTTACAATCTAAGGAAATGCTGTATGATCCACTGTGGCTTCTAATGGAGCAATGAGCCATAAAACAAGTAAAATTTCTTTTCAACCTTTACAGATCACTTGAAGAGTACTTCTTTCTACCTCTGTCATAAAGAATGTTCAGAATTCAACATAAAAATAAGCTGTGATCATTATATTTAACAAATTATGGAACTACAGGGATTACAATTTCATTCACCAACTTCTCAAAACATAACATCCAATGTACCATCAGCACTGAAGTAAAAATGGGCCCTTATTGTAATATGTCAACATACTATTTTCAAAACTTGAAACCATCAATCACTATCAGATTTTCTTTTTCAAGTAATGACTAGAAGCCATCATACTTCATGAGGCACAAATGACCCATTTTCAAAAACAGTGCACCAAACACTCCATCTCTCATTATCACTAAGCTTAAACTACTAGTAAATCGCAACATTATTTTAAAAATTATCAGCATTAAGGGCAGCCATTAGCAATTCATTTTAAAACATTATTATACTCACACTTGTTAAAAGCCCTTATCCATCAACTGTTGGTAACTGTGTTAACAAAGCCTCCATTTTCCTTCTTCTAGCAATCTGAACAGGAACTTTCTGAGCCAAAGGAAAGGACTTGAGCACATATGGAAACCACATGCAAAGTTTTTTTTATTTCCAACCAAACTGAACAGAAAAAAAAAGAACAACCAAAAACATTTCCATTTTCCACGTAGTGTTTTCAATTAAGGCCTACCTCCTCTGTACAACATTGGCATTACATTATGTACTGATGGGCACCTTTATCAGCACCTGACAAAAATTATATAAGGGGAGATTTTTCCTGAAGCATTTTACCAGTTTACTGAACAAAAACATGTCTTTCGTGCTGCATATACCTCAGGTTATTATGTAAAAATAATATTAAATATTATAAATAATCCATGTGGTGTGCCTGTCAGTGTGCATTCTCTGCGTGACTGTGGCCATAGCAGGGAATGCGGACTGTTTGCTCATTTCACCCCCTTATGAGGGAAACAGACACACAATCAAGTCACAGTTCCAGTATTTCTGTTATACATTTTTACATATAATTCCATATACTGTCACTTGCACGTAAAAACCAAAACACATGAATTTTGCAGCAAAGGTTTTTACACAGTCAGTATTTGGCTCAAATGAATAATAAACATCACACTGGCTATAGGATACAAGTTTTAAGACCTTTTTAGCTATAATGTTCACATAATCCAATGGCATACAACTGTGGAGCACAAGATGGTTGCTTACGTTACGTACCCAAATGTGGCAACTTGACTGGGTATGGGTAACAAAGTGTGTCACAAAATTCACTATGATGACTAATTTACTTTATTCACACCCCAAAGAAGATGGTTTATATTTTCAGAGCTGTAGTAAATGTTGGAAGCTATTACTCTAATGGAAGCACATTTCATTTTAACTAAAACCAATTTCAAAGATTTCATTCAATGAACTGACCACAATCCACATAACTAGTTAATGTACTTCCCATGCAAGGCAGTACTGCATCTTCTGTCACATGTTGCCAGCAGCTTGAGAGCACCCTATGCTCAAGAGTGCAAGCAATTGTCTGAAAGTGGCTGTACTGAACTACCTAACGGACATTCAGCCACACTACACAAATTGATGAGTAATGGACCATGTAACAAAACTCAAAACTTAAAGAAGGCCTCTGTTGAAGCTGTGTGACAGGATGAAAGTGTCCACAGCAAGAAAACCAGGGAAAACCGAAAGCAGCCAGTGAAATCTATGTAACATTCCCCTTCTAGCCCTCGCAAAGAGCCCCTGCAACAAACTCATAAGCAACCCTAATTATCTACAATACGAGCATCAAGTAATAAAGTTTAAGTATCACACTTAAAAAAATTGTGCTATATTGAAAGTTGTCTGAAAAGTCTCTATTCAGTGCATTTCCACAATACTTGACTAAAACAGACCCATTTTCTTGAGTCAAATATTGATATTCCACATACCATATTATTGCTAGTTTTTAAAATGTTAGTGTATAACCAGAACCAAAATTATAGTAAATAATATTTGGCAATATCCATTATTCATAATGAGGCAAGCAACTGATACTGGCAATACACAAATATCTCAAAATCAGAAATCATCTAAAAGCTGGCAAATGCAGAAAATATAGTTAAGGTTGCTACTTTATAACCCAACTGTACCAGAACATGCATGGTTACTTTGTCAGTATATCTTATGACTATGGTGGATGATATGCCACACAAGGCAAAGGCAGCTCATCAAAGTCAATACTGTGTCTAGAGGTACGTTACTAACTCTATCAGAAGCCTGGCCTGAAACTAAGAGAAACTGGAAAAACCTTCAGAAACAAATGGAGCCCCATGTGTTGTCACTTCATAATGGAAACCAAAAATTTCAGGTAACTTCCAATATATCACAAAACCACACAAGAAATTGAAGTAGCCTGCACACATTTATGCTTTTGTTAACAGAATCAGAACCCAACTAGTTTACAAGTGCATGCTGAACATGATATGGGCTTGCAATGTGACTTGAGTTGGAATGACAACATGTGGCTCAACATTACAGATACAAATCACTACCAACTGTACGTGCATATGCCTGTTGCCCATATCCAACACCAAACATGGCAATTCAGAACCATTCTTCTTCTTTCATTTTGTACCACAATTTCATACTCACTCCTTAATTCCTGAAGGTAAAGGGCAATACATTATATGCTCAGGTAGCTACCTAACCTGTAATCTATACATATTTGTCAAAAATAAATTTGTTAATTCTGTACAATGAAGGGGAGGATTTTGCCAAAACACACACGCATTATAAGATCACTTTCATACAGCCAAGCACACTATAACAGTTAACTTGTAACCTCCTGTTATCCCCCTGTATCTGAACTCTCTTTAAGCACCAGACCTTGTTATTTCCTTTTTGAAACTTCTGCTCCTTACACCTGGAAGGGTCCATAAAGTTTCAACCCTAACGTTGTCATATCAGTCTTTCCGAAAGGAGCAGCAGCTGTACCATTTACTCCTCACTGCAGGCCATCGACGAAGAACTGAACCCTCTATACCCAACCCAAATCTTTCAAGACATTCATACCAGGTTTTAATGACAGTCTCACAAGCAAAGTGGCACTGCAATTAGGAGATTACACCAGAAAGAAACAACATTACAAAGAGAAATAATTAACAGAGGGAGCTATTGGCTATGATAAAGGTCCATGTCAAAGGTTAGTTTAAAATATTGACATTACTATATTATTTAGGTACTATTACTTGGCAACAGTAAAGGAAGGGACAAAAGAATATGTAGGCTAATAATCTTGAAAACTTTCCAACAAGCCTATACATCATTATAATTATACGAGTACTTATGAACGTCACATATGCACACTATCCCTGATATAATACACCAACTTTTTTTTTTTGAATTCAGAATAAGGGCTATCACAGTTACTGCACAAGTATACACACGTGTGCGCATGCACACACACACACACACAACCAATTTTCACAGATGTGTATGATTTCCTCCACCCTTCCCTCCTAACCCCTCCACCTAAATAGCTTTCAAATGGAGGTCAATGCCTCCACACACTGATCACACTCCTATATTAACAATAACTTCTGTAAAATTATTCATAAACTGAAAACTCCCATTGCAATCAAGAGATACACAGTTAACAATGCAAACTCTACTAATAATTCACCAGCGGTTACTTCAGATATGGCCAAGATTATATGGATAAAATAAAACAATCTTAATCTGCAATTCAAATATTTGTGATACATAATTCAGGTGACAACCATCAGAGAATTGTCTTCATGCCATCTGTTATATAGATGTATATTTAGATAGTATGTACTCTAGGTATGGCTGTATGTTATATAAAAGTCTGTCTTGCATTCTTCAGTGTTCACAGCTGCAACATAGAAGAGCACTGTTAATCAGTTCTGAGGCACTTGGTGCCAGCTTTGGGCTTTATCGGGAGTCAGTGTCTCACTAGGTTAGACCTACTGTGCAACGTTGTCGTCTAACACCTACTCACTACAGAACTGCAGCTTCAATCGCTCTCAAATTCAAAAGCGACACAAAATGGAAAAAATGTCTGCACACTGGATATCTCTTTCCCTGCCAATTTAGCTTGACAACTTTCATCATCACATTAACAATATCTGATTGCGCTGAAAACAGAAGAAATGAGTTGAATCAGGCGATCCATTTTTTTTGGGGGTGGGGGACATCTTCCTTACTTAATGTGGCCCGCCTTGAATTGCTGGGTATCCAGTTCGTTGGTCTGAAGAAAACGTCAAGATCCAGCCAAAGTCATGTTCCAGCAGCTGCTGAGTAGCAACCGTAGTGGGGTGAACCCTGCGGATACATGGGCAAGAGCTCCAACAAAATCAGCTGCTGTCAACATCAAGTGTAGCACACTCAGCCCAGCTCTGCAAAGTGCACCAACCTTAGTTGGGCAATGGACAAATGTTACAAAGATCAATACAACACGGTTTTGGTTATGTTACTTGGGCGAGCGTGGACGAAGGTACTCGCGGAACCGAGGCACTCTGTCTGGACCATCTCTTCGCCTCAATCCACCCCTGTCTGTGCGTTCACGATCATACGCTGGACGGGGACCACCCCGTCCCATGTTGTATCGCACTGGACCCTCTCGGAATTCTCGCTGTGGTGGCTCTGACATGAAAAGAAAAATTGGACTTTTAGTACAAAGAATGACTTAGTAAGTGCAAACAAACATAGCTTAGAGTTTGCGGAATAGAATACTTAATTTAACTATCTAAATGCAAAGCCCTATCACAAAACTATATGATACAAATATCAATGTTAAGTGGTACATATAGTTGCAGAAAATAGAACACAACACTTCCTTAAAAAGACCTTCAAACAACAAATATTTCATGAAGTCCGCTGTTTCCTCTAAACACTGGTACATCACCACTAACAATCACAGACTATATATCAAATAAACAGTCTTGTGCAATAACTGCAATCCTGGCAGTGGCAGTCTTTTAGGACTCAACAGAAGTTCTGGATAGACCTTGTACCACCTACTCTCCTTTATGTGGTTCCATCTGCACAATGCTGTCAGCAGAAATTATAAACTGTCGAATTTGGTGGCATATTTCCATTTACAGCTTACACCAGCATGTGGGGGGGGGGGGGGAAAAAAAAATGGGGGGAAAAAAACCCCCCCCCCCAAACAAACAGCTGCAAAATGTTTTCTGGCTTTAACTACTGATAGCATAACTGAATTGTCAACCAAACAACATACTATATACTATAATCTTGATCATTCATGTGTGGATTATTTGCTTTGCAGCTTATATGTGCACTGTTTTAAAGCATATTCATAACCCTGATGAATATTTTGTTTGCTGAGTCTATCTGCTCATCAATTTGCATTCACAAAACAAATCTAAAGCATATGCACAGTTTTTTGTGAATATGATACAGGAATTTCTGTGAAAAATGGTACAGTGACTTCGATTTTCATTTCCACTACACAACTTTTATGCATGTGTTTCTGTATCTATGTACGAGTGTAGCCCAATAAATACTTACCTAAATGAACAATGCTTTGAACAAAAGTTTCAGATGAAAATGAAATACACATTTCATGTTCAATAACTGTCTCTGCCAGTCTTATGGTTTGAGACAACTCAACAAAGTTAATACTATGCATACACTTCTGAACTTCCATGAGGTATGCTGAATTCTCCAGGTTGTCTATTATTTGTGCATCTTCTGTCCTTAAATAACATGGATAATCTCAAAATATGCTGTATTACAAATATCTACACTTCACAATTCTTGCAACCAAATGAGTATTATGATGTCCCACTTCATCCAAATGTAGGATTAATATAGGGTTAATCAAGGGGGAAGCAAAATAGATCAGTGATGGTCGCAGTGCAAGGGCCAAATTACTATGTCCCACCCTTAGGCAGCGTCTACACGAGCACACAAAACGCGTCCGTTATAACAAACGTACTTTGCCAAGGACACCACACAGCTGCAGACTGCGGTGCAGTTTTTTGTCTGCAATGAAACTACACACCGCATTCTGCAACTGTGTGGTGTCCTCAGCAAAGTACGTTTCTTATAACGGACACACTTTGTGTGCTCGTGTAGATGCTGCCTTACACACACATACTGTGACGTGGATGGCGCAACAGGAAGTAGGGGTCATGTGAACTCTGCAGTCTTGCGAGTGATGTCACATGCCCCCACTCCCTCCATCATTATGCAACGCTCAATAAACACCCCCTCCTCGCTGTGATGTAACAGGGGACACCACGGTTACTATGCAGCAATAAACAACTCTCAGCAGCGTTCCCCAGCAATGCCTGTAAATATGGCGTTTACGCAAGAGGGAAGCGATGTGGGTTTTCCGCTGCCTGACTGAGGGTTTACAAGGGAGACCGGAATGCGTAAGGAGAGAGTTAAAATGTAGCAGCTGCCGGAGACAGCTGAAGTCTATCAGTCGTCAAGTTCAGTTACAGCGAGTGAATTGTGAACATGAAGAAGTCTAGCAGCCGTGGAATAAGAACCGAACGTGTGATAAGAGTTTATATGTGATAGTTGGTGATAACTGAGAAAGTATTGGGAGTGTGTGATTCAGTGACACTTGTATAGCTCCCGAGTTATAAATATGTGAAGACTACTGAAGAGATTGTGTGGGGTTTGTAAATTGTCTAAACCCGCAACAGCGTTATAAGTATTTGTAGTTATGATTTGTAGGTTGTTAAATAAACTAATTAACAATCTGAACTGCAGCTTCAGTAGCAAACCATGTTACAATACATACATTTCACAAATCAACAATAGGCAACAACAAAAGTGTTTTTCACATCACTAGTGTTTCAATACAAGTTCCATTTGCACCTGGTTCTTGATTTCATTCTTAGCTTCGGATAACAATAACTGACAGCGATTTTTTGCCTTTGTCCAAACACCTCACAATAAAACTGCAGAATCTTGTGCAGGGAATCAATTATCCTGACATGAAACAATGAACACTCTGGCAGAGGCAGGTTAGAATATTCCCATCATAGCCCCAAATGTCAAAGGAGGTGAAAAACAGGGAAACGGGTGACTACAGGTATAACTGGGCCACCCTGTCGGTGGGGAACAAACACAGAGACCTGGTCCTGCAGGTTTGGGGCTTAACTCAAGGCTTACGATGCTGCCGAACCTGGAAGAATCTTATAACAATCTCCGCCCTTATGACATGGGGACTAAAACCAACACAGTCTCAATGCCATTTGCAGACATACATTATTAGCACATTTTTAAGAACTAACCTCGTACATCACCATGCTGCTGCACTATACGCGTTGTGCTTCCTTCCTTCTTCCGGTCCTTATCTTTCTCCTTCTCCTGTTCTGTACTCTGTTTCTCACGTAACATACGTTCAACCTTCTCCTTGTGGTGCTGTGCAACCTGTGCATAACTCAGGCGTGTTGGCCCCCCTACTGAATCCTGTTCAGAATAAAGAGAACACAAATTTAAACAGACACAAAATAACATACAGGAATCTGACCTTGAGTGAAGAGAAAAGCAATCACTAGAGATTTCTGAATCAATGAGCCTTCCCTCTCATTTCTGGATTTGTATAAACATGCTAGTATATTTATCACATACATAATATTTGTAATAGTACATTTGTTTGGTAATGCAATGCATAATGCATCGCAGGAACAATCAAAATATTTCTGTAATTTCTCTGTGGCAGCAGTGAAGTTTAACTTACTGTTGCAGAACACACATCAGCCTGGGATGTAGCTGCAGTTGTAGTAGTAAGGCTAGCCACAGTGGCAGCACCAGTGCTGGCTGTAGTCACCACCACTGTACGAGTAGGTGCTGGCGCAACATTTGTCACCACCACAGCACTAGTCATCGTGGAAGCATTGGTTGTGGTGGGCACTGGTTTGCTAGGTGTCGAAACTGCATTTGCTGCACCTTGTTTCTGCTGTGGCTGCTGTTTGTTCATCACAGATTCTACGGGCTTGCAACTCACGGTCCCACTCACACCAACTGCTTCACCATTTAGCAGTATATCATCAGTCTTAGTGGATTTGTCAGCCATACATTTGACAACAGGAACTGTCCTGTAAATAAATTGTATTCAATTTTTAGAAAGAGGAAAAGCACTTCAGTATGCTCCAGTCATGAGCTAAGTGTAGTTAATCCTGTGATGCATGTGAAAGCTCTCTAAACTATGCTTGATGGGGATCGATGGATATACGTTTGCCTAGTTCAGAACTATATGCCAACTTGGATAATATGCTGACAATTTGAAATCGTTAGGTTTTCTTGTTATAAAAGAAAGCAAATAATGCCATGAATACCTTGTTACTTATGGGATGGCCTTCTAAAATTGCACACAGAAGCAGTACTGCCAAACAGATTTTAAGGCTACATACATACAGCATGTTAATTTACATTCATTTTTAATTCAAAACAGTGACAAATACATGAAAGGAAACATATTTTGAAGTTAAAATTGCACTTCATAGCATCTCTCCAGGCACTTCGGAACACACAATACAGTATCTGCATGTTATCATTTCTACCACCAAATGTGTCCAAACTTTTATTAGGCCTGAGTGTAAATATATAACACACAAGGTACAATAAAAGGCAGGTTTTACTGTATGTCTCACATGACACCTGGAAATTAAGAAGCGTATCATACCCAGGCAACACTGAGACAAAACACAGGATGATTCTAAATTACTGTCTGCGTTCCCGTGGCCCATAGTTTTCGAACTGGAAACAACAAATTAAAACTGCTTACAGAATATAAAACTGTAACGCAAAGTTTTATTTAGTAACATGGTTAACTTTTTGAGTTACTTTCATATTCCATAAGCAGTTATATTTTTTTTGTTTGAAAATTATAAGGCACAAACCCCCTAAATAATTTATAATCACCCTGTAGAGCCAACTGGTCATACACGTAAACCACTGTAACCTATTTTAATAAATACAATTCCAGTACAGATCCTCAGTCTTTAGTGCCAAATTCACAATTCGCCAATTCATGAAGCCATTGTAAGATACAGCAGCATAAAACACTCATGCTAAAATGTAAAAGGATTATGCTGCTACCTATGTGTCACCTAAATTAATGCAACCGGTGACCTTCGGCATATAGACACATTTAATTTGTGCAGGTAATCTTGAAGGTGCAACTTCTTGTCATGTTCCTAGACTCTTGGTATGCTACACTGTCCCTCTTCTACATACTTCACCCTTAAAACAATGAACTACGAGGGTGAGTCAAATAAAAACCTTAAATTTGTAATAAAAAATCGAAATCTCGCGCCATTATCCTGTAAGTTGGTAAGCGTGCTACAAACAGCGTGCAGAATGGCCTGTAGGTTGCAGCATAGTGCAGATGCACGAACACAGTCACAGCACCAGTATAAGATGGCTGCCCCATTTCAGACTTGCACCAGGAAAGAACAGCGTTCTATTATTCGGTTTTTGTGTAGTGAAGGTGTGAAACCTATTGAAATTTATCGAAGAATGAAGTTTCAGTATGGTGATGCATGTTTGTCACAGCAGCAAGTGTACGAATGGAGTAGGAAATTTGCAAATGATGCGACTTCAGTGGAAGATGCTCCTCATCCGGGTCAGGCACATCGAGTTGCGAATCCAGAGAACACTGCAGCAGTTGAAGCCACAGTGAGGGAAAACCGCTGAGTAACACTGAATGAAACTGCAGCAAGTTTAAACATTAGTCATTGTTCAGCACACCACACTGTGCACGATGTGCTCCAGTTTCACAAAGTGTCTGCAAGATGGGTGCCACGGCAGCTGACTCCCGAATTGAAAGACCGAAGTACTGATGCTTGTGAAGAACTTCTGCGGCGCTTTGAACGAGAAGGTGATGACTTCCTGACTTCCTTGCAATAATTGTTACTGGGGACGAAACCTGCATTCACTTCCACCAACCGGAAACAAAGAGAGCGAGCAAGGAATGGTGCCATTCCTCATCTCCAAAACCAAAGAAGTTTTGAACACAAACATCAGCAGGGAAGGTTATGCTGACTCTCTTTTGGGATGAAAAGGGCGTCATCTTGAGCACTACATGCCTAGAGGGACCACTGTCACCAGTGCATCATACTCAGATCTCCTAAAAAATCATCTTCGGCCTGCAATCAAATCAAAGCGACGTGGATTGCTGTCCACAGGTAACCTTTTGCAACATGGCAATGCAAGGCCGCAACTGTTGTACTGCCCGTACAACAGCTGCGACAATCAATGACCTGCATTTTGAGCGTCTTCCTCATCCGGTATACTCACGAGACCTTGCCCCAAGTGTTTTGCATATGTCTGGACCACTCAAAGAAACAATGGGAGGAAAGACATTCCGTTCTGATGAAGTGGTACGCCACGCGGTGCATGAGTGGTTTCGCAGACTACCAAAAGAATATTTTTCTAAAGGAATTCATGCACTTCGTAAGCAATGGAGGACTTGCATTGAGCGTGGGGGAGATTATGTTGAAAAGTGATACAGCTTTGTACCACATGTGCACAATAAATACTCAAAAAAATATTTAACGTTTTCATTTGACTCGCCTACGTAAATAAAGCAGTACAGCAAAGCAATTACATAAAAGTATATAGGTTGAAACATGTTGCAGAAGTGACATATAAATGAGGAAGAATGTAGCACACCAACAGTCTACAAGCATGACAAGAACTTGCACCTTCAAGACTGCCCATACTAAATTAAACCATTAACCTGCACAACAGGATGCTGAAATATAAAATATTATTCATACAGCATGCAATTCAAAGGAACATACTTATCAGGGGACAAGGGTGGAGTTTGTGAAACTATATGAAGGCCCGGTTCACTGCTCGTCCCCACATCTTTCACTTCTCTGTCACATGAAGGCGCAGGGGATTGAGCGTGGACAGGGAGTGGAACATGACTAGTCTGCTGAGCCAGTGGTGGGGACTGTTGCGCCTTCATCTCAGGAACAGATGCTGCCTTGGGAATAGGAGATGCTGGTGATGTTGCACGTGGAGAGGTGCAGACTGCTGCACCACTGTCCTTATCTTTTGAGTTTGTGCTCTTCGGTTTGGCAGTGCCTTTTACAACATCTGACAACCTATGATGAATAAAACATTTAACATTTTATACAGTATTTCATTAATATTACGCAAAATACATTCCATCAGATTAATGGGTACAATTGAAGGGAAGGAGTGAAACAGTGGCACTACTGACAGAATTATATTGTGTATAAAAGATGCCTCCATCTTCATGGGCTGTAGAATATGCTGAGCAAGTCAGCAGTATACTTGTTCAGCTTACTCTACGCAGATCTCTAAGATTATTTTTACATTATTATTAATTAAATCAAATTCTGTGTGACTGTTAGTAACAATTATGAAGCTTTTGTCAATTTTATAAACAAAAAACAGCTGTGTAAGGTACTGTTATACCTCCAGCCCTTTCTGTTTATGTACATGTACGAGAGGTACCAAGAATGTTACCAAATAACTCATTCCTATCATAAAACATTTCCTCAGGCAATACCTGTCCCATCAGCACACTTCTAGCAAAATGAAGCAAAATTCCAACTACAGTGTGATTAGAAATATCTCCACCATATGCCAGAATAATAAGTGTCTCGTAGAAGGGCATGAGAGATCAAAGAAAACACTTGCAAAGAGATGAAACAATAAAACCAACTAAAACACTGTTGCACACTCATCTGCTCTATGTGAAACAGCCCAGTTTCACATCACATGTATGTATGTAAGTTAACCACCACAATCTTATCTGAATCTAGAATGTGTGAAATGTGCAAGTCAGCGAAACAACTAAGACATGGTTTGATGTATAAATGAATTCAATGTAAATGGTCCAGTGGTTCAAGCAAAACTATAAAACCTCATTGTGGTCCATTGCCACCCATCAGACTTACCAACAAGCACACAGGCAATGAAATGCAGAAGGTAAAGGCTAGTATCAATAATGTATTAACATATCCTGCACTGTATATATATATATATATAAGGGGTGGGCCATAAAACTGTCCCCCCCCACACTGTGACCTTCTATGATCTATTATTCTGCAATACAGAAAGGGTTAAAATGAGGGAATTTATAAAATTTGTTACCCATGAAAACCATTACCTAACTTGTGGACATTAACCCTTACAATGGGCCCCCAAGTCTCCAGTTACACTGCAACATATTCAAAAACACAATACTGTACATGACTTTCAAGCCATGTGGTGACCTGAGCAACCACTTACAGACTAATCATACATTCATTTGCTGACAAGCCAAACCCAACTAATGACGTGATACACATTCTGAATTTCAACATCACACAAAAGGCCCAGTCTTCAACATGTAGTCACCAAACCACACAGTACAGGGCCATCACAGCATGCAGGATTCTATTTCACTTTCAAATGATGAACAATTTTTTTCCCCTGCGCAAGCACTGGCAACACCAGATATCCAGGCATTTTCTGCACAGTGCTGATTTTTAGGCATAGATATCAACATTAAGCTTCATTATGCTAATGGTCTTCACCACTCCTAGACTTAGATGACAATACATTTTCACATAGAGTGGAACCATACATTAAAGATAACAGGCGTTTATATCAAACTAAACAGTCGAAATTAAATACTCTGAACAATCATTTTTCTGAATCAACAGTAACATTTTTCAAATTCACAGGTACATATGAAAACATCTCACAATTTTGTTGCTACCCCATTCAATACTCCAGACTTTTTCCAGCACCATCAATATATTCATGGAGACTCACTTGGCACCGGACATTTTAACAATATAGCCAATGTCCTTCTAGATTTATTTATGGTGAGTTACATGCATGATGCTCTTGGATGTATTTCTCTTTAGATGACGACTTGTATGTTCATCCTGATGAAAATGTTACAGAGCAGCAAATCTACCATACTACACTCACAAGCAATGCCTATTACCAACTCACCTATTTTCCCAATGAGAACTTGAACTGTCCACCTGCACAGTCTCAACTGGAGGATTGCTCTTGGCACTCACACCAACTCCTCCTTCCAACCCTGGCAATGGGGGAAAGGCAGTGGCTTCAAGGTCAAACTGTATTCCCTTTGAGGAATTTGTTCCAGTGCTGTCCCTGTTTAGGGGCTGGGGACTACCTCCTGAGGTAGCTTTCCCACTCCCCATCATGGATGATGCTCTTCCAGGACCAATCGCCTCATCTTCCTTTCTCCTTCGCCGATGTCTACAAAGTTAACAGCGGAGAAATCAGCCGAGCTCACCAAATGCAGCAATACAGAAAGTTACACACATGGGAAGGGATACACATTTCTCCCAAATGTGTGTTACTGGTCCTTGGGCATCTGTAGGTTCAATCCTGCATCTTTTACTGCCACTGTTTCTCCGGAAGTGTGGTTATGCACTGTACTAGCCACCAACCAAGTATGCAGATTCATCAAGTTACCACACTACATCCATATCAATGTGAAGCTGTCCACAACATGCAGTTTCATTCCAAAGCATAATGTATATGTACGCACACCCTTCTAATTTTCTAGTGCAGTTACCAATAGGAACCATTGCAAGCCATTTCAAATTTACAACATAAAAATGAAAACTTGAAAGACAACTTACAAACGACCTTGATGAACCCTCTGGACTACTGCAGCAAAGACAATGTAACGTGCAACTCAATTTAATATATAAGCATATCAAACTTGCTAATCCAAACTTATTACAGAAACACACCACCACAATGAGAAAATAACCTAAAGCAATGAGCAACTATATACGAGGGTAAGTCAATAAGTAAGTTACAAACGGATATAGAACTTAAACAAATAAGAGTACTGATTTGTTCACAAGCCCCTGAAAACCAGCAGCATAGAATTCTTTGGGCTGCTACCGCAACCAGGCGGTGACTTCCGTTTCACCAGCTTCATCGTTGGGAAAATGTTCAGCCGAAAGATGAAAGAAGGGCTGAACATATGGATGGCCCCGACCTTGCTCCAAGTGACTTCCATTTGTTCAGCCCTCTCAAACATCATCTTTCGGCTGAACATTTTCCTGACGATGAAACTGTAGAAAGGGAAGTCACCACCTGGTTACAACAGCAGCCCAAAGAATTTTATGATGCTGGTTTTCAGGGGCTTGTGAAACGAGGGGACAAGTGCCTAAATGTACAGGGAGATTATGTTGAGAATTAAAAGCATTTTTCAAATCGGAACTCTTGTTTAAAGTTTTATATCGATTTGTAACTTACTGACTTACCTATATGGTATACTTTGGTTACTGAACTGCACAGACAAATTATCATTTATTTATTATCAATATATATAAAGTACACATTCATGGAAGCAATCTGACAAAAAGAATGGGGATTTGTATCTGCATATCGCAAAAAGCTCTATTACTGTGTGAGATACCTTGAGAACTAACTGACAAATTCAGAACAAAGCTCCTACCAAAAAAAAAAAAAAACCAGCAGCAATTTGAACTAATGTTTACACAACACGGTTCTCAAATCTGGCATGAAAACTATGGGATACAAAGGACCTTCGATTTATAAGAAAGTATCTTTTTAAGCAGGGCATGCATAACATAACATAACATAACATTGAAGGTAGCCTGCATTCGTTCATTTTCTACGAAGAGCAAATTATGTATGAGGGCTAACCATATGTACTAGGAATGTATTCATATCCCAGATCAATTGTACTGTACAGTACATACATCTGACGTGTTGTACAAGTAGAGTAATATTTACAGTTTGCTTACTGCTTCAGTCATTTGTGTCCAGCACGCTTTTTGCCATGTGATGATTCAACCATGTCTTAAGAGACATATTCACTTTCTGTGGCCTCTGACTTTGCTGAATATGCACAAAAGGATGAATATTTCTTTAAAAACAGAGTAAGTGATGAAATACAAGGCAATTATGAACCTAACACTAAAAAGCATCAATACAATGGAAATTACTTCCACAACTGAAACAAAATGTCTACCCCACAGAGATGTAAGTCGTTATTCCTTCATGAAAATGCTGTGCACTGAGTGTACTCTACAAGTTAATACCTGATAAGCAAAATTTCTATGTTAAAATTTATTACAGGTTTTGGTGAAACAATTCCTGTCTAAATTGAATAAATTTATATGGTTTTTACTTTATAACAAGCTTTGACCATTTATGGTCATCAGGTAAATCATTTTACATTAACACTCTACTTTTTCTGCAAGCATAAAATAATTAGATTAAGATTAATTATGATTTTAAATTAAGTTAAAATAAAACAGAAGTGATTAATCATTACTGTTATTAATAGAAATTTCTCTGTTGCAGTTTTTAAATGTCAGTTCTTCTTGGTCACTCATAAGGCATCCATACTTCACATCACACTATAATTAATATAATTATTTATTATTAAAATTATGGTAGCTGTTGGATCACAATAGAGCAAGGTCTTCACTTGTGTGACCTGTAAAAATTAACTGTGTGCTGGGTCGGATATGCGCCAACTATTTGTATGTATCTGTCTCCTTATGTAGTAACACTGTAATAATAATAATAATAATAATCTTCTTACGAATGGTTGTGTGTCTTCAATGAGTGACTGTGTAGGACTGACACAGTGGATACAATATTACTAATAGTAACAGTCTATATACAAAGGCTAAGATATGCTGATGATGCAGTGCATCACAAATGGCTGCAGAAGTGATAATGTGATAAGATGCAAATAGTAGCAACACAACATGCAACAAGAAGAAAACCAGTGAATGGGCTTAACAACAGGGCCTACAAGCATTTCTGTGCACACCTTGCTAACTATATATTGCAGCAGAAAACATTTTCCAAACAAAAGTTGTAAAATAAATATGATAGTAAATTCTGCCTTATGAAAGCAGATTACAAATGTGCACACACAAGTCACANGGGGGGGGGGGGGGGGGGGGTTGGATATGGATGTGGCTGTTGTACAGAACTGAAATTCCTGAATGGTGAGCGGATGCATTCTACACTTCGTAGAGGCATTATGCAAGGCAAAATAAAGATTAAACTAGTACCTCCTCACAATGTAAACTGATTAGACTTCCGATTTTGATGTGCTCATTGCAACCAATTCCAAGTAGCTCCATAATATATGTAAAAGGTAAAGCTATCCCTGTAACAGGCTGTGATGGCCCATAGGGTTGTGAGATGTTGAGGTTCCCGCATTCTCTCTAGAGATTCGGCTCACAGATGGTGGTAAGGTTGTCAGCCTTATGCATCAGCTGCCCTTTAACCCCAGGAAAATTCCTGGTACTCATTTTTGTTAGAGGTCGAGTTGACCCAAGGGCCACAGTGCAGCTGGAAGTATTAGGTAAATTTCCAGCTTATAGCGCAGTGCCTCATCCAACTATGCTACCGTGTGCCCTTCCATAATATAGGGGAAAGTTTTATTATTGCATGATCGCATAATTATGAAATGTGTAAAGTGGATTGCTTCCATGAGATGTTACCTTCCACTGAAAGATGACACAGACATTTCAGTTCATAAACAAAACTATCTTATTTGTACATCATTAAACATACAATTTTCATAAAACTGATGGGAGTTATGTTGCATCAATAAGAGCCAAACGAATTCGCATAACTTTCCCTGCAGACCCAATACCAAAGCTTCAATAATACGTCAAGCAGTTGTGAAGACAAAATGCAGACAGATGCAACTGACCTCCCTGCCATTCATTTCCTGTTCTTCTTAGAAGAATATACTGATCCTCTGCATAACCAAACAAATAATTGACAATTCTAATAAACGTTTTCAACGTGCTTAGGCATCAAACTACATCACACAGCATGTATGGTGATAAAGCACCACACATTCCAAATCTTGATGCTAGACAGAGAGTAGTAGTTAGCTCCCATTACATTCCAGCCACAATTACAATTCAGATACGAGGAAGTCCATTGGCCATCCTTCCATCCTGCTAGTCAAATACAAACGAACAACCATGACAACATACAAGCATGTGATGCATGATACCAATGGACCATAATGGGATAATATTTCTTTTTGCAAAATTAAATACATCCCCATAGTACTGTTAGCTGACATGACACCTCTGGACCAAATTTGCTTCAACCCTTCAAAATGCCGTTTGCACATTTCAGTGGCAACTTACTTTAATTCCGAAGTGCCAGGAGCTGGCATGACAAGTTTAAGACAACATATACAAGGTGTGACAATTTAATTCCTGGAATGGCCCTGTGAAAGCAAAACTTACTTACCTGTGCACTGGCAGCTGCTGTCGCCTTTGAAATACTCTCCTTGTGAAGCTAAGGACTTTGTGAGACGATGGTGCCACTGCTGGAAACAGTCTTGAAAATCTTTGTCCCTTCAGGGCATATTTTAATTTCGGAAAAACCCAAAAATCGCAGGGGGCTAAGTCAGGTGAATAAGGTGGATGGTCTTTGTTTTATAATTTCCTAGCCAGAACTTGCAAACTCTTAACGCATCAAGCGCAAGGCCATTGTCATGGTGCAGAATCCACTTGTCAGGCCAGAGTTCAGGTATTTTCCTTCGATCAGATTCCCATAACCTCTTCAGCACTTCGAAGTAACACTGCTGATTCCCCTTTTGTTTGTACTCTGTTCACATCTGCATTTGTCCTTCGCATTTTTGACTGCCCACTTCTTGGGTAATCTTGCACATCTTCTCACCCTTCCTTGAACTGCCCATGCCATTAAAAACAATTTCTTCGTAGTGTGTTCACCATTAGCCACTGTTAATAGGGCTAATGTTTCACTAGCACTTTTACCAATCTTCGCACAAAATTTGATGTTTATTTACTGCTCCAGTTTTTTGTCACTCATTTTTCCGCAAAACAGTATATAACAGATGCGTACTACTTCCTCTGCCGCTTGGGAATGAACGATTCATTTGGTCTGTGGCTCATGTAAACTCAAGTTGGAACAGGTATGAACATACAGATACTGGGTTTTCGGACTTTGTCCATCGTCCAGATTCTAAATAACTAAGAAAAAAAAAAGTTTCGGAAACTGCATCTGTTTACATCCTCAGGTGAGGGAAGACACATACTCTGTTGGGTCCCTTAGAAAGAGCTAGCATCAATCTCTGGATTGACTGAGTCCTCAGCCGAGGATGGAAACAGATCCAGTTTCCGAAACGCTGTGTTTTTTCTTAGTTATTTAGAATCCAGACAATGGCCAAAGTCCGAAAACCCAGTATCTATGTGTGTTATACACTATCGTCAGAACCCTATAGTATCTACATGTCTGAACATGCTTGGGTACACGAGTTTGCCTGACTCAACACCCCAGCAACATGTTGCGGCCATTCCGGGAATTAAATTGTCGCACCTTGTACAATACACTTAGCATAAATAACATCAGTCCCAAATTAACATATTTTCTTTACAGTATGTAAGGTGTTAAAATTCATCACCCAGCTCAAAAGTCAAGCACATTTTACTTTAACCACAGCAACATTTTTGTAGCCATGAATAACATACTTTCAGAAATTTCACACTGGTGCAAGTCCTTCTACCCAGTAAAACAAAAAATATCCATGAGTTACCATTTGTTTATACAGATAATACACCTTTTTTAAAGATTCACCAAGAAGGAACTTGTGGCCCATTTTATGATGCTAGTCCAGACGTCTGGAGTCTCATCAAATTAAGTTCATCATGTACAAACCTTATCATGGCATTTATGTCGCAATCATCATAATATAAACATGCATATAAAAAGAGAAGGAATATGTAATCACTGTAACAAATTCAGACATATACAGTAATTCACCCTGCACACAGGATTGCTTCTGCGTACAGATGTACCCTTTGCCAACATGTTTCGACAGAATTCTCCTTCATGTGTAGTACAGCTAGTACAGCCGTGTCAAACATGCGGCCCCTCAACTTTTAGAGCGAACTGACATTAAAATCAATATTAAAATTTTAGTAGAAATATTTTTTGTAAAGACAATTTTCAAACAGACCAGGAGACAAGAAGTCTCACGCAGACATAAATTAGCAGGCTGCAGGAAATTCAATGTTTGCTATTTCTGATATAATTTCTTGTGTAATCTCTCTTTTTGCATATTGAAAAGCTGTTTGATACTTGTCAAAAATGGCATTCTCTTGCTTTTTAGAACTGTAAGATATGTGACTTTAGGTAATTATATTGAAATTATTCCTAAATAATAAATAGAATTAAATTTCCTTGTATCAAAATTTAATGTATATTTCTATTTTGAAGTGCAGCCCGGGACTATTATTTATAGGGCTGAGGTGGCCCTCTGTACAAGTTGAGTCTGACATGCCTGAGCTAGTACATGTGGGGGGGGGGTGTCTTCTGGGTTGTAATGTCCAACAGTTGGGAGATAGCCGAAGATTTTGGAGGCACATACTGTTTCTTTGACCTTTAAGATGGAGGTAACATGTTCCTGCAAACCTGTCCAACTCTCTCTTAACTAATCAGCTTTGCAACCAACCCAGAAGACTCTGGATCTGACAAGTTCAGGACAATACAGCCCACTACTGACTTTTTGCAATCAAAGTTATGTACCTTCAGCTACCACAGAAAGCAGGGAATTTTTTGAACACCAGGGTGACAATCTTGAGAACTATGGATCATGGACAACCCAGAAGACTCTGGATCTGACAAGTTCAGGACAATACAGCCCACTACTGACTTTTTGCAATCAAAGTTATGTACCTTCAGCTACCACAGAAAGCAGGGAATTTTTTGAACACCAGGGTGACAATCTTGAGAACTACGGATCATGGACATAAGTTTATGTAATCTCAACCAGATCTGATATACCCCAAAATCCTATTACAAAGACAATCCCAAGACGTTTATATAACTAAATTCCAAGAGCAGTGGTCAGCACTCCAGTTTCATATCCAGGTTATCCAAAATTAGGCTTTTCTCAGCTTCTTCAAATATCCTGGGTTCTTATTAAATATAAGCCACAAATACCTCCTCCCACAACCATCCTCATTTCTCTTCAATTCTATGCAGCCTTTCCAACTGATAAATATACATATTAGTAAGCTGATATGATGAAACATATCTGATGAATTCTGTATTCACAATGAGCTAGTGCAAGGCGATGCCTGCTAATTCTGCTGCAGAATATGCCCTCAAATAGTAAATAAAATCAGCAATGCCTTGAATGTCTACATAAGGTTCTTGTGGATACTGCTGGAAAAAATACCATACATTTTATCAGATATTCTTCTACAGGTCAACAAGGATTCCATCAATAACCGCTGACAAAACTATAGAAATGACCATGTACAAGAATCAGAATAAACAGACATGCTCATACATAACATAAATTATACAAAGTAGTAAGAAAAAACATATAACTAAATGAATCACAGTATTTCCAGCACAGAATAGATTTTATGGTACTATATCACACTGTGCTACTTGCTGCTTTCCATGAAGGTCCCTGAATGCAACAACCTTTCAGGAAGAAACGTCTACAACTTTGTCAGTGTTACTTTACTAGATGCCAAAGCTGCTATTACTATTAGCACCCAAAATTTTCATTTCTAGAAAGAAATCTACAACGCACACCAAAGATGAGCAGAAACAAAAGGAAGATAATAAAGATTGATCTGAAGACACTTCTTTCAGTTCAATATGGTATACCATTAGTGCAACTGTAAAATGTAATAGCAACATAAGTTTTATAAAGAAAACATAACCACTTGTTTAAACACAGAATTTGGGACGAACTCTTGTCTTACGTTACCCAGGCATAAAATATTTAAGTGGTCAACACAGTGATGTGACCTGATGTCATGGCATGGTTTTGAATTATGCAATACATCATGGTCTGGCAGGCTCTTGTTACATTGTGTGTCAGAGTACCTACATAATGGCTGAAATATGTGTAATGACACCAAATTCTTATATGACAGCAAATGTATGACCTAGAATTCATTAAAAATGCCTGAACTCTTGTGATTTGGGATTACTGTATGCTGACTGAAAGTTGTCATGTCTCAAGGTTCATGTATGACAGACTAATACTTTCATCAGAATGACCAGGTTTCTTAACTCTGTCCATCTTCCAGTATTCTAAAAAATAGAAAACAATCTTTAGGAAACACCCAGTTGTTTTGTAGTTTTCAGAATACTGGACGATGGACAAAGTCTGAAACCCCTGTCATTCTGGGTTATAAACCACTGTCAGAACCCTTTAAAATCTAATAATCTGTTTTACAAACTCAGAAACTTTTGTGCCAGTCAAGCCACAATATTTTATAAAGCTCATTTTTATTCACATGCTTCATAAAACTTGGCTGAACTTCATAAGGACAAAAAAATAATATCCAGAGAAAACAGTAACAACCCCATAAATAAGGGTGAATAGCAAGACTTCTGAAGACTGCCTATGATTGAATATACTTAAGTGATTACATACTGGTTGTTATCTGTCATATAACATATATGACAACTTTTACTTTTTGAACTTATGTTTCTAATGCACTCATGCAAGATAAAGGGTGAAGTGTCCCCATGCTTAAATACAGCACACCACCTCCAAGATGTAACTTTCTTGTAGTCAGTCTCATGTGCCAGCTACTTTAGCCCCCCCCCCCCCAAATGTGGACCCTGGTACAACATGCACAGGGGATGAATGCCCCCAAAGTTATTCTAAAGACTGTGAAGGAGACAAAACTTGTCCCGCTGGGAGCTGAGTTCTAATTCCCCAGTTATCAAGTCTGTAGCCTAGTTGCTGCACTGACTGAACTAATTGCAAAAAGCAGCAGCAGATTGCAACTTCATTCTATACTGACAGCTACATGACAGTTTTTTTTTTCCCATGTGGTTTATGCTACATTTACTAATAAATTCAGAAGAAAAATGCATCTATATTACAATGCAGAATTTCTTACAATTAACCTCTTAAAAATGACCTGCAAGGACAAATATTTTGGAGCCTTGCATGATGAAACAATGATTTCCTGTAAGTATTTCCATCCCCATAAATACATCCCATATACAGAAGCCCAAACTTATAATAGTCAGTTTAACAGTTCAGGGATTAAATTTTCTTTTCTTATTGCTAGTTTTTGTTGTTGAACAAAGCAATCACTCTGCTGGTGTGTGCACACGCGCAAAACAATGACATAGTAAAACGGTTTTATATTGTGACATGTTGCGAAATCTGAGCCCCCCCCCCACACCAGCAGTGACGCGGTGGGTGAGTCAGCGCTCCCCTCCCACCCCTCAGCGGTAACGTAACGCTCGCGGTAATAGGCGAGTAATAACCCCGCAATGCGCAACGCGCGGTGACGTCACGAGCGGAGCCGAAGAGAGCCGAGCGGAGCCGAAGATAGCCGAGCCCCGTAACCTGGCAACTACGCAATGCTAATCAACAGCGGTGATGTCACGCTAGCAACAGCGTCCTATGCTATACGCCACGTCACACTAGCAACAGCGCAAGGCTATATAAGCGGACCCACAGCAGTGTGATGATGAGTTGAAACATAGCAGCCTGCGAGTGTGCGACAACTAAGAAGTCAGCGAGCGGAAGACTTATTGTGTGCTTTCCAGACATAGTGATTGCTGTAGTACAGTTATACTCAGAGTGTGTATTTCAGGGAGACTTGTATAGCTCCCGCGTTATTAGTACGTGATGACAAGTGAAGACAGTGTTAGGAGATTTGTTGTAGGGTTTGTAAAGTGTGGAAACCCGTGATATTGTGATAATTAATTGTAGCCGTTACTTGTAGATTGTTCAATAAACCAGTTAACGATCTCTACGGCGTATTCAGTAACGTAAACACGTTACAATATGAATACTGTGTTCGAAGTTCTCCATGTTGGGTATATTTGATTTTCAGTGTTTTGGAAATGGACCTATATCCATCACCACATATAAGGCAGTAAGGGAAGATCCTACACAGTTGCGAAAGGTCCAGTTTCTACTCCAATGATAGAGATTCTCTCTTTCTAACAAGTCAAACTTAGCAGGAAGCCATCCCCTACTCCCAGCAAAGGAAATGAACAGTTTCAGAAACACTGTGTATCAGATGTACCCAAGACAATATACAATGTTAACCATAATATTCACATAAGGAATCTATAAGTCATTCATTTCAGAGAATATAATACAATTATTACCTTGGAGGCATAGGCTCCTTGTTAGTCAAGGCTTCTCTTGACTGTCGGTAGGAATTGTCATCGCTATCTGAGCGCTGAGAAGGGCCACCAGGAGTACTCTGACTAGGTGCGGTGCTACTTGGGTCACTGCTGTCCTGCAGTACTGAGGGATGATGGCTCTTGGAATGATTGTGATGACTCTCTGCAGTTACTCCAGCAATTGGTGCCTGCTGCGGTTGCTGCTGCTGTGGCGGCGGTACTTTACATACAACACTACTACTGCTCACACTCTTCGCAACTGCCATGTTAGTGCCACCCACTGCACCACTCACATGCCCCGTTCCTCCAAGATGATATGAATGTAAAGAGGTGGACTGTCTCACCAGGCTGGCACTGCTATCTCCTATACTTCCACGGTCACCACCAGGCTGGTTTCGTTTGTTTCTGTAGAAATTACAATCACTGCCATAATGATGACAAAAGACAGTTACTTGCAATGTTTATATTTGCATAACAGTAATTATGCAAAAGCAGAACTCTCTCTCTCTCTCTCTCACACATGCATTCAGTCATTTTATCATGACTACAATATAACCATATGGTTTTGCTACCAACTAAAGCACTATCAACGAAAATTCATTACCAGTAACATCAATGACATTTACATCCACTCACAAGCCCTTTAAGTAACTCCACATTTACTTCAAATGCACAATAAAAAGTTCCCCAAAGAGCAACAGCTGTAAAGCATTGCCAACACTACCTGCGAGGGAGATATCTCGAACTTTGCGGTTTACTGAAGGATCCCTGTGGTGCAAGACCATTCACAGAAAATACGGTGCTAATATCATAGTACGGACTTGGACTCCAATGTGGGAGCATACTTGGAGTATAAAACGGTTGGTGCTGCTGGAAAGTCTGTAAAAGAATGCAAACAGCTACAAGCAAATTTTTTAATGTAAGGATAATAAATAAATTCTTTTATAACATAGAAAAGCACTGCAAACAGTCAGAAATCAAAATATTCACAATGAAACATTGAATTCAAGATCTGTTAGCATCCCATGTCTAACCTTTAATCAATTAAAAAAATAATAAAAATTAAAAAAATACACAGAAACAGTAATATTAATGGTACTTACATATACATGAACCTGATTTCCATAATTAACACTAGGAGGTATTGAGCTACCATTAGTGTACAGAAACCTCTGCTGGCTGCCCTGGTAAGCATTGGGGTCATACAGCGCTGCAGGAGGTGTGCGGTAACCATTCTTCATTGCTGCTCCCATAGCAGGAACAGGTGGCAGGGGCAACCTATTCATTGGTTTTGCTTTGATACGTGCCATTATAGGCTTACCCTGTGAACAATGTAAGTAAAAACACAAAATAAAAATAGAAATAAAGCCGTCCTCTGCTAAGACCCTGATAAATTATATGCATTCTGAAGTATTCTTTCTTTTCATGATCATTCTCCATTTTTTAAAAGAACTTCATGACTCACAAGACAACAAACTGATAATTCAATTAACACAGGTTCATACAGAATTTAATTTGCAGCTTGATTCATTGTGGTCCCTCACAACAGTAATAGTATAAATGATCATTTATGCCATCCAGTGTGACTGATGTTTTTTTAATCTTTCATCCTTAACATGTTTCAGTTGGAGCGACCATCTTCAGATAAACATTATCAGTACATATTGAAATTACTATTATATCATAGGCCATTATCAGTAGATATAGAAACTACTATTACAGTGTCATAGATATAAAATATTATATCCTTTAACAAGTACTAAGATGTGCATGAATTTGGTAAAACATTTATAAATTATTATTAATTAGCCTATTTACAAATTATTGTTTAAAAAACGTTTTGTTAAAATCTAGAACCAATTTGGTTCATGTCTTTACACTTCTCTTTAAAGGAAGAGAAGTATAAACAATACTTTGTAAACAGACTAATTATAATAATTTATAAATGTTTTACCAAATTCATGCATATCTTAGGAACTGCTAAAGGATATAATACTGTGACATGTTGCGCAATGGAGGACAACCCCTCCCTCCTTAGGAGTGACGTGGCAGCTCTGGCCACAGTGGCGTAGCCCCCACCCCCCGGGCTATGTGGCACCACTTCCTACTGTGAGACACGCAATCCAGCTGTGACAAGGCGTCAGGCAACAGCGGTACCCATTACGCAACAGGCAGACACTGCGACTATATAAGGGAACTGCACAGCCACCGAAGGAGTTAAGTGCATCAGTTGCCGAAGCGAGTGCTCAAGGCAGCAGTTACGAGTTACGAGTTAGCCAGCAGTGAGTCAGTTAACCAGTCAAGAGCTGTCTATCTTTCATTGGAGTATTTGTGATACTGCCGACGGCAGTAATTGTCAGATTGTAAATTGTGTGACTGTAAGAGCGACTGGAATAAATTTGCTATATCAAATAAGGCGTGAAGTTATTTGTCGCATTACATACACATGTGACAATATTTTATATCTATGACACTGCAATAGTAGTTTCTTTATGTACTGGTAATGACCTATGGCATTACAATAGTAGTTTCCATATGTATTAATGTCCTTCTGAGGAGGGCTGCTCCAACCAAAATATGTAAAGGATGAAAGATAATAATAAAAATAAAAAAAAAAAACATTTATCAATCACATTGGACAGCGTTAATGATGTTTTATATTATATTAATTTACAGCTTTCAAAAACCTAACATATATCAGAGTTTATTCATTCATTTGGTGCTATGTAAACTTAATATTTTACTCAACATAAAACAGCAGTATATGTGAAATAGTGAGGATATTGTCCGATCATCTGCCTGCAGAGCCAGATAGAAAATCATGAAAAACATCAGAATGGCTAGCATATGAGCTGAGCCGAGACTCATAAAATGTTCATTTATTTGGGTTTAGTATAGACAATATTTTCTCTTTTTCAATATCGTACACAATGCCAAGAAAGTTGATTCATACTGCCATCCTACTCTGCTTTTTGATGAACTGCCAGCTTAAAATTCAAGTCCAAACTCTTCCCTCTAGATGCCATAATTACAGCTTTTCAAAATTTTGAAGGCACAGGCAACCAAAACTTGGGGAAGTTTTAAGGTGACAAAACCTTCAATATGCGCCAATGTAGCTATATATTCTGTAACCTCAACTTCCAAGCTAAGTTAGTGGAAACTACGGGGAAACAAGAACCTGCATGACAATTTGGGGAAGATACTGCACGGTGATCCCATAATTAGAATTCAAATAGCCAAGTGACATAATGAATAGTTAAGAGACTGGAGAAGATATTCAGACAATGTTACATGATGTAAATTTCTCAATGGTTAAAACTCGGAGGGAGTAAGCTGCTCTCTGTGCTCATTAGCAGTTCTCATGATGATGCTGGAAGGAAAAAAAGCCTTCATTTCATGTTATGTTTTTCACTAATGACAGTTTTAAGAAACTAATGAATCACATAGCTTTTGACACTGTAACAGTCTTGTTATAAGCCATGCTTGCTTTATTGTAGTTTCACTGTATACTGCTTTCTGGGTCATTTCATGGTACGACCAAATATCATTTTCACATCAACAGACACAAACATAAAAAAGGAGGCATTTCTACAGCAAAATTAACAGGAAAGATACCTATGTGAAATTTTTAAACTAGAAATTACATGGATTACAGGCCTCAAAGTCTCTGTTCAATGCATCATTCCATACAGATTATGTGCACCACAGCATTCACAGTAGTCCTTACAAGTACTCGCTATAGCACCAATTTTCACGATCTTGGGAATACTTGTTGTAATAGTCTTCCACTGCATTAAACATAAGAATGGGGGGGGGACACAGTACATTACTACACGTGAAATTAATACAGTGGAACCTCACTTAATGAGCAAACCAAATTGTAAAAAAAATGACTCGCTTAACGAGTGATGAGAGGGAAACTCTAGGATTGTGCGCTTGCTACATCAGTCTGTGTTTACACTTGTTCCGCTAGCATCTTAGTGTTGCTTGTGATCACACATTTTTCCAAACTTGTGTTCAGACATATTATTTGTGATTTTTTTGAGCAAAGTTCAATAAGCCTTGCAAAAATGTCCCCGAAGAAAAAGCGGCAAAAAGACAGCCATAAGAGAATAAAAATAACCGTAGAAATGAAACGTAAAATCATTGAAAAGCGAGAATGAGGTGTGAGTGTGGCTGATCTAGCAAGCACATACAATCAGTCTACATCAACGATTTGCACTATCCTCAAGAACAAGGACAAGATTAAGGACACAGATGCTCCAAAGGGAGTGACAAGAATATCTACGGAACAGTTATGTATTCTCGACGATGTTGAAAGGTTGCTCCTCATATGGATAAATGAAAACAATTGCAAGGAGTCACTATTAAGGAGAATATCATTTGTGAGGTGACCTCGTTAAGAAGACGCCAGGATCATCAATGGCTGAAGAAGCATTTAAGGGAAGCCGTGGGTGGTTCGAGAAGTTTAAGAGAAGAACCTGCATCCACAGCGTGGTAAGGCACGGTGAAGCAGCAAGCTCCGACACAAAGGCAGCAGAGAACTTCATCGGTGACTTCAAGAAGCTCGTAGATTCTGAGGGTTACCTGCCTCAACAGGTTTTTAATTCTGACGAGGCGGATCTCTTCTGGAAAAAGATGCCTAAGCGAACCTGTATAACAGCAGAGGATAATGCATTGCCCAGCCATAAGCCAATGAAAGACCATCTCACGCTATTTTGTGCCAATGCAAGCAGCGATTTGAAAATTAAACCTCTGCTTGTTTACTGTTCAGAAACTCTACAAGCCTTCAAGAAGTGTAAAGTCCAGAAGAGCAGGCTAAATGTGATGTTGAGGTCCAATAACAAGGCTTGGGTGACATGTGACCTTCTTACTGATTGGATCAATGAAGTGTTTGGTCCTTCTGTGAAAAAATATTTGCTTGAGATGAATCTGCCACTCCATGTCTTGCTTGTTATGGACAACGCTCCTGCCCATCCTCCAGACCTACAAGATGACCTTGAAAATTTTAAATTCATCAAGATCCAGTTTCTGCCTCCCAACACCACTCCATTACTCCAGCCTATGGACCAGTAGATTATTTCTAACTTTAAGGAGCTGTACACTAAAGCACTCTTTGAGCATTGTTTTGAGGTGACTGAAGGAACCAATCTCACTCTCAGAGAGTTTTGGAAATATCACTTCCACATCGTTGCCTGCCTCAAGATGATCGAAAAGGTGTGGGAAGGGGTTACCAAGAGAACCCTCACTTCTGCTTGGAAGAAGCTCTGGCCGGAGAGCATTGTCGAATGTGACTTTGAGGGGTTTGAGATAGTACCTGTGGAGCCTGTAGTCAACAAGATTGTGTCTTTGGCCAAGATCATGGGGCTGGAGGTGGATGACAATGATATCGATGAGCTTGTGGAAGAGCACAGCCAAGTGCTGACCACCGAAGAGCTTATGGAGTTGCACTGTTTCACAGCAAGAAGTTGTGGAGGAGAGTTTGTCAGAGGAGGAGGAGTAACAGCAAAGCAACAATCTTCTAGCGCAATAAGAGAAATGCTGAAAGCATGGGAAACTGTTGCATTGTACACTGAGAAGCATCACCCTAATAAGGCAGTGGCTATGTGCGCTACAAATTTATTTAATGATAATGCTGTTGCATTTTCACCAAATTGTGAAGTGTCGGTAAAAACAAATGTCTCTAGACAGCTTTCTAGTAAAAAAGAATTAGATATGTATCATAAAGAAGAAACTAATTGTTCCGATTTTTTTTTATTTCTGCAAATCGAATTCGCATTCCAGGTTGGTTCATTCCGCGCAGAAGAAAAGATGAAGATGATTCACGCTCCTTAACAATGGATATATAATTTTTTTTAATAAACATTATACATAATATTTTTTTTTGAGTATTTTTTCGGCATGGAACGCATTATCAAATTTTACATTAATTTATATGGGAAAAATTGTTTTGTTTAACGAGTCTTTTACATTACGAGTAAGATTCTGGAACGAATTATGCTTGTTAAGTGAGGTTCCACTGTATTACAATCACTTAAAAATACACATCAGTAAATGGTAAAACAAGGCAGCAAAACAGTGCACTTTACCTGAAACTCCCTAACTTCTTCCCTTAGGAACCTGTATGCTCTCTGAGCATCTTCATCGGACTCAAATGTAACGTACCAAGAATTATTGTGTGCAAATTCACATGATATTAATCTGGGACAACCTTCTCCAGCAAATAAAGCCTGCAACATAAAATAAACAAAGACAATTTAATCCAACAGTAATATGCAGGAAGAGTTTTACATTAACAGAACTGAAAAACTGCACACACATACATACAACACCACACACACACACACACGCATAAAGATACATAAATCTATCATTCCTAGAAAAGGAAAGCATATACAAATCAAACTACAGTATTTTCATCACAAACAATAACTGTTCAACATTTGAATGTTTGCACTATACTGGGGAGTACATGCTTTTTAAAGAATGTACAAGCAAAAGTAATATGCACATAAAGCAGCCAAACACCTATCCATATGTTCCAGTTTCTTGCAAACAATGAACACAAAAGGAAAGAATATAATTTCGGTTTCTCACAAATGGCCCCCGCCAAAAAACTCCGTGGCTTTAGTCCGCAAGTGAACTATACTGACTGAGCGGCCACCACTTGTCGGTGAAGTTAGTGCCAACTTTTGCGGATAGAGGGTGTCGCATGGTCAGCGCAACGAATCCCCACGGCCATTAAATTCAGTTTTCTAAACTGGAGCAGCAAGTTCCTTCAAATAGCTCCTCAATTATCACCACGAGGTTGAGTGGACCCCATTTCAGACCCATTACTTCCCAGAAAATCTGGTAGCACCAGGAATGGCACACAACACAAAAAGAAAATTAGGCAGATGCTCCCCTTGGTAAGATAACCATGAAAATTGACAATTTTTGCTTTTACAAGCATGTGATAAGAGTCCAAGTGAATTTCCTTCTCCATCTTTTCTCCAGGACACCATCTGGTTTGTGGTGATAGCTCCATATATGCTATAGTAACCATGGTAAGAAACATGTTTACATTATGAAGTGATGTATTTACAGTAACTCAGACCTGTGGCAAATAACTTAGCATATTACAATTTTATGTGAAATTGCAGGCATAAGTCATATAATGGGGGAATACCATTTTTCTTTATATGACTGCCCCACAACAATCGTTTTGAAGGCCACAAAAATGAACAGTTTTTGGCCCGAGAATCTAAAGATTTTAAACGTAAGCAGACACCATGAAGAGCAAAAACAGTTTCTGAAACTAACAGAGCACATGAAATTATAATAAATGTACAGGAAGAATTGATACAATTTGATGGGTTATGCATATGAACAGCTGCAAGTTCTGGAAAATGGGTGATTTCAGTACTACATCACGCATGGCATTGGATGTCTACAAAATGTTTAGCGAAGAAACATAACTTCGGTTCTACTCTTTCATTACTGGACAATGAACACTAAATGGTTCAATTCACAACTTAAGCACTTCACATCATGAACGAACAGCAACGTATCTAATAACTGTAGCTCACTATGAAGGAATACCATCAGACCACCAAACTATCAGAATATAATGTTATAACACTGAATATTTTTAATCGTAACTCTGAAAATAAGCATATTCAATGTGAGATCTAAGGTACAGTAGTGACTAAGCAGATTTCTAATCCTCTGAAAGTGTGCATCAATGGGTTGTTACTAAATACACGTGATATAGTCATTAATTTAGTGGACTGTGGTTTTATCACATCACATTACTAGGTATTCACATACACCTACACAGATCCACATCATCCTTCAAAATAGTTGCCGCTGGCCGCAATGCAAGTCTGCCAACGTTGATATAGCTGCCACATATCACAAGTCACATATCTTACAGTTTTAAAAAGCAAGAGAATGCCATTTTTGACAAGTATCAAACAGCTTTTCAATATGCAAAAAGAGAGATTACACAAGAAATTATATTAGAAATAGCAAACATTGAATTTCCTGCAGCCTGCTAATTTATGTCTGCGTGAGACTTCTTGTCTCCTGGTCTGTTTGAAAATTGTCTTTACAAAAAATATTTCTACTAAAATTTTAATATTGATTTTGATATCAATTAGTTCTAAAAGTTGAGGGGCCGCACATTTGACACGGCTATTCTACACTTTCACAACAGTAGCAAACATTAAATTCTACTCCATGGTAAGTACTGTATATACACATAACTTACTTTAACTTCTTCTAAAGGTGTATTGTCCGGTATTTCACGTAAAATAACTATGCACCGCTTATGATTTGGTCGCACCTTCTGACCTTCCTCATCCACTTGCACATTTGGCGATTCTAAAACAAATTCAACATACCTTCAGCATAATATATAATCAAAAGTGAATTTACAGTTAATAACCTCAGGCATATAGGATTAATATGGAAGGGGGAAGAAGAAATTACAAATCTGACATTCATACCAAGCATATATGATAATCATGTAATTAACAGAAGACTAGTCAATTCTAAACTAAACACTGTCATGTATTAGTTATTATTCCTGTTTCATATCTGGGAGAACCCCTATTTTGATCTCATTCTGAGGTGTAGTGACTCAAATGACTTTGGTTATTTTCCTCGGGGTTTTCCAGAGAAATTCTGAAATCTTACCTTGACATGGATCATAACTACCTCAAAAGACTAACAGTATTTGTACACTTATAGTTGACACTATACCCAGACAAGCCATCTGAGACCCTCCTTCAGATCCTTCAGCTGGTCATGTAAGAGGGACACAGGCTATTCATGCCACCTTGCTGCAGCTTTGTTCAGACTTGTGGTATGATCAACAGCGTATATACATTACAACTTCTATCCACTATCATCCCAAGAAAAATCTCTGAAAAGCCACTGTGAAGCAAGCTTATGTGCAACATGTTGATCAAAAATATAATCCCAAAACCCAGTTACTGTATGAAACATTCTGTCAGCTGCGTCACTTCTTGTGTTGGGAAAAAGACACGAGGGTTACCTACTGAAATATATGTTCATGTAAAACACCCATTTGAAAAAGTAATGAAAAGATGGAGATAAATTCCAGGATATCACAGTTCCAAATAAAATATTTATACAATTGTACAAACAGGGTCATTATTAGACTTGTGAGTTGAGGGCTGAATCAAAATGTGTCTGCACTTAAGAGAAATTGGACACAACTGGTGCTAGGCTTGAACATTCATCTTGAAAATCATTTAACACTTTACCAAGGAGACTGGTTTAGAGCGTTTCATGTTTCAAGTTTGCTTACTTCCATGAAGGAACATTAACACATGAATGTGAACATTCTGTGAATGTGCAAAGAAAGGGTGTAAAATAACAACAGCCATTTCTAGCATCTGCTGTGTTGTGTGTGCGCTCATGATTGGTTGGACTATTGATCTGCCGACTATGCCACAAGTCCAAATGAGTTAAGTGAGATGGCCAAGTAACGCGTGCACACTTGCCTGATGGGACACAGGATTTTTGTGAGGATCTATGACAAACTCCCTATAAATGTTAATTACAAATAAACTATATCCTAATTACATATAAGAGTGTTAAACCTACCCCTTAATACTTCAGTAATTAATTTTATATCTTTTGTTAGTTTCTTCACTTGATTAAAATTTGCAACAGTCCAGATGGGAACGTATTGGTCATTATCCATTTGAGACAGCAAGTAGGTATCATTAGCCAGGTTCTCTCTGAAAGACAAAATATAAAGAATGAATATCAAACTAAGATCCTGTAAGAAACAAAAAGGTATAGCACAAGCAACATATTCCAGACTTCTGATCATCCTCTTTGGAGACTTATACTGCTGAACTGCATTGTATGCAGTCATCCACTCCACACACTCAAATTTTCTCATTCTCTTTATGTAAAATTATTAATCACATAAGAAAATGCCATATTTCACTATTCATGCATCTACATACAATTTAAAAGAACACTGATACACCATCTCTTCTCCTCACAAAGAATTATTTCTGAGTATCCCTTCATGACCCAAAGCAGCATACATGAACATGCTTCAGGTGCCACCATCTGCGGGTGGGAACAACACAATGCTTGAGTGATGGTGTACCACTGGTGCTTAAACTGACAGTTTAACAGTTGTTAACAACAAATTAAGTACTTCTTCTGTGAGCAACATGTTTTCTTTTTAAATTATCAACCTAAGACAGTCTTCTACAAAAAGAGTGGCCTGTAGTCCGCCAGAGAAATATACTGACTATGCGACTGATGTTTGTCAGCGAAGTTGGTGCCAACTTTAGTGGATAGGGGGTGTCGCATGGTCAGCACAACGGATCCCCACATCTGTTAATCTCGGTTTTTTTACACCGGAGCTGCTATTTTTCCATTCAAGTAGCTCCTCAATTGTCCTCAAGAGGCTGAGTGAATCCCATTCCAGACCCACTACTACTCAGAAAATCTGGCAGTGCCAGTAATCGAACCTGGGACCTCTGAATCTGTAGCCAGGAACTCTGACCACTACACCACAGAGACGGTCATGGCCTCTACAACAGTATGAAATTACATCACTTGAATTAACCACAAATGGAGAATAATTTTACGTTTCTTCTGGCATATCTGCTGAGAATTTAACAGAAAACAGAAAAAAGTTTTTTTTTTCTGAAGACGTACACTACAATAAAAATCCTGTGGCAATTTTATAACTCAGAAGCAGTATGCACAAAGGTATTATGTAACTGATCTAAAGAAATGTTAGTAATTTTTAAAACAGAACAAGACAAAAAAATGTATGGTTTGCACTGAAGAGTCCACTAAGTATTTCAGCAACATCTTTAGGGAATAAAATAAAAGACACAAAATCTAATGGTAAAGGGACTTGATGCTTAATGTTCAACATTATAGTCACAGGACAACATTCTGAGATGGTTCAATACAATATAAATCACTAGAACTATTTTACTGATTTATATTTTCAAGCTGCCTCGCTCATGTCATCTCAATCTCTGCTGTGGTTGGTCACTTTAACAGTACGTTTCTGTGTTACAGTTGTTACGATTCTCACCACAGCAATATGGTAACCTTCACCATTCTCCATGCTTAAAAACGGTATCAGGTTTCTGAAGACATCTTTGGAACAGTACGTATATAAAATATTTCATCTACATATACTTTTTAACGTTTTTACAGCTACTACTGCCAATGAAAACAATAACACATTTGCAACTGAAATACAAAAAAATTCCGGTCTGATAAAAGATTTCATTGTATAACCATCTAGACAGGGGCCAAACATGATAGACTATGAACAGAACTGCATTCTATTATTGGGTTACAAATGTATGATACACAAACGACATTAACAACGAAGGATTCTTCAACAAGAATGCATGTTTTGTAAGTTCCAAATGAAACTCTCATCATCTGCCTCAGGTTATTTAAATCGATTTAAAGCTTCCAACATTAATTGGTTAATGCCTGGCATTTACATTAGGCACAAGGAAGAAATTTTATCATATATGAAAGGTAAGGGTAATTCCATGTGAAGTAATCCAGAGAGGTCGTTCACCATTTTTTTAAAAAATTCATATTTTGTACGTTCGTACATTTATTTCTACATATTTTGAAACTTCAAAAATATTTTTTAAAAAACTGTAATCTGCTCGGTTCTCCCGGTACAGCCGTTTTTATAATGCGAAAAAAAAAAGCGTTTTCATCTCAAATGGAGGTTTGCGTTATCTTCTGTATCTCGCTAACTATTGAAGCTAGAGAATCCATTGAAAAACCAATTTGTTCCACATGATATGGACTATAACTCATGTTGTTATAAGGTTTTACTCAACTCACTTCCTCAAGGTCTAAACAAGCTTGAAAATGATCGATTTTGGAAAAAATGATGTTTTTCACCTTCAGAAACCAATACAAAGGGGAAAGTATCAGATCTGTGGTTTCTACCCTTTGTTGTTTCATACATGGGGAATATAATCATAGGTTGAACCCCATATCTAGTTTCCAGAATTTTCCAGGAGTTTTCAAACTTTTCTCTGGCCCAAAAATCGGTTATTTTTAACATCTCATATCTCCGGTGGAGAAGCCCCCAAAATTTTGAAATTCATAGCAAATAATGCTCTATTCTAGAGTAACTTGGAGTTAAAATTACAACTTTGATATTCAACTAATAGCAAAGTTGTGGGCACTTTGAATTTTACAGATTGTGCAGAAAATTGTTTCTCGTTCAAGACAAGATTCAAAGTTTCCCCTGGGTAAATCAACAGACTACACTTCACCCTTTTGTGTATTACAAGGCGGACAGTATAACAAAATGCTGAAGCTTGTGTATAATCAGTGATCATGTAAAGCACGATACAACCACAGTTTGTGTTCCAAAAATTTCTTATTGCCGATATAAAAGATAATGTGCCTTCAGTCAGGAAAGTTATTTCAGTGATGGCGGTGGAAGCCAATATAAAAACAAAAAGACTCTTTCAATTCATGTCATCACTATGAAGACTTCGGACTTGAAGCAGAATGGAACTTCTCTGCCCCCTTGCACAGGAAGAATGCCTGTGACGGTACTGGCAGCACCACGAAGAGGCAAGCAGCGAAAAGCCAGTCTTCAAAGATTTTAATCAAATCATGTGCCTGCTAGAACTGTAAATATTCTACACAGAAAATATCCCAGGGATAGTTTACTTTTTTGTGCCAAAAGAGGAAGTTGCAAGAAATCAAATCATTCTAAAAAGCAGGTTCCAAAAGTGCAAAACTGTGCCTCACACAGGAGAAAAACACCAGGTCATCCCTCTGGAGGAAAACATGGTCAGGTGTTATAAAACATCCAAGTCCGATGATTTCAAAGACATCGTGATAGTGGACACTTACTGAACTATGTGTACATTCAAACAAACTGGACAATTTTCATCGGAGTACACAAAGAACTAATACCACTGGATTAAGGTAAGCCAGTTGATGAGGCATTGATCTTTTTTTGGCAAAATTCAAAGTGCCCACAACTTCGATATTAGTTAAATATCAAAGTTATAACTTTAACTCCAAGTTACTCTGGAATAGAGCATTATTTGCTATGAATTTCAAAATTTTTGGAGCTTCTCCACTGGAGATATGAGATGTTAAAAATGGTTGATTTTGGGCCCAGAGCAAAGTTTGGAAGCTCCTGGAATATTTTGGAAAATAGATAAGGAGTTCAAACTACGTGATTATATTCCTCATGTAGGTAACAACAAAGGGTAGAAACCACAGATCTGATACTTTCCCCCTCCCACTGGTTTCTGAAGGCGAAAAATAGCGTTTTTCCCAAAATCGATACGTAAGTTTCAAGCTTAATTACACCTAGAGGAAGTGAGTTGAGCAAAAACTTGTAATGACATGATTTGTAGTCCATATCATAAGGAACAAATTGGTTTTTCATTGGAGTCTCTAGCTTCAATAGTTATCGAGATATAGAAGATAACGCAAACCTCCATTTGAGCCAAAAACGCGTTTTTCGCATTATAAAAACGGCTGTACCGGGAGAACAGAGGGGATTACGATTTTTGTAAATATATTTTTGAAGTTTGAAAATATGTAGAAATAAATGTACAAAATATTATTTTTTTTTTAAATTGTGAGCGACCTCTCTGGGTGACTTCACATAGAATGACCCATAATGGTTAAACTGTTTTGAGGCCATAACTGGTATTGTTAACAGATAACAGGAACCCCTACAACACAAAGGCATGGTAGTCCTAACCACAAGATAATCTGCATGCCTTCACCTTTCAGGACTAGGCCACAACTGAATGCCAAGTGCTTTCCAACACTTCAACAAATCCCACACTTGCTATCTTAATTGTTAATTGTGAAGATTGTAACTGTAAGGTTTGTTGACACATATTGAAATCCTCTACACTTGATGCAACCTGGCCCTGAAAGCTGAAGCCATATATTAAACCCCCATAGTGATTATCTATAGGGGGGAACCCAATCTGTTTCCATCCAAGCTAAATGGGAGTCAATATTTTATTTCATATTTCAGCATTGGTCAGCATATAAATTAAGAAGCAATTAACGAACCAAAACCTTCACTATATAATTTACAATACTTTCTTTATTAAAACTGTGTTTCATCCTCACTATCAATATTAGTATTTATGAATGACTACACATATACTTCTTTTGGCTTATTTTGGACTTCACCCATCGTCTGGTATGTAAAAGACAAAAAGACAAAAAACCACGACGTTTCCGGAGACTGGATCTGTCTCCATCTTCGGGTGGATGGGGAAGGATAAACCTACTCAGTTGGGCCCCTTAGAAAGAGCTAGTCTCAATCACTGGACAAACCCCGGTCTGTAGAAAAACAACCTATGAACAACCGACAACCGGTTCCATCAGTGGGAGGAAAGGATAAAATCACAGTAAAAACATGATAGAAAATTTGTGCCAAGCATGCACTTGTCAACAATGTAAAGAAACAGAAGTATAGGTTATATTCCATGAATTCAGTTAAAAACGAAAGTAAAAACTGGATAATGTATGCCTAATCTGCGTGGATAAAGAATCGTGCTACCATACCATCGTGCCACTACACCTATAGTTTGTGAAACCATCTGAAAACCACACAACATTCAGCCCCTCTGTAGCATACAGGGTGTCCCAGGAGGAATGGACCAAACTTCGGGAGGGTGTTCCTTATGTTAAAGTATGCCGATATAACCCAAAACACCTATGTCCAAAGTTGAACGGTTATGGAGATAATGGCCAGAGAAGTGTCAAACTTTGACCGGCGTTGCACAGTTGTTGATTACAAAATACATATTAAAACTGGCAGGAATATGTGGATTCTGTAATGTTAATAATGTACGTAACATCAAACTAACTTGTGAGTGACATGAAGCCATAAAATTGAAGTACAAAATACTCGCTCGCCATGTCATAATTGTCCTTAGGGTTTCCAAGCACTATACATGACACATGAATGGCAAGCGCTGACGTAACGTGCTGACTGCGCGTTCTGATAAAGCCAACTACATAAGCACGGCTAGGGTGAATCACGGCACTCAAGGACAAACATAGATAAGGCCTCTCAGCTGAGAGGTACAGTGTGTGGACCTGCCAGAAGACCACACTTTTCTTGGGCCATTATCTCCGTAACCGTTCAACTTTGGACATTGGTGTTTTGGGTTATATCGGCATACTTTAACATAAGGAACACCCTCCTGAAGTTTGGTCCATTCCTCCTGGGACATCCTGTATACATTTCCCATCCCCACAAAACTGCATATTTCTTCCACCATGCAGCTTCCACTATTTAAATTACATGGACAACCCTATAAGTTAGTAATACACTGCAACTATTAGTAACTATAATTATTTGGTACTGTACTAATCTGAATGAGTGCATCTGGGACTACTGTGGGCCTAAAACATCTCTAAGAGTGAGTATCTTCAGATATCAGCTGAATATACAAAACAAGAAAGAAAAAAGACTACCACCCTGACAAAATACAGGGCCAAGACTCACTCCACTGACCAGTACACATCTAGAAGATCTGAAAGTTCATTAGCCTGTCCAAAGACACCATCACTGGACCTCATCCTCAGCCAGTTTAATTCAACACAAAAACTATAAGCTACTGGGTTTTCAAGTCCATAGTTTCAATAAATTTGTTATGGTTCTCCCAATTTTTTTTTGTCATTCCTGTCTCTTGTGCAAGGCTGTGAAGAAGCTTACAAGCAAAATTTTTAAGTTCCAGTACCATCCAACTTTTCTTGTATCAACACACAATGAAGTTTCAGTTGCCAGTCTAGTAACATTCCACTTCTAATTTTACTTACAAGATTCTAAGTAGTGGGAAACTCTTCTGAATTTTCTTGGACATTTCTTAGTGAATTTTCACTTCACATAGTTCTAGTGTAAACTTATCCACATTGAACACAACTGGATCTTAACAACAATATTACTGAAATTACATTTTTACAAAAACACAACTGTGCATACTTTTAGCTATGTGACCAACTAATTTTTTGTAAAAGTAAAGTAAAGGTATCCTTGTAACAGGCCGTGGAGGCCCATAGGGTTGTGAGATGTCAAGGTTCCCACATTTTCTAGACAATCAGCTAACAGATGGCAGCAAGGTTGTCAGCCCTATGCACTGGCTGCCCTTTACCCCCAAGAATATTCCTGGTACTCATTTCTGTTAGTGGCTGAGTTGACCCCAGGGCCATAATGTGGCTGGAAGGATGAGGTCAACTGAAAAAAATCCAATGACCGCATCGGGACTTGAACCCACAACCTTCTGGCTTGTAACATAGTGCCTCAACCAACTACACAACTGTTCAAAACTGACAAGTTTTATTTCAAATTGATATTCAGCCAAGGCTTTATATGAATGTAAATGTGAGCATACAAAATAGTACACACTGTAACACAGAAAATCCATTTTGTGACATAAAAATCAATATATAATGTGTTTTATGAAGATATAATTAATTCTTAGAAATAAGTATGGCAGACGCTGTATGTGGACCAGTAAACCTTCACCATACAATGTTGCTACAGCCTGTGGTTACAGCTAACCAAAGGATGAAAAACAGCAACCAATGCAATGACAACACTGTCCTGGCACATCTACCAAATAGCCTGCTGTTAACAGATTAGATATTCTTACCAATAATACTCTTCTCATTCCTAGCTACCAAAGTAGCAAACACAAACACCACAGTCATTTCTGCCCAGGCCTTGTTGCCCACAAGTAACCCCTTACTTAATCAGACAAAGCCAAAAACAAACTTCCAGAATCCTTGCCACACTTCCAATTTAACTTTGCTATCTACGATCTTATATAACATCTAGATGAGAAATACTGCAAGTACTGAAGTCTAACATCTACATTAGCTCTGAAGACACAACAAAAGTTATGGCCATCACTTAAACTGTACAACCTAACATGCAAGGACGAAAATTCTGGCCACATCAAACGCTTTTATATGATCTAATAGTAATAAATGGTAATTGGGTTTCTGGACTTTTTCTAACGGACCCAACAGAATAGGTGTTTCCCCTTTCCTTCACCTGAGGACGGAAACAGATCCAGTTTCCGAAACGTCACAGGATGATGGATAAAGTCCAGAAACCCAATATATCAGTGTTATACACCATCGTCAGAATCCTACAGTAAGTAATAAATGGGTTTCCAAGTTCTGCAATCTATTTTTTATTACATTATTTGCCTATTTTACTAAAAAATATTGTCTACATACAAGTTCCTGTTTGAAATCCAGATTGTTCTTTTATATGGACTGCTTAATTGCAGTAAGCCAGCATAATTATTTCTGAGTATATTTCATACACTGCACACAAACACATTCTGTAATTCTCAAATTTATTCTGACAATCTTTATTAAACATGGGTTATCACCATTCATTCTTAATGGGATCCCACTCATTATCGAGCAGTGGCAACACAACTCTAACAAATGTTTCTACGCTTTATCTGAGATGTACTTCAACAAATTCTGTATCACCATTTACTCTGACTCCCTTTGTTTGTTGAATTCTAGCTCATAATATTCTACTTCATCTGCGCCTTTTCAGGAGTGAGCAATCCCTTTCCTTTTTTATTATTTTTATCATTCTGAAGGCTACACTCTTAACATCATTTTCTTCTTTATTTGTATATTTAACAATTTTATACATGTTCTGCCTGCCATATAAGTTATATTATAATGATGCAACGTACCTATCCAGACTTTCTCTATTTCCTTCACTTTCCCATTAACTACTGCAGATCAATTACAACCTTATGTTATTCACTGAAAGTAAGATACAATATTACACCAACACAATGAGGAAGATCAGACCAGGCATGTGACAACAAATCTATCTCAAACAGCTATGAAAGTAATAAAAAACCAAACAAAAATTAATTTCCCCATATCAACTGCATGCTTCAGCCATTCATTTTCCACACCACAAACAGTAATTACAAGAACTGGAACATAAAATGTACACTTTGTCTCTCAGAGCATACCAATAACACTTGTAATACAAAATTCCTAAGGTCATGGACTGACAAACATACCTTGATGTATATCAGATAGCTCTTTGGGGCCACATTTCACCAAGTCATTACAACTTTCCTAGGGGGGGGGGCCATGACAAGACAAGTATGCAGATGGAGACGACACAGGTGCCTTTCTTGCGAATACAATATCACATAAACACATTTGTGAATGAGCATAAACATGTTAACATGATTAAGGAATTGTTTCATGAAAATGTAAGGTCTACTACGCAACTGACGTATAATCCATTCGAGCAAATCAATTTCCAATTCCAAACATCCATGGCTCTTCAGACAGATAAAAGCAGGACACAAGAAATTACATTTGCAGAACTTACCTTGAGAAGTAATACTCAAGTTGAGAGGAGAGCATCTGCTTTAGCTGGTCCAGGGGGATGCCACCACCCGGTCCAGAAGGATTCGGGTCAGTGGGCGATCCCCCTGGCGGAGTGCTGGTTTGGGCGTACGTCTCCAGCGAGTCTGTTATGCCATTCAGTGTGCTGGAAAAGAGTAAATATTTAGATGAGGATTTCTTGTGATCCAGACACTTCTTTTGTAAAATACAGATTAGTAGTATTCCTCATACAGCTGCTGGAATTCATTAAGACTTCACTTCATGAATCCCCTGATCTGACAAGTTTTCCATTGTTTAGTATTTTTAAACTCATTACCAAAGCAATACCGCTCTCATTAGTATCAAAGAACCTCCTTCACAGATGTAACATTTCCTTTTCATTATGGAACTCAGTCTTCATTTACATACTGTCATATACAGAACTAACTCCTGGTCAAAGTCAAAGTCACATTGCAACTGACGGACGGTTGGTCGGTCGGTCGGTCAGTCATGTTTCATTTTAGATGAAAGTTACTGTCCTGTCCATGTGGGGGGCCCTCTCTGACAAGAGGTCGGGTCTGCCATTTGTCAGTCATAGCCAATAGTATTAGTCCACTGTCATTATGTACACTTATTTACAATTTAGTCTTAATATCTAGTATGTATAATATATACAAGGTCTCTATCAGTCTAGGCTCAGTACAGCAGACTATACCCTATTTCTAGTAGTATTCGCTACCGTGGCAGTCTAGTCACTTGAATGGTTGTATGCCTGACTGCTGCCATAACTCTTGGTTAGCCTCGGATGCTCATTATACAGCCTCGGGGCAGACCCAACAGAAAACACCATTTCCTAACAATCGCTCCAATGCTGCTTGTTTATTCATTGCTGCGGGAACGCATTTAATGAGTCGTTGCCTACCAATGAACATCTACTCTTGCTCCACTATTCTGGCATTCAGACGTCATGTCACAATACCAACAGCTGACAACTCTTGACCTTATGTCTGTCACCACTTGCATAGCAAAGCAAGCAAACATTTGAAATACTGTCAGGTATTACCAAAAGAAAAGAAATAGAGGGGGAAAAAAAAAACATACTCCAGTGAAGACTAACACGTTTACTTCAGGAAATTTCACCATATTTAGGGTTGTAGGATTGAATGACCCATCAGCTATACTTACCTCAATTATTGGGATACTATTAAGGCTCTCACACAGATGCGATACGATTCGGGACGAAAACGGCTGTTTACCGAGTGGGCCATGCACACAGACGCGACACTCGGGAATCTTTGACACCCGATAACCAGCTGACCATGACTCACACTCAATCAGTATCTACACGTATGTGAAACGACATGGGTAGCCAAATGGAACAAATAATAGTTCGTCAAAGAAAATGCTTTATTGTACGATACTTGTAATCCGATGTACAAGGATTCACGTGCTAAGGACAGAAAGTGGAAGGAATTGGCTATTACAATGAACAGAGACAGCAAGTAGAAAAATTTGTATATATTTATACAGGGTTAAGTATACAGTAACTTTGAACATTCTTAATGTAGGCTATGCACCAGTTCCGTTCACTAACATCAATTCCAGGGGCAGTCCTCTAGTTGAAGTACTCAACAAACCACTCTCTAATGGCATAGCTAACGTTTGCCGCCCTTGGGAGATGTAAAGGTTGGATAGGGAACATTTATCCTTCTAATGGCTCCACTTGTAGCAGTTCTTCCCTGTACTTTTCATCACAGTTTTTGAGACCTAGAAAATTATGAAGCAAACACGCTGCTGATACAATGTGTTTTATATTTCCTCCTTTCAGTTCTATGGGTCTCAAAAAAATCCTCCACTTCATGGCAAGAACAGGCCTCCGCCAATTGGTATATTGTTTAGTGATATCTTGCCTAATGGCTCTCAGGATTTCATCAAACCTGTCAATATTCATCCTGAAATATATGTAGAACCGTTTTTCGTCCTTCAGGAGTTGGGGTATCAGCGTATAAAACTCCCCCAGTTCCTCTCTTGACAAGTTTATATCATGAACCCAACAGATTCATCTCCTTCGCCTAAAATAGGAACACACATAGCAACCACTTATACATACTTAATCAGAGACCCATTATGGAACTGTACATATTTGTACATGTGTGTGACATACTGAATATGTGGAGGAAAAGAACTATGCAGATTTAGTGTTCAGTAAAATACTTACCGGGATTCACCTTCGTCTTCATCAAGAGCGAAAGCTAAAAGCAAAACTTCTTCCTCCAAAGATTTACCGCTGCGATACAGCGTGGTCTACCGAGTGCGCTTGGTAGACTGAAATACTTAGGCGATATACCGACTGCGATAATATCGTGTTCCTCGGAGTCCCGCGCCAGTGTGTGGACCTCCATTTACCGCAATGTAATTAGATATCGTCCCGTACCGTACTGAGCTGAGTATCGCGTCTGTGTGTGGGAGCCTTTACTTTAAGGAAAAATCTTGTGGTGCAGTCAAATGCAGTTATTCCTTGGAAACCATTCATATTACCAAAGAGAATGGTAGGGCCCACAGAACAAGTATTCTTAGAACAGAGACGCACACCTCAACCCATAACTCTCACTACTTTAAAATTGTAAATGTGCTGCCTTTATAAGGAGTTGTTACCAATTTCTGAGAATTATAATTGTGCAATTTGTAACTCTTAACATTATGTGTATACTGACTTAACAATCTCTGAATGTTAGTAGAATTCAACCCTCACATACTATGGCATATTGAAATTAAGTTTCAGATACACTGTGTATGAATATATCCCCCCCCCAATTTTTCTAAAGTAATGTTTTCAACTAGCTTCTTGTAACTTGCAATACGTCTACAGTAAACAGAATGAAGAGGCATAAGTGTAGTGCGGTTTAGGCTGACACCCTGTAAGTGAACAGGTCTACAGTAATAGTGCTGTGGTAAGGCACACAAACCTTTTCCTTGATATCATACACTGTTAACCAAATTTTGGCAAAATTCAATTATCACCTTGCTAATGCTTTTGCTATTTTGAGTAAATTAGGTCTTTATGATTGACTCAGCACTTCATAAAACAGCAATATCAAAGTTTCTTGTAAAAGTGTAATATATTACCTGTAATCAGTGCTTGTGGAAGCAGCGGTGGCCAGGGGATCAGGGGTGGCTGGGTACACCGCCCCTGAAGGGAGCTTCCCAATGTCCCCATTCATGTACACGTAACCTGCAATAAAAACAAATTTTGTAACATGCCTATGTTGATTCACATTCCATTTGGTTATCATGAAAGGTACAAAATATTAAGCAGAAAAGCTAGTGCAGCAGAAGTATCTTGCATGCCAACCTGCCAACCTCTCCACAACTTGGAAACATTCTCTAATCAAGTATGGGACATGGCTGTAAAACAGTGATTGGCCATTGCGTGTGACTTGTGGAAGCAAAGGAGGAATGATTAAAGTAGGCATATGTTGAAAATGTGTTTCTACTTGCAGCAGCTGAACTTTTAAGACTGGCTGGTTAAGTCTTAATGGTATTAGAAACTGCAAGTATATTCAACTAAAGAGAACATAAACAGATTGTATGTTCAGCTTGTACACTACGTTAGTTAGGTCTAAGCTTGAATATGCGTCCGTAGTCTGGAATTCGATTACATCAACTGATGCCAACAAGCTGGAACGCATTCAGCAGAGGTTTGCGGCCCTTTGTTTTAAACGTTTCTTTCCTCAAGTTCATTACAATTATTCTCTTGCTCTTGAGGAGTTAAAATTACATACTTTATGTACTAGGAGACATCGCCTTGATGCTCTCTTTCTTATTCAAGTTTATTTTGGCTCTNTTTACTTTTACTTTTATTCATTATTATTTCTTCCAAGTACTTACTTGTAATTTGTATGTGACTTTTAATAAGTTTGACTATAATGTAATTCATTCATCTGCACCGTGCTGTGTCTGTAATTGGCCTTGCGGCTGTTGACTCGGCACATTAATAATAAAGAATGGAACTGAATTATTATTATTATTAATGCCGCTAGCATCATAACAGTTCATTACAAGTACCCCATACAAATTAACTGTCAAAGTTCTGTACTAAGAGATCAAATACTTGTATTTCATACCTACTTCTTATAATATGTTACAGTCATGTTCATAGTTTCTACTGTTTTAATTCAACACATTTTTTAAAAACTGTAGCTGCTGTTATAGACTGGGTCTTTGACTTTTTACAAACAGTTTAGGGCATGCAACACAGCCTTTCTTGAAAGGCTGAATGCTCCAGACCATCTGTAAGATGGGTAAGCAAGCAGTAGCTAAATGTGCTTTAACTGATAAATGGACAAGGAAAGACATGATCAGCATTGCTATACAATGTCTCTGTTACTGTTTGTGTTCTGTCACCCTGATTACAGCTATGAATGTCTCATTATATTATGCATCTGTTCCCTCTGTGCCTCTATTCTGGTAAGACAATCAAATATCTGCTTTGTGATCTCATCTGCAAATCACTGAACTGAGATGGTGAAACACTTGAGCAGTGGGTTTTCTCTTCACAATATTTATGTGAAAAATCATATAAACTGTGTGAAAGAAGGTTTCATCATATCCATAGGTACTGGAGTACCAGATTCATCAACCATTTCTGAACTGGTGAAGAAAGTGTGTTCAACTGGACCTTTCTCAGGCAAGAAATATACTATAAAGAATACTATGCTGAGGAAAAGCTTGATAAAATTGGAGCCAGATTAGAATACTGGTCTCACAAATCCCTGGCATGATTTGCTCCACAGAAACAATCAAATGAATAGTTCTGTCTACTACCATACACATCCAGAGAGGTTCAAGCCACTGAAGATTATTACTACAAGAGATGAATGAATTTCTGTAACTAGTTCTTTCAGGCAGTATATGACAGTGTTCTTCGCCCAAAACTTGCAGCATTTACTGATGAAGCCTGGTTCCATGTGAGTGGATATATGAGTGCTCAGAACAGGGACTACAGCAGTACCGGTATGACACTGCCTTTCTGGAGTATCCCTTCATGACCAAAACACAGGGTGCTAGTACTGCTACACAAACAGCCGGACCAATATTTCTTTCAACAGACCACCGATTTTGAGTGGTATGTCACCGACATTCTTTGGCCCTTTTTTTTGAGGGCATTACAGAAAAAAAAATGTATATGGTTACTTCACAAACAATATGACATCATACACCGTTAATCATTCCATTATTTTCAACATGGTGTTTATGGGGACTGAAAAAATTGCAGATTGTGGCCTGCAAGGTTTCTAATTTTCAGTCTGCACTTTTTCTGTAGTGAAACCTAAAAAACAAAGTATATTCAATGTGTTTCATTCTGGTCTGTTACACTAATATTATGAAAAAGTTAAATAGTTCCATTCAGTGTGACTGGTTAAGATTTTCTATTTCAATTATTCATTACCTTATATGTTTTGGTCTTCAGAGGGACACCTGTACATCAATACAATTAGAAGCCACTATTAACAGTACATGTTCTAAAAGATAAAATATATATATACAATTGACTGTAAAATCCAAAGTCTTTACAGCTACAGCGGCTGTTCCAATATTTTATTTTATTTATAGTTATTTTGTTAAGATTCTATTGGAATTTGTAAACCAAGGTGGTTCGTGTCGTCCCTCTTATTATTTCTTTTGATGGGGGCCGAATGTGCACCTCCTTGTCGTTCTTGAGAAGAGGGTTCTTTAATGTTGTCCTGTATGTGTTTGTGACCTGCTCTTCTTGAGAACGACAAGTTGGTGCACATTTGGCCCCAGTCAAAAGAAATAATAAGAGGGACGACACGAACCACCTTGGTTTACAAATTCCAATATAATCTTAACAAACTAATTATAAATATTTTAAAGTATTGAAACAGCCGCCGTAGTTGTAAAGACTTTGGATTTTACAGCCAATTGTATATTATTTATGTTGTATGTATATATTTTAACTTTTAGAACATGTACTGTAATAGTGGCTTCTAGCTGTGTTGATGTAAAGGTGTCCCTCTAAAGATGGTCTCTTAAGACTGAACCATGTAAGGGTGTGAATAATTGAAATAAGAAAATCTTAACCAGTCACACTGAACGGAACTATTCAACTTTTTCAAAATGTATTCAAATAACCCCCACATACTGCACAAACTCAAGCACAATATCTGTAAAACAATTACATCAACATCAGTGAACTAAAACTAGTATCAGACCAGCTTCTTTAGAAGAACTGAAGTTTAAGCAGAGAAAGGTGAATTCTGAGCATCTCATATGATTAAGAATTCTTCTAAAAATATATTTACTTTATAGAAGACTATAAGCTCACCACATACCTAAGATCTGGGAGTCCCTAACCTGTATGGCTTCTCACTATGCTGTTTTTACACTTGTTTTATTTTAAACATGGTTAGTTGGCAATTTAACAATGTTTAAATTTCTCTGTTCCCCCATTCTGACATTTAAATTCAACTGACAGCATTTAGGGCTATATCTTAATAAATCCAACCTGCATACCCTTGTGCATGGCCACTGAGGGTTACTTTTACCGAGTCACACTATACAATGGAGGGTTTCTTCATCATGCTATAACTCCTAAGTTTTGAGCACTCTAAATATTTTCGATTTTCTGATCTCACATCTTCATTCCCTTTTTGACAGTGACCTCTTAAATTGGTTAAAAGTTCAGCAGTGTTCTATATGAGAAAATGAATATGTTATGTGCAAAAGAAAATGCATCACCTCTTGGTTCTTCCTAATTCCACTAAATAAATGCCAAAGATATTATTTCAAATTACATTATGTCTAATTCCTTCAAACCCTGTGCTTCATTACTCATTTTCAATTTATTATTATTATTAATTTATATTACTGTGTAACTGGATTAAAAAAAGTTCACAAATGGGTCTATGAAACTAAAAACAATTTGTGCATTTGGTCAATTACCGAACACTGATTGGACAATTCAAAATGAAGTATAAGATGCTGAAGTACTCTCACTATTTTCATTTCACTATCATTCATTTTCGATCAAACGCTATTAATTTTAATAACATTAATTTCAGCCACTTATGGACCCAAATTTTCTAGTTTTAACCAATTTCATGACATGTTTTGAGGTCTTCACAACAGAAATTGGTATGTAATCACATTAACACGAAATTCCTGTAAGTTAAAATTGTCAAGGTAATGTGGGACCCTAAACGTCTCACAACCGTATGGGCCTTCACGGCCTGTTACAGGGATAGCTTTACTTTTTACTTACTTACATGTACAGGAAACTGCATAGCTTTTATTACATTCAATGAGTTAGCAAATTTGCTGCAATATGTTCTTTCTGTTGGATGACAACAAAACTGAAACACAGCGTGTAATTTTTCTTCACAACTTTGGTTTAAAACATTATTCACTCTCATAAATATTTACCAAGTTATGTCTGAGATGCATATACAATACATGTAGGTCTTCATATAGTGTTCCTTATTGTAATCAGATTTTAAACTGAACTCATAACTGCCATTTCAATTTTGTATGTCACAATGTTTGAAAAGTCAAGTTAGACGGGAAAAATGAGCATTGTTCTGCAGGATTCACTGGATGTGCTGCATACAATTCAACATATAATGCATTATTTCATAACTTCTGCACAACTGACCTAAGGAAGTTCATGTGGAAAAAGTTTCAAACCCCCATTTTCTTGAAGGAAAGGAGGGAAAGCAAAGAAGTTATGAATATTACTTAATGTTATAAGAAACTTAAAAGTGTCCCATATGCACATGCACTATGAACATAAGCATCTAAGCAGAGGGAGTAAATGTATTTTAAAATCACTTTTGTAAATATCACTAAAGTAATTTCATGCAATTCTGTGCAGTGTTCTAACGGTGCTTCCTGTTATAATGCTGAATCAAATGGACATAATTATTCTTTTTATTTTTAGTCACATAACATATTTACATACTAAATTGCATTTCTGTAACAAATGGTAATGTGGCAACCCTCAAAGTATTGTGAAATTGGTACTTATTATTCTTGTATTAGATGTCACGCTATTTTAGCTAACCATCTGCCCCTCCCCAATTAAATTCTTGTACACACATTATTTCCATGGCTTACTTAAAATTCATATAAGAATTCAGTGCCTTTAAAGTCAAAATAAGCAGAGTATCAGTATGACTAAGCATTATCAAAGAAATCTGCCATTTAACGTTATTGCTTTAGATGCTGTTTAGTGTAAGTTCCTAAATACATTCACTGGCCTATTATCAGCTTCAAAACAACAAGAAAAATTGTCCTGGCAAAGAAACTATGCAAGAATAGCACCAAATAAATTTCAGCAGAATGTAACCAAGAGATGCTATTAATTGAAGCAAATGAAATTATTTTTTTCTATGCCCATTCATATGACTTTCATCCCAATAAATAACTGATATCTATGATCAATTTAACATAACTTAAATGCCATACATGGGAAAAGCACCGCTGCATTACAGAGGATTGGACCTGATTATTTTCCTTCAGTGCTTGCCTGTAATTTGTCTCTTCACTTTATGTTGTGTTTGTCCATAATGTAATTACTTGTATCTACACTGTGCTGTGTCTGTAATTGGCCTTGTAGTTGTTGACTTGGCAAATAAATAATAATGAACTGAACTAAATTGTTATCACAACTTCTCCAATTTTGCAATTATAACTGTAACATCAAGCTCTAAACCTTCTAAATTACAGGTTTTCTTGGGCACGTGACCCACATTTCTGGAAGCCCAAGAAGTAGGTAACCCACTAAAGGAAATGGAGTGCAGGCATACTAGTTTGGGAAATATTCTGAATTCACTGTACAATAAGGAGCCTGGCTTATGTTTACAGTGAAAGCCAAAGAGCTATCTCAGGTATCTGCAACCCCCCTTTACTGATGGTTTGAACCTTCCTCTTACAGGTAGTAATACCCTTCCTTTCCCAGGTAGTTTCACACTTATCATGTAAATAAGATTTCAAGGCCATTAATGTCATGTAAAAGCCTTATAGAGTTCATGGAACAACTCTTCTCTTCTGCTCATAACAGACAATTTTACACTATTTATTTAATTTCACTTCAAGACCCATTACATATACTTCCTAGCAACCAGCTTAAAACCAATGTCCTACACAATTAAATTAAATTTATCCCTGTATTTTAATTATACGATTAAGCACTATGCCATGAAGGATATGGAGGAGTGAAGGTACAGCTCAACCATTCTTAACCTCATCACTAGATGTATGATTGGTCAGTTCCACACCTCTGCTGCTTTATCCCCATGGATACAGCCTGATACCCATTCAACAGAAGGCTGGGTGAGCTGCAGGGATGCTCTGAACTCTATCTCTTGCCCTTGCTAGGAATTGAACCCCAGTCTTCTAGCCCATAGTCTACTCACTAACCCAAGTGTGCTATCCCAGTTCTTTAACACTGACACCACAGCAAATTCTTAGTCATGTGATTAAAAATTTAAAAACCACAAGTATCAGAATCATTTACCTGTACAGTATTTAATGGCTTACAGCAAGGGTTAGTGTTGGGCGAGATAAAATTATAATGGGAGATGAACTAGAAAAAGTAGAGCTAGTGATGTGGACTACTGCCATGTGCCACCCTGACAGCCATTACCACTGCAGAAGCTACATAAACGTCCTCAACCCCATCTCCACGTAACACAGAAAACTTCACCTTGGGTAAAAAATTAAGACAGCTGTTGCCAGATCATTTCAACTCCAACATATAAGCATGCAACTGCAAACCAGCAGTGGCCAGAATTAAGATAAAAACCTTCATTGTGGGAAGAACAGTTGGATGATTTACTCCAAAGGGGAGAGTTTCAAAACAAACCTGGAAAACATGTGATAGCTGGCCAGTACTGTTTCAAAGCAGAGAGAACCGAGTGCTGATGCAAGCAATCAAACTGTCGCAGGACTACAGCACTAGATAAGGCAATAACATGTGAAATGAACTGGAAATGATGGAAGAACTGGTTATGGCCTATTTCAAGATACAGCTTAACCCTCATAATCACTCATGAGCCTGTTAACTAGTGATTCTGATGTAATTTGAATCTAATTCTTCCCAAGAAGTCAAAATGCTTAGCACCAAGTCATGTGCCTAGAAACATCACACTGGAAGAATGTACTGACATATCGCCATAAGGTACTACACCAGATCATTTATCCCAATGAAACTTTAACTACAACCAAATATTTAGATGCTGAAATATATAACAATTTACATTTCTGTATTCTTTGATAATTATGTTATGCTCATATAAAGGAAATTTAGAAACATCTTTTCTAGTATAAATTTTCATGTACCCTGCTATAATTGTTTCTAGTACAAGAAGCAACGTGATAGCAATTATAAAAGTATTTGCTTAGGTGTGGCAGGAATGAAATAAAGAAACAATACAAACAATAATTCTGATACCCACTAGATTAGAAGTCCCAAAGGCTAAATACGGTACAAATTTTCAAATATAATCTGTGGTAACCTTGTAATAAAAAATCTTGCATAGTAATCATCATTGGCTGTCATGTGCTTTTTCTTTTCTGCACTCAAACAATCATGTGAGTCATCTATGGTAATCTTTGGACACTTCTACATGCACCTAAGCAGCAAAGCATGACCTCACAGACAAAACTCTGTGAAATTGGCGATGAAAAAGGAAACAGAAAGTGACAAAAGACATATTGGGGGCAGGGGAACCACACACACACACACACATATATATATATATATATGACATTACTGAACAATTTACAGTTCATACACAAAATTTTGATCCCGTTATGGTTGTCATTAAACAGAAGTTATGATACAAGAGCTAACTGGGGCAAGGGCACTATATTGTTATGCGAATTTTACTTCCCATGCCTAATTCAGTGGACAGCTTATATAAACATACCAGTGTAACAGCAAACTGTTTTATGTCTAATGGACTAGGATAACTTATCAGGTCATGACTTACTAAGAGGGTCACAGGTTTTCAAGGTACAACTACACCTTTCTTTAAGTTCTGTAACTTGCAACAGAAGTCATGAAACATCTTAACATATATTTTTTTAATGAAATACATAAAATAAATTAAATATAAAAGACTTTTTTAATATTATGGGCAATAATGTTCACATGTACAGCCCTAGTGGCTACAATTGCAGTAACCCCACCACAAACATAACTTTCCACTAGGAGACAACGATCCAAACTTGACACAGCACTTCAGGCGTAAGATATGATGACACTACACCCCAATGTAGAATAAATCATGATGTTCAAACGATCTAATTCCTCCACGCTTGCCTCCAGCAGACAGGCGGTACATCAATAACATATTGTAACTCTAATCTGATTAAAAATCACTTATCACTAAACATTAACCTGCAAAGGGAACAAAACTTCTGAACGGGGCACGTGAAAACTAAAATCAGAAGAGCATGACTCAGTGCACTGCAGGAGCCATATCTGATCGTGCGCTACATATTTAACGTATTGACGCATTGTAAAATGCGACTCTTGCACTGGAGAACTATTTAATGCGGTACGAATCAATATATTTACGTCGATCTCACGTTTGCGTAAACGTACATATATTCACTTCCTTCTCAAACCAGGAAACCATGTGCCTTATCATTAGGCTTCTTTTATCGAACTTTTCTTAGTGAACGGATGCATTCGTAATTTCCAGGCTCACCATCTCAATGAAACGTATTTCTAAGTGAAAACTTATAAACCTATAATAGGTATCATTTTGAAAGTGCAATATATATGTAAATTCCACAAAACTACAAAACCTTACCGTTGTGAAGAGTCTTCTAACTCAACACAATTTCTCGCGGAAACCTGCAAAATGGCCGACACCGAAGGCACATGCCACAGAAACGTTGCATCATGGGGTTGCGACAGCGACTCATGCTACCATCTGACGGAATAAATGCGAATGTATCTATCTGCAGAAACTTGCGAAACGGAAACCGTTTTTATATAATGGGACGAAATGCCATCAGAAAGTAAAAAGTAATTCATTTCTCGTGGCGAAATAACATATTGGATAACGTGTTCACATATCGGTTAAAAGGATCAGTGCTTTAAACGTGTACAGAAAGACGCGTTCACAGACGTCACAATCACTAGTACGAAGCTATAGCACTTCATGTCCACTTTGAGTTCGTTCATACCAGACGTTTCAAAATTAATAAGAATTTAAATCGATAACCTATGTTTTGTAGACGTGCATGTGGTTATATGTATGCGCGCACACAGTTACGTTCTGCCGTCTTAACGAAGTCGTTGAGAAACTAATAGTCGCTGGGAGAGTCAAGAAATCTTGCCCCGTTTAGAGAATGCTAAGGTTAAGTGCTGTGTTTACCACAGGCTGCCATTTGGTGTGCATATGAATAGATTCGAGTCCTGTTTTATTTTTTGAAGATCCATTCCAATTTCTCCCTCTCTAAACTTTGTCTCCCAAGTGGTCTCTTCTTTCATGCTTGTTGAAAGCAAAATTTTGTATGTATTTTTAATCTCTTCTGTGCATGTTCTAAGTCCTCCTCCCATTGATTCTGAGATTTTATCCCACTGAAAACTACAGATTGCGAAACTTCTCCCAGAATTTTAGTTCAGTCATTGACACAAGTACAGAAGTGTTGTTTGTTGTGTGGGTGGTGAATGTAATTCTTGACACATATTACTCTTACAAAATGCATGAATACATCTTCATACATACATTTACATGCACAAGTATATAACTGCTGTAATGACAAATGTGCTCTGAAATATGTATAAGAGTGAATATAAAACAACACCGAATCTGCCACACTTGTATCTGAAGCTGTGAAAATGTAACATAATCCCACTTAGGTGAAGAAGCAACTGGCTAACAACTGAAGGTTCATTATTCAATTACTGAGCATCAGCATCAATAGGGAGGGCTGCAAACCCGGAATTTTTGCAAAAGATCAAGAGAAGACAGAAAAATACCTAGTATCAAATACAAAAATTAAAGTGATTTTTAAAAATGTTTTTCTTCTGCCCCTGGGATCATAGGATGATATATAGGAATATTAACAAATGCTGCAAATGTGGCTTTGACCCCCACCCTGGAAAAAACCCTACCGGTGCAATGTTACTGACACAACTGATGGTAGTTCTTGCCTTATTTATCATGAATGGAAAGGCCCTGGAATCAATCCACCCTCCAGGGCCAAAGGTCAGTGCATCTGTTCCTATAGGAGGGGAAAATCAAACATTACTGAGTCTAGATGATGAAGCATTAAGTAACAACTCCATATAATACAGATTCATGGATGGGGCGATATACAACGCTAGTAATGCATCTCATAATTGATAGGGATAATATAACTAAACTCCCTGGAGCAGAATCCTGAAGTTTCCTGCCTTTTGTGCAATATGAAGGGTCATTGCATATTTACATGTGCCTGTCAGTGGTCCTTACCCTGAGCAAAATGAATGTACTCCACACCCTGCTACCATACATCTTTAAGATAAAATTTAATATTATTCTCCCATCTATATCTAGGTCTTCCATCAAGCTTTTCAACAGCAGCAAAATTGTGTACATTTCTGATCCTTCCCAGATGTACTGCATGTCCCATCCATCTCGTCCTTGGTTGGACCATCCTAACAATGTCTGATGAAGAGCATAAATTATGAAGGTCTTCATTATTCCAGACTCCCGTTACTTGAAACCACTTATGTTCAAGAATTCTCCTCAGGATCTGTCTCTAAAACACTTTAATAGATATTCTTATATTAATACGAAGACCAAGTTTCACATCAACATCAAATAAGTGATAATTTATAATTCTGTATATTTTAATCTTTACATTTTTAGTTACCAGGATGGGAAGACAAAAAGTTCAGAACTGAATGTTATTTAATCTCTTCTTAACTTCCTTGTGAATGCAGTTTTGATATATCAGTCTCATAATAAAATACTTGAACTTTCAAATTAAAAAAACAAAAAAACAACATATTAGCTATCTTTATCATCATCAGTAATCTGTCAGGCGACAGGTCCACAGTCTCTTCCAAAACAGTTTCTCCACTTAATGCGATCTTCTGTTTTTGGAAAGAGACTATCCAGGAAAAGTGATAATGTGGTAGTTTTTCCATTTGCTTTCCACATCGCAGTACAACAGCCGTTCAAACCACTCTGGTCACGCCTGTTGCTATACGAACTTGAACCATCTCGAGCATCATTTGCTCTGTGCTTCAAGTCGCTGCTGATGACGCTGCTTCCGACATCAGTTTTTGGTGTCTCTCTTCGTCTGATGCCTACCCTTTGACCTGTCCAGCAAGGGAGGCCCTGCCAGTAGCTACGCTACCGCTGGTATAGCTCTCAGGGTCCTTGGCATACTCAAACCCCCTCACCACGATATATTCTCATGATGAGACATTCGTGTGTTCGCATCTAGACTAACCTCATAAGCATCTAAGATACCTTCTAGATTTATTTTTATGGTATTTATGTTTCCAGCCAATAAATTATCAGAATATACCAATAACTGACATGTTGCACTAAGTTCCTATTTGTCCTGGTTTTCCTGCTTTTTTGATTGTGTCAGGCAAATATCTACCCTTACAGACATTTATTGTAAGTTACTTTCAAGCACATTCTAATTAGCCTAAATAAATTCAGATCAGGCAAAGAATGAACATGAACGGTGGGAATTAAAATAGGCTGCCTGCATCTCCACATCTACACCACACAACTCCCCTCCATCAACACCAACAAGCAAACGGAGAATGTACAGAGAGAGAGAGAGTGCAGGAATATAAGTGACGGTTGGAGTGATGGTAGGAACACAGAGAGATGCTACCTGCTAGGCAAATGGTGAGAAAGAATCTGTGATCATTCTTTCCCTGACTATAATATACTCATGGGTATACAAATTCAATGAGAAAGTTGTATAATAATTCTCTCATAACTAAATCATAGACCCTCATTATATTCATACAAAGAACTGATATACTGACATTCTGGTTTACTAAATTTTTTCCTCCATTATCTGCTGGTAGCAGAATATGTGATCAATAGCTATCTGTTATGGTGAAACCATGCTGATGATTCCCAATAATTTTCTCTAATAACATAACACATAAGCATTTAGGAAAGTTACTCTTAAACGCTACAAACTGAACAAAACAAAATGGGTCAACAAAATGTAATTTAGGTTTAACATTCAACTTTTAATCTAGATCGCTCACATGCAGTAAAATGGACATGGAACAAAGTAATCATTTGCTAATCATCCTAACAGTGGACTCTACACAGTTTGAGATACTGACAGTATCATAAAATAAATCACAAGAAAATGAAAAGTATATGATTTTTTCTGATAAGATCAGTCGTAACCAAGCAAAATAAATTCTAAATAATTAGAACATATCAGGAAGATGGCAGTTCCAAGAGAAACAGTATTTGTTGTGACATTCAATACGGGACTTTGAGGCGGCGGTAGGAGGCAAAATCCCCTTAACTGAGTAATATTTAGTCAGCTTTGTTACAGCACTTTTAACGATAACGGCCATTTCGCGCAACAAATTTTAAAGAAAATTACCTTCGTCTTATTTCACTGATTAGTTTCGGTTCCCATGGATATAACGCAAATCAAAAGCCAATGAACCTCCTGAGCGGTAGTATCCCCAGATGGCGTTACAGAAAGTTCTGCCTACTTGAGCGCACAAAGAACACAGTTCCACGAAATATAATGGGGGGCATTTTTTACATCGCTGTACCTCAGGTGTTTCAAAACGAGAAATAAATATTGTCACGTGTATTAGAGGTGTGACTTTTTCACAGGGTTTTGGATTGGATGATTGGATTTATTGCACTTATACACTCAACTCGTAACTACACGTAATTCAGCGCTATCGCTGATCTACGCACTTTACAGTTCACCGTTACACACACACTAGGGTTCTCAGTCTTCAATAATCGTATCCTGGCAACGGATTTCAACACAATAATTTTACCAGTCTCATTGTAACTGCATCACATACGCACCACCTGATTTCTTTGTTGCCATCTCTTCTCTATCATCCTCGACTGACGTCTAAAGAGACACTTTCAATTATTCTATCAGATCAAGTCAAAGTCAAAGTCACATTGTCAGAGTCCGAGCCACTTTACGACTGGCCGACTGACGGTCCTCAGTATATAGTCTAAGTGCGGACCCAACAGAAAACACTATTTCCATCTTTATAGTCAATTGTTGCTTGCGTATTCGTTCCCGCGGTAACGTGTTTAGCGAGTCATTGCATAGCAACGAACGTCTACTCTGGCTCCGCTATTCCGGTTTTCATGCGTCATGTCACAATATCAATCAATATTAATATAGGAAACAAATTAATAAGTGAAGATGATGCCGTCTGGTGGCTTGGCTAGTTAAAAAGAGTTGTGGAATGAAACACATCCGTCGTATGGAAACCTGTGTTTGACCGACTGTGACTATTACCGTATGTTGAATAGTGTTCATCGCCCGGGGCATTTTCAAACATAACGTTTCGAAAACTGGATCTGTTGTCACGTGTAATGGAGGAGAGGCTCCTACTTCACTGAGCTGTGCCCATTAGAGCCAGCTAATCTCCATCACTGAACATCGAAGCAAGATTTAAGCGGAGTATTTATTCTGTTAACGTCATAATATCAGTGGGTGGTAAGAACAGAAAATTGCTATGAAGATATTCCTGTTGAAGTCGAAAGCCATTTTACGACAGTCACCTGGAACCCAACCTTTTTTTTTTCAGTGGGTTGTTTCAGAACGCGCTAAGTATCGCATGATAGGACGAATGACGAATTAGAAAGGGCTTGGAAGTCAATGGTCGTAGCCTAATCCAGGTATTATCCTGGCATTTGCCTAAAGGAACCGAGGGCAACGAAAAAGAAAACCCTTTAGGGATAAACGGTGTCCCGATCGAGATTCCAACCAAGAACCTCCCGAATAAGGTTCTAGATCAGCCTGTTCGGTTCAACGCGCTGTAAAACTTTTGTAAACATCGTGAAAGAATTCTGGCAAAACCCTTTATTAAACTGCATCTGAACGTCATCTCCAAAATTTGTAACATACTAAGTGTGACAGAAACGTGCACTTACCGTCCAAAGAGGTAAACTCTGTGTCAGGGATGTCCCAACTTGAGGACACATCGATGCTGCCTTCAGACTGTTTGCTTTCGAACACGTCAGCGTTGGGATTGAGGGCTGCACCGCTGAGACTAGGAGTCACCTAAGGAAGCATAAAATAAGGATGACTCAGTCACCATCGTACTAGAATCTGAAAGCCACTGCCCCTAAACTAAATGAACTTCGTTTCCTTAGACAAACATAGCACCGAAACTGGTTTCGTGTTTTGTGTACTTCAGCTTTTACAGTATTAGGAGTGTTACAGAGCCAAAGAGATTATGCAAAGCAGTAAATTCTATTTTCGTTGTTTGTTGCGTATTAATTCACTCTATAATAGGGAAAGGAATAAAAGGCAAGAAGTAGGATACTTACTTTGAGAGGAGGGAAAGAAAGAAGTGAAATAGCTTTTTGCTATTTTGCATAACTGAAAAGTCGGTTGGTCGTTCGAAAATACTGTATCCTGCTAAATTCTATAAACTGACGTGGGTTTCTTCCAAAACTAACATTTCATAATTGGAAAAAGTGCTTTATGTTTTGTTCCCAGCGTTCTTTACTGAAGAATGTCTGTAGACTGCACGCTGGTAGGATCTCTACGGATAGATGGGCACAACCATATTGAACTCGAAGTTTACATTCTTCAAAACACTTATACTACCTTAAGCTTTATTGTGGGTTACGTGCTTCTTTCCTTAAAAAACATGGTAATTCTAATAGACACTTGAAGTTCATATTCCTACAACTTCGGTATCCATTTCGTGAAATTTCCTGTCAGTACAGATTATGACTACGTTCAATTTTCCCAGTACAATGTTGAAAATTCTCGCAGTCATGTTTGCAGCTGTTAAAAACATCCCATAACGAATTTTTGGGTAGGTAAGCTTATGTTCAATCTCCAAACGGAATATAATTTCGTGAAAAGAACATATATGAAAGTTTCTGTAAAGGAGCCATTCTGGAATACACAAGAATATTTTTGTAACAGCTGTTAAATTAATTAACAGCGTGTTAAGGCTAAAGACCGAAATCGGGGAATGTGGGGGATCTCCCGACCACTGTCAGTGACCGCTCCTCTTCGGGCGGTTATCGCCGACAAAGGCTTCACGTTTTGGGCAATGTGTACTTCAGTCTGTTATTTGGGAACGCGGTAGCGCAGTTGGTTGAGGCTCTATGCTATAAGCCGGAAAGTCGCCGGTTCGAGTCCCGATGAGGTGGATTTTTTCAATTTATCTCATCCTTCCAGCAGCATGGCCTTGGGGTCGACTCAGCCTCTAACAGAAATGAGTGCCAGGCATCTTCCTGGGGGTAAAGGGAGGCCGGCGCGTAAGGCTGACAACCTTACCGTCATCTGTGAGTCGACTGTTTAGAGAAAATGTGGGAGTCCCGACGTCTCAACAACCTTATGGGCCTTCAGGGCCTGTTAGAGGGATAACTTTACCTTTTGTTTACGTTTTTATAATGAATAATTTCAGACAAGATTGGAAATTGTTGACACAGTCATCAACAGTCGACGTTTCCGTGTGTGTCAGTTCTGCTTTGGCAAAGAAGAAATTGCGAAGCTGACTATTCACGACAAGGGTTGTTGCCGGTATCAGGACGTCAAGATTTCTCAGCATGCAACTATAAATCCAAGTGTTTCACGAAAAAAATACTCATGTATAGCTAAAAAGACACACTGTAGAATTCGAAATTTATGATTTGTCTGAAGACTACTTCCATTTATTTCTCAGTCCGGTAGCTTGAAAGTTACAGTTAAATAAATTTTATCTCATCAATTTGTCACTGACCATCTGCTCTTGGACACTACTGACGACGGCTCAACCTGCCCTGTTCATTGACATTGTCATATGCGATTGGACGCTCTTGACAGTGACCAAGAATTACGGTCACTGTCGACAACAGCCGGTCAACGTCAAGAACGGCCGACTTCGTTTTTTGACCATAACATATACATGTACGCACAAAACAGATCCGATATGCGAGAAGGCTGCTGATATAAAAGGGGATCTTTCTAAGCCATATCATGCAAAGATTATGACAATTTTTGCGTTTTTAAAATTTGTATTTACTTCTATGGGCTGTGTAGGGATGAAGTAACAGGAGGCTAGAGAAAAGTGCATAATGACGAGCTTCATAACTTGTACTCTTCGCAAAATATAATTAGAATGATCAAGTCAAGAAGGATTAGATCATGTAGCACGAATGGGGGAGAAAAAGAATGCATATAGGATATTCGTGGGAAAGCCAGAAGGAAAGAAACAACTTGGAACACCAAGATGTAGGAGGGTGGACAATATTAAAATGAATCTTACAGAGATATGATGGGGTGGTATGAACTGGATCGACGTGGCTGAGGATAGGGACCAGTGGAGGACACGGTAATGAACCTTCGGTTTCCATAAAATGTTGGGAAATTCTTGAGTAACTGCATAACTGGTGGCCTCTCAAGAAGGCCTCACCACCATGATGTTAGTTTAGTACTATGGGCCGTATATTTGAACTCGAGGTAACGGATGTTCCAGTTACTTTAACTTTCAGGAAATGCTAATCCGATCGAGTAATTTTTCATACACTGCAGAAATGGTTTACGTCTTCATCTCTTCAACTCCTTGGAACAGTCCTTGTTGAGAAGAACGTACGTCGCTCGGTTTTTTTTTATTGCTAGTGGGGTGGGACTAAGTCCCTTGTACTGCGGCCACTTCTGGCCTGTTGTACCAGCCCCAGATGATAGGTGAGGGTGATTGTGGAGCAATTGGTGGAATGAAGATTGGTAGGGGAAACCGAAGTACTCGGAGAAAACCTGCCCCAACGCCACTTTGTCCACCACAAATCCCACTTGACCAGACCCAGGATCGAACACGGGCCGCCGCGGTGGGAAGCCAGCGACTAACCGCTTGAGCTATGGCGTGACCTACGTCGCTCAGTTACTCAAGAATTTCCTTGTCTTTTACATAACCTCAAGGTAATTAGGTGTTCCCAGTAACCCGCTACTGATTTCTATATTTAGCCAGATTAGACCAATCAATACCCTCGTATCCCATTTCTTTAAGGTAAGCTTTAATAATAATTAGAAGTCTTTACCTTCATAAAAAGTTATATTTTATAACAATTTGTTTTTCTTTTAGTTTACTCCATGTTTCGACCAAAAACGATCATCATCAGGTGAACAAACACAAAAGTTAATGTGATTTCGAGTAGGGTGTAAACGAAATTAAACCTGCGAATTAAGTATAATTCGACGTAATTAACTGTATTTATATATATATATATACTTAATCATGGAGCCGAGCCCTTCTGGAGGAGCCGCCAATTCTGCAGCTACTCAAGAATTTCCCACCATTTTATGGAACCCGAAGGTTCATTACCGTGTTCACAAGAGCCCTGAACTGGTCCCTATCCTGAGCCAGATCAATCCGATCAATACCATACCACCCCATTTTATCTCTCTAAGATTCATTTTAATATTGTCCACCCACCTACGCATTGGTCTTCCCAGTGGTCTCTTTCTTTCTGGCTTTCCCACCAATATCATATACGCATTCCTCGTCTCCCCAATTCGTGCTACATGCCCTGGCCACCGCATCCTTCTTGACTTGATCATTCTAATTCTACCTGGAGAAGAGTACAAGTTATGAAATGTACACACACACACACACACGAGAAAATAGATGTTAACAGGTTTCCTGACGGCGAAAATTTCGGTATTAATGAAATCGAAAACGGGATGCAACATTATAAAAAAGGGTATTTCTTGATCTAATCCTCCCTTTTTGGAGCAGTTCTTCCAATCGACCTCTTTCTCTTCGCTACTAAAATTTTGTAGGCATTTCTTATCATCTTCTATGCGGGCTGTATGTTCCACCCTTTCTATACATACGCGGTAAGCATCCTACTCATGGGCCGCGCTATAGCTCAAGCGGTTAGTCGTTGGCTTCCCATCGCGGCGGCCCGGGTTCGATCCCGGGTCTGGTCAAGTGGGATTTGTGGTGGACAAAGTGGCGTTGGGGCAGGCTTCCTCCGAGTATTTTGGTTCCCCTACCAATCTTTATTCCACAAATTGCTCCACAATCACCCTCACCTATCATCTGGGGCTGGTACAATAGGCCAGAAGTGGCCGCAGTACAAGGGACTTAGTCCCACCCCACTAGCATTAAAACAAATCCTAATCGTCAGCAGAAGAGCACAAATTATGAAGCTCCTCGTTATGCAGTTTACTTCAGCCTCCTGTCACATCCTCCTCCTTGGGTCCAAAAATTCTCTTCTCTGGGTCTCTAACATGAACACTTTTATGAAGGGTTCCCTGTCCCAGCTGTCAGGTTCATATTGCTATACCGTACTAGTTTTGGTGATCACCTCTATCTAGTGCTAAGGTCAAGAAAATGCGGATCTATACAACCACTCCCCCATACGCCTTTATGGCGCAGTGCTTAATTCGTTGAGCACAGGGACAGCTTTACCTTTACCCGGATATATAAACAAGAGTAGCCCCCTTATCACACTAAGACAATTTATGTTGTGGTATATCTCAAGAGTATCAGTAGTCATAGACTATACTCGTACATGTAGTGGATAGTGTGATGTCATATCTCGGTCACAGTTACATATAAATATCTACGAGGTCATTGTACCATCCTTGCACTGAGTCAACTCGTTTCAAGAGGTTCATGTGTACATTAAAGTGGACACCAATGCTATGGTGAACGACGGACCACGTATGAGACAGACAGCTTTACTGTATCCCTGCTTCAGTATTGGCAAACCTGGTTTTCTTATAAAATAAACGCAAACAATTGAAGAAATGTAACGTCCTATTTACAGTCTTCTAGCATGTTCTTCCCACAAAGGGGATATAATGAAGTCAAAAATGGAGAAATCATCTGTTCGGCAATAAATTATATACTTTATTTATAATAATATAATTAAATAATTAGATTCGTAGTGATATATTTAGATTTGCAGTAAATGTACATTACGGTTAATGCGGATTGCAAAATCCCAAAGAACGCCTTTAGGCTTACGTGTGAACGTGGTCAATTGGATTACAGTCCGTCACTCTTAGGTAATACTATGTACTATGTATGTCCTGGCTTTTGGGTCGTAAATCCAAGCTATCCACAGAAAACAAACTTCTACTATATAAGTGCATAATAAAACCCATATGGACATAAGGTATACAGCTATGGGGGTGTACAAAACAGTCAAACACAAAAATAATTCGAAGACTTCAATCCAAATTCTTGCGCTCAGTAACTAAAGCACCAGGGCCGCGCCATAGCTCAAGTGGTTAGTCGCTGGCTTCCCACCGCGGCGGCCCGGGTTCGATCCCGGGTCTGGTCAAGTGGGATTTGTGGTGGACAAAGTGGCGTTGGGGCAGGTTTTCTCGAGTACTTCGGTTTCCCCTGCCAATCTTCATTCCACCAATTGCTCCACAATCACCCTCACCTATCATCTGTGGCTGGTACAACAGGCCAGAAGTGAACGCAGTACAAGGGACTTAGCCCCACCCCACTAGCAATAAAAAAACTAAAGCACCTTGGCATGTCTCCAACTTTACTATCCACGATGATCTGCAAGTCCCATTTGTCATAGAATAAATACATAGATTTTCAACACTATCATCAAAGCATACTCGGACTAAATAACAGACTAGTTACGTAGTTACGAGTTTTAATGGTTAAATAAATCCGATTATCAATCCAAACCCTGTGTCTACTCACTAACACGTGCAATACATATTCATACTAGTGTCTCACGTGGCTTGAACAGTATATAGGCGTCTTCTGCACAGTCCAACTTGGATCTCGGAAGTGGCTTTCGATTCGAGAGCTACGACGGATCATACGTCCAGCAGCATCCCATCACCGCACGGAAACCACAGCCTGGCCGTTTTCCTTAGTTCCGTAAACCCACAATACTCGTACGACAGCCAACTCGCACACTTACGCCAAGAGACGTTGCCCATGAACGATCGGCAGCCTAACAGCAGGCAAGGTTCCAGCACAAAGTCTGTACCATCCTTAGCATCCTTAGCTCTGGACGCTAATGGTCCACAAGAGAGCTCTTGAGGCTGGAAGCCTGCTACTGCTGGTTTCTTGTTTCGCTTATTCTTCGACCATGGAGATGGAAATGGTATGTTCCTCTGAAATGTCTGACTACCTCCTAAGCAAATGGCGTTACAGTCTATAGGATCGCATTCTTCATAGTCACCTCAAATCCTATTACACATAATCATCATCATCATCATCATCATCAGTAATCTGTCATGACGACAGGTCCACCGTCTCTTCCAAAACAATTCCTCCATTTAACGCGATCTAGAGCTTTCTCCTTCAAATGACAGTATCCTCTTCTGGCCCCAAGGTCATCCAGCATCTTCTTACGTCTTCTTGTCACTTCTATCCGCCCATCTATCTTTCCTTCAATAACTTCTTTTAGAAGGCAGTTTCTGCGTAAAACATGACCAATCCAATTAGCCTTCCGTTTTCTTATTTCGTGTAGGATACCTAGCCTGCACCTATCGACATGACGTGTTCTGTCGCTAAACCCACAGAATTAGTGTTTCATTCATACTTCGTAAACCCAGAAAAATAAAATAATAAATTAGATAATACGTAATTGAATCTAAACGGTCACGGAATCCGGATACCTCAGATAAGTATAAAAGTAAACAATGTAAATTTTGGAAAAAAAATATAGGTCTAGACATCTGTGGGCAAAGGCTATTACTGTAGCGAAATACACTGAGAAAGAATAAGGTACAACTAGCACTGTATTGTACAGCTGCAACATTCCTACAGACTTTCTTCTAATAGATATTGTATATCGTGATAAGCAATGAACTTTAACACTTGAACATTTCAAGCGTACTTTCCTCTGCAAGGGATTACAGACATGGTACAGACTTTGTCTCCTCTTTCCAACGGACTTCAATACACATCAACTAAGCAACCGAACTGTCTGCTGTTGAAAGGTAATTTTAGGGGTGTTTGCTCAGCTCGTCCGGCACGGAACTCGAGAATCATACAGATTTTCATGAAATTTAATATCTGAGATTGTTATAAGAAACCGCTGAGTAATATCGACTTTAATTTAAATCAGAAAATATTAACCATTACTTTACACGAAAAATTGTACGCCTTTCTGCGTGTATCTCGATAAATATTTATTCGAGGGAAACGTGTTTCAAACAAGAGCTGTAAAGAAAAATTAAACACGTTTTACATCAGATACATTGCCTCCGTAAGTCACGAGATTTTTGAAGTAACCAAACATAGCTGTTATGAGTACATTTCCGAACTTGCATATTCGGCAATCAACCATGGCCTCCCGAACGCATTTGGAATTAAGAAAAATACAAACAAACCAACAAACAAACATATAAGGCCGAGTTTAGATTGCATCTAAATCAGGTTTGCTTTATTCTTTCACTGTAGGCCCGGAGGCCTCTATTATAATGTGATTTTGAAGCATTTATTAAACAGTTTACATATTTAATTTTCATTTAGTGTACGTAATAACTGTGAACACTGAAGCCTTATTACTTCATTGTTCAGTCACTCGGAATATTACATAGAACTACCTGCGAACTTAACGTTTGTTTATTAGCACACAAGGGAAGAGTTCCACGAAGTTTTCACTCACTTATGGAGTTGAGTCCTGCTTGAGAAGCTGCCAATTGTGCAGCTACTCAAGAACTTCCCAGCATTTTATGGAATCCGAAAGTTTATTACCGTGTTAACAAGTGCCCTCCACTGGTCCCTATCCTGAGCCATCAGTCCATTTCATACCACCCCATTCTATCTCTAAAGTTACATTTTAATATTGTCCATCCACCTACATCTTGGTCGTCTCAGTAGTCTCCTTCCTTCCGGCTTTCCCACCAATATCCCACATGCATTCATCCTCTCCCCCATTCGCTTAGTCACCATGACTTCACTTATAGTTCTGCGGAACGTGGCTGTTAGGTGTGCACTGTATACTTGTAATTGTCTTGTTTATTGCTACAAGATGTCTGCCTGTAATATTATTTGTAGTTCGAAATGCTAAAAAGCCTACACATCCTATTACAACATTGACGACTCGAGGTAGTCTTGTGTGGTAAGAGAATGGCCAGAGCTGAGGTTCGCAGCGCCTAAAGGTGAATATTTCTAGCATTATATTTATCCTCAACCTATAGAGGCTGCAAATATGACAGTCCATTGACGAAATCTCGATGGTCAACATCCTAGTAACTTTATTACTAGTACCTTACATCTCAAGAGTCCTGTAAATTCACTCGGGTCCTCAAGTACAACATTCGGAAACTTGCGGAAGAAGTCACACGGCATAAAAGCAACACTCCGCGACTCGATCTAAGGACCTGTCCTATACCCTAAAAATTATGAAACTTCAGTATGAAGATCGGGTTTACCCGCCTGTTGCTTCAGGGCATGAGATGGTCCACGGTGGATATATTTACATACAGAGATGAGTAGTTGTGAATATATATATACATGTATATATATTGCAATAACATGGGAACATCTTAGAGTTTTCAACTATGATGGCATTAACTAAAATCAAGTTACTGGTCTAAATTAACGGCTAAACTCTCTATCAACTGTCTGACGATGGAACTTGATGCTTCTCTGATAAGCTGGAGATAAGATATAATGTTATAGCTTTCATTACATTTTATTTGATTTTATTGAAGAATTTCCTGAATCTTCGTTCCTTTAGCTGAGTATAATCATTTGTTACCAACTGACCAACTCTGTGGGCCAGGGTCCCCCTTGAGAAATTGATACTTGCTCAACGTCTCCGGGAATTCCCCATTCATGTAACATTTTGTTTTAACTGCAAGACTCATACATTTCTTACATATGTAAAATACCACCTAGTCACCGATTATTATGACAGATGCATTCTTCAAGAATACTGTGCAAGGTGAAATCGTGTTAGATACAAATTTAACAAGTTATGGGAAGAACTAATCTACTTTCCATTGATAAAACAGCGACCGCATAGTACATGAAGCGTACAACAATTATATTGCTGCGTGTGTAGTCGTTGCAGAGGTAACGTTTTTACCTAGCCGTTGCCTAGAAACGATAGGCTTATACACATACAGATGCAGACTGATAGGAGGGATTTATGAAGAACGCCGTTGAGATGAGTCTAAGGTGTTATGGTGTACGACAAAGATCGCTTCAGGCATACAAAAATGTATTTGGAGGGCATATAGACACACGGACAGCATGATAATCGCATGAGCCTACTTTTATTTTTTCTAAAATAAGGTAAATATACTAAAAATGTTATAACGTAATGGAAAATTCGTGGATAAATTATGTTATGATGAAAGATAAGCTGTGTTAGTCGAAAACTAGTCATACTTTAAAAACCGTGAATGCTGAATTAATGTTGGTAGAATTCGTGTTGATTGGAGAACAGGCGTGTGTGTGTGTGTGTGTGTGTGTGCGTGTGCGTTTTAAAATCCTAAGATCATATCACGCTATACTTTTAAGTAAACAACTTTATAAATTTGTTATCCAATGTTTGCTCAGCCCGTAGGCATACCGGCAAACTTGTCAAACGTCGCCTGTCAGCCAGTGCATTGTATTTTTCGACCTTGAGGCTGGAATCAATCATGAGAATCTCAGCAAGCATGATTATAGAGAAAATGTACTATGATTTTTGGAGACGCACTTGTAATTGTATTTATCGATAAATTGGGGTGGTGCACAGTTTAAAGTCAGTGGTCGATATTATCCTTACTGCCCGCCACTGTGCAGTGAGTGAAAGTGGTCAGGAATTCGAAACTGTGGGCAGGTATGGTTCAGATGAATCAATAATTAACAAATTACTAGCACCAAATGACATTTCGGCCAACACAGGCATCCGAGTTGTAGTTGTTTGTTGTTGACGTGTACGGATATGCTTTCGGAGTCCTTGATTCGAACACGATGCAATGTCTTTATAGACTCACCTATGTCGATTACTTAATGGAAGTTGTCAGTCATGAAAACCTACATTACTTCGTATCTGAGCGCCATTGGTAATTCAAAACAGCTGACGTCACAATTTACAAGGTTCCAAATAAATAATTCATAATAAGATCATGTATTCCTGTCACCGAACTTACTACAGCGAACATAAAACTGTAACGACTTTTGTCTTCTGACGCTGTATAGTTTAGTATATAGGTACTAAACGTTAGCAGAAATGTGATGCCATGTTCTTTACGTCAGAACAGTAACTCCATAGCCTGACGATGGAGGAACTAAGTTGCTCCGAAACATTGGTGCCTCCCTTCCAAACTAATGGTATCACATCATACACAATAATTTTCATACTCACTGTTATGAGAAATATCACGAACATAATTATCCTAAAGCATGTTGGATGTAAGATTCTCATAGTGACAACCACGAAGCTTGCCTTTCTTCTGGAATGTGACGCCGTGTAGCCCTGGGGAAGTCCACCGGCATTTTGGAGGAACGTACTGCCTCAATCTTCAAGGTCGACGAGTACGGCAAGCTACCTCAACTTGCTTGTCGCCTGGCTTACTCTTTGACCCTGAAGAAGGCGGAATTACTTTCCCCCGAAACGTCAGTGAACACATAGGATTACAAAGCGTCACACATTAGACGAAAGTCGTGTTTCTGGTATTTTCTTTAAATCGTACTAACTCAGATCTGCTAATTTATCTCTGAATTTTGGCCTTAAGCTCACTGGCCATTATACAAACCATTTTAATTTAATGCAACTTGTCATCGGTTGTGAATGCACATCAACGATTTGTTAATGATGAATCAGAAAATTATCGTTCTGTTTTAAGATCTTAGGTGTCCTGCATAGCGCAGTCGGTACACCGACTGGCTACGGGTTGGCCGTCAAAGGCAAGATATTATCTCCTCTCCATGTCGCTCAGACCAGACTTGGGGCTCACCCAGCCTCCTACCCAATTGGTATCGGGGGTAAAGTGACCGAGGCATGAAGCTGACCACTCACCTCCAACTAGTGTCGAGGTCTAGAATACTTGGATCTATATATTCACTCCCCCATATACGTCTTCATGGCGTAGTGCTTAATTAGTTAGGCACAAGTGGAAAAATTACCCTTTTTATCTTACCGATTTCAAATTTTATAAACCTGACTTTGTTCATTTACATGTCTGTAGTCCTGTTGTGGGGAACCAAAGAAACGGTTGAATGCCCCCCCGAACTAATCAGAATGGAAATAAAAATAACCGAACGAAACAAACATATTTTGCGAAGAAGTGCATTTGAGATATCCGTGGATTTAAAATGTTTACCCTGNGCCGCCATTTTAGATTATCAGCGCTGTTCCTGTTTAATGGGTAAATAATACCCATATATATATATATGGGTATTATTTACCCATTAAACAGGAACAGCGCTGATAATCTAAAATGGCGGCTTGTCCCTGCGTGAAAAAATTACATTTTATTTTTTCGTTACAGACGCAAGATTGCAGTAATTAAAATTTTGTTTCGAGTTTGTTTTCTATCAATCAGTTCAAAAAGAATTCTACAAGAAAAATTCGTCGTGTTATAAACAAGTTAATGTAGAAATTCAAAGCCACAAGATTATGAAACTCCTGCAGACAAGGAGATGAGGCAATTCTTGAATATTCTAATCAGTCTACACCATAACAGCTCCGACTTAACACGCCATATGCAACATTTTCTAACTAGTCCACGGACACCACAATCCAACTTTATGTTTTTACTTAATTTTGTAAAAGTGCGAACAGCGGCTCATCAAACTAAAAATACTGACCTACATAAATCAGAAAATTGTGGGCTGCGGAGGGAAGGAGGGTGGGTAATTAAACGTTGGATTAGACAGGCAGCATGAACCGATATTTCGAATAAAAATGCTTCAGTTATAAACGGTGAAGATTACGTAGTTAAAATGCCCAGGGAGTGAAATGCCGCAAGCTTTAGGAAGTCTATCCCACTTAACATGTTTGATAAAAATTTACAAATTCCTTACCACGGCAGTGGTTGTAGCTGACGCATAAAATAGGCCAAATTGTTGAACAATTATGGGGCCTTCAAAAAACCATTCAACCAGAGTTTCCATCACAGTCACCACCAGAAAAAAAACGACGGCAACGTCGACGTCACAGGACAGACGTACCGCATAACTGGTTAGCTGCATCCACACTGCACTCTGTTCGAGTCGGTTCGAGTCCATCACCGTCGGTTGTGTACCTTAACGCGAGCGCCATGCGGCGGACGCCTGTACTACATGCTCTGCATAGTTTCGGGCGCAAGTTCGACGCGTCTAGCACAGCCGTCCGTCTCCATGTTTACATGAAATTTTGTACTGAGAAGTTGTGAGAGTGAATTTAAATTCGAAGGAACAAGTAACTTGAAATGTTACTTGAAACATTTCCGACATGCTGAATATCTAATGTCATGTACATACAAACAGTGTCTTATTATTAGTGTGTACACCTTTGCATTGACCTGCAACTCAATTAAACTAATCATTGGCGGTCAACTGATGTATTTCTATTGCTGGAGAGAATACATAGTCGCGTATTTAAATAGTAACTAGTCTTAACGGTTTAAATAAACTGTCTTGAACAGGCAGCTAAATTTATTGTGACTGAATACAGAAAACAATATAAATTCAGGGCTTAAATCAAACAAACAAACAAACAAACTCCGTGGTTTTAGTCCTCAAGCGAACTATACCGACCGAGCGACCGCCGCTCGTTGACGAAGTTAGTGCGAACTTTGTGGTCTAGTGGCCGGAGTTCCTGGCTACAGATTCAGAGGTCCGGGTTCAATTCCCGGCACTACCAGATTTTCTGAGAAGTAGTGGGTCTGGAACGGAGTCCACTCAGACTCGTGAGGATAACTGAGGAGCTATTTCAAGGAAATAGCGACTCCGGTCTAGAAAACCGAAATGAACGGCCGTGAAGATTCGTTGCGCTTACCACGCGACACCCTCTATCCGCTAAAGTTGGTAGGACTTAAATAGTAATTATTATTTAACAAAAGGTAAACAAACGATACTGTCTAAGTAAAGATGTCCAACCGAATTCAGAGACATCTCATGGAAAACATACATCAGGTAGCTTCTTTATGCGTCTAACGAAACTTCCGCCATATTTTAGGACGTCATTAATTTGGTCGCTTTGAGTAAAAAAATATTATGTCAACATGGATCAAATCTTCAACCGCTACGAAGCTACTGATGAGAACTAAGGAAAAGCAGAACAAAACTTGGTAAATCACTTCTATTTTGTACAAGCCGCACGAAAGTACGCTAAGAGACTTTCACCTTAAACTTTCGGTGAACACCTGATAAGTCCTTATCCGGGAACAACCCATCCGACGGCTTATTGTTGACAGCAGTGTAACGGGAAACTATCGCCCTAAATTCCCATACGAGTCACCGGTTCTTTCGCAAGAAATGACTTTAAAGTCCAAATTAAACACGTGGCTGCAATACGATGACGTTCCATCTCATTTTTATCCTGAGAATTCTTGAACTGTTGCTAAGGACATCGTTGGATTGGCGGTATTGACAAGTGCTCGCCATTGGTCCCTATCCTGGGTCATTTGAATGAAATTCATATCCTCCTATCCCCTCTCTTTATTGTCCATTTTAATATTTCCTCCCATCTACGCCTTAACCTTCAACACGGTTATTTTCCTTCAGGTTTCCCTACCAAAACTTTGAATGTACTATCTTTTCTCCCACTTGTGATACGTGTCCACACATTTCATCCTCCATGATTTGATCATCCTAATATGCCAATGATATACCGGCATAAGAAAACCCTTGGAGGGTTCAGCAGGCCTACATACACGCGCTGTCTTCCTAAGTGAAGTCCGCATTTGCATTCTTCTGTAATAAGACAGAATAATAAAGAATTATAACCTACGGCTCCGGTCTAGAAAACCGAGATTAACGGCCACGGGAATCCGTTGCGCTTACCATGCGACACCCTCTATCCGCAAAAGTTGGCACTAACTTCGCTGACAAGCGGTCGCTCCGTCGGTATAGTTAGCTTGCGGAATAAAAGCCACGGAGTTTGATAATCTACGGCTATAGTAATCATGTGTTCCAGAAAGGCTCGAATCCTACGAAGTGCTCCAAACTGGTATTATCTGATATTAGAATATTTGCCCATTTTGATAGTCATAATTTCCTTCATATGATCGTGTAATTTCAGCGATAAATATCAGTGTCTCACAGTATACTATGTTGTCTGATATTCTTTACTGTTCATTCAGTAAAATGAACTGTATGAGTTATGAGTGTGAAAACTCTTTTTCTGTTGTCCAAGGAGACTATCATGCCCAAGAGAAAGTAACTCTTACTCGGTCTATTATGTTACTCGTGTATGCCTTTGAAGAATCATCATACCATTACCGATACGTTAATAACCTAATTCTAATAGTAAGCAGGCCCGGGTTCGATCCCGGGTCTGGACAAATGGGATTTGTGGTGGACAAAGTGGCGCTGGGGCTGGTTTTCTCCGAGTACTTCGGTTTCCTCTGTAATCATTCATTCCAATTGCTCCACAGTCACCGTCACCTATCATCTGGGGTTGGTACAATAGGCCAGAAGTGGCCGCAGTACTGTTACTGACTGGTAACGTTAGCCGCTCGGAAAGGCAAACGCTGTTGTGGGGCACGCGAAGCTATACCCTTTCTGTGGGGCCGTTCAGAGCTACTCCCCGAGCGGAAAACATTGCCTACGGAGACCAGGAGTAGTACTATATACCAGACTACACTCCAACATGCTACATTCCAAACTGGTAGTACCCACGCTGACGTAAGCTGATAAGACTGCTCCCCCCCGCTCCGCGAGAGATGGTAAGACCCCTCTACCGCGGCTAAAGATACGAGGCAGTAACAGTACTTAGTCCCACACCACTAGCAATAAAAAAAGACACGAATTTTAATTTTGTTTTGAATTCGTCTATCGTTTTTTTTTTTCAGAAGATAGAAAAATTATAAATTGATAATTACAGAGCTCAGTTCTCTGGTTCTGTGCGTAATTTCCACTAATATAAATTCGTGTAAGCTGATAATTGTTGGACAGAAATAAAAGAAATTATGCTGTCTACATATCATACCTGAGGTATAACAATCGGTAGGGCATATTTCTGTATCTCATTCCACAATCCTATCTTCAGTGGCTGATTAGTTATCACTGTCATACTGAGAGATAAGAAAAAGAATTCATGCGACAGCAATATTGTTATTTCACCTAATACAAAAGTTCGCCATAATGGGAGTCACAAGATTTTTGAAAAAAAAAAAAAAAACAGTTCCCTAAAGCAGTGTTCCTCAACCGGTGTGCCGTCACGAGGTGAAAGGTGTGACGCGAACTTTTACTTATTGTAAGAAATTAATTGCTGATTTTATTCGTTTTGTTTTATGCCACTTACCGTGTTTCATATCCATGATTTATTTCAACCGTCTTCCAGTGCATACATTCATCTATCTCCTCCTCTCACTCGCACTACATGTTTCGGCACAAAAGTGCCATCTTCAGGTGCTTATTCGATTTACGCTAAACTAATTCATTGCATGCCTTGTCGTCTTCATATTAAAATAACTAAAATATATATTTATCATATATATTGATAAATGTTAAAAATATTAAAATTGTTCAGGATTTTTCATCCCTACGTCGTATCTCACTACGCGAGTCAAACCTATCCTCTTCTGTTGGAGCACTCTTTCACTATTGCGTGTGTATTGTGCTTTGCATTGTGTCTTGCTCCTGTGACTGCGTGTGTTATACTGTGTGTTTCATATGCTTGTATTTTATTCTCAGCCACTGCACTGATTAAATAAGGTAATGCTTGTTTATTCTTTATTACATGCCGTGATTTTTTATGTAGAGTAATGTTGTATTCTAAGAAATTAAACGTAAATAATTTA
>NW_019741978.1:0-74383 GCF_002891405.2 Cryptotermes secundus | reverse complement strand
GTAATAAGATACGACGTAGCGATCGGGAATCCTGAACAGTTTTAATATTTTTACGATTGACATTTGTCAATATATATGATGGACATATATTTTAGTTATTTTAAAGTGAAGACAAGGCATACAATGTACTAGTTTGACGTGAATTGAGTAGCACCTGAAGATGGCATTTTTATGCCGAAACATGTAGTGCGAGTGAGAGAAGAAGATAGATAAGTGTACGCACTGCAAGACGGATTAAACAAATCATGGAATTAAAGTTCATTCATTGGTAATAAACGCACGAGTCGATTCCTGTTTAATGATAATAAAATAACAATATAATAATATTATAGTAATAAGTTGATCACGTTACGTATTTATATTAATTGTCTGATATCATGCGTTTTTGAGGGACATAACGTTTTGGTGTGCCGTGTTAAGTCATGGATACTTCATGGTGTGCCGCGAGTAGAATAAGGTTGCGGAACACTGCCCTAAAGTAAAGATCTCGCGTTTATTTGAGACTTTTAGCATGGCGCCTATGTTAACATTATTGGCGACAGGATAATTACAAATCTTTTAAGTCGGGGCGATCTATAATAGCATGATATTCACACCAAGTTTTATGTACATGCATTTCCTGATTAGAAACTTTAAATGGGAGGGACAGTAAAATATTTCGAGACCGAAAGTCGCAACTCAGAGGTCAGGAATTCTGCTTCATATCTGGAAGGCTCGAGTTTAAATCTCGATCTACAAATCTGAGTTTTTTCATAGTTTCACCCAGTTCCTCCAAATTCTGGGCTAGAACAAAAAACAAACAAAACAACTCCGTGGCCTCTAGTCCGCAAGCGAACTATACCGACCGAGCGACCGCCGCTTGTCGGCGAAGTTAGTGCCAACTTTGGTGGATAGAGGGTGTCGCGTGATCAGCGCAACAGATCCCCACGGCCGTTAATTTCAGTTTTCTAAACCGGAGCCGCTATTTCTTTGAAATAGCTCCTCAATTATCCTCACGAGGCTGAGTTGGCCCCGTTCCAGACCCACTACTTCTCAGAAAATATGGTAGTATGCTGGGCTGGAAACTTAAAATAAACCAGCAATCCTTCTTTTCCACATCATGTCCGATTCATCCATAAATAACTGTTGCATTCGACACTATATTGACCCTAACCTATATATTTAAATAGCGCCCTTATATTAATCAATAATCGAACATTTGAAACGTTTCTGACCAATGTTTTTGACAAAATATTTTCTGACTACACCAGTGAATACGGACCTATTACGACAGATCAACAGTTTATATAAAAAATTAATACACCAACTGACCTTGTTTAAAAAAAACAGATGTTTCCGCTTGTCCCGCGTCACAAGGAACAATAGAAGCTCGCATTGCGGATATCCTATGCCGGTAATGGCGATAAACACTCGACGGAAAAGTTTCGTGGTTTCGGCAGTTACTCACAACCGCATGGCAAATATATTAATGCTCTCGCTACTTGCTAAAATCATCGATACTTATAAAATCTCAGATTAAAATATTTTCCACCACTTAAAACATTTCGTACGTGGAGAAAAGGCATACAGATTGTCTACGAGAGCATACAGACCGAAGAGAGGGGAAGCAGCAGGAGGGTGCAGAGAACTTGACACCGGGGAGCTTCATAATCTGGTTTCTTCACCGGTTGTTACTGTGGTGATAAAATCGAGAAGGATCAGATGGGTAAAGCATGCAGCATGTATAGAAGAAAATAGAAATTCATACCCAACTAACTTCATAGAGCACGCTCCCTCTTGAGAAGCTAACAGCTGCTCAGCTAATCAAGAAATGTCGAGCCTTTTATGGGAATTAAATGTTTAGTATCTTCTTCACAATAGATCGGAAATGAATACAAAATTTTAGTTGTAAGATCTAAATGAGAGATACGATTAAGATGGATCTTAAACACGATTTGAGGGTGTAGACTGAAGTCATCTGTTACGGGATAGGATCCGGTGATGCAAGCTTGTGAACATGACGATGAACCTTACGGTTTCATAATGGGGGGGGGGNTTGACCAGGTGAACGACTTTGTTTCTCTAAAGAGAGTTTGTTCCAAGGAGAGAGTTCTAAATAATCACTGCTGTGGGAACATGATAACTTATATTCATTATATATCTTTGTATCACAATGTTGCTCCGGATTTCTGTGACGAGATATGCAAATATCCCTTACAGGCTTTTCAGTTTCCCTTGCTTATATTTATACATTACATTCCTTATTAACGCCAAATACAATTTCTATACTTATGTTTCCCTGCAATAAATTCATATAATGAGCGTAAATGGCCGGTCACGTTAGCCGAGCGGTCTAAGGCATGTTCTGTCTTCGCTCGCTTGGAAACCGGGATCGTGGGTTCGAATCCCGCTCAGGGCATGGATGTTTAGTTTGTGTGTGTGCGTTTTTCTGTGTTTGTGTACAGGTAGAGGCCTTGCGACGAGCTGATCACCTGCCCAAGGAGTCTTACCAAATGTGTAAGATCTAGAAAAACCGAAGTGAACGGAGTTCATGGAGGAAGGCCTAGGCCCACTGGCGCTGTAGTGCCAAGGAAAGAAAGAAGAAGAAGTGAGCGTAAATGAGCCGATTTGACCCATTCAGTTCCAGCCCCTCATGATTTTCAAGAGACGATGAAGGATCCCGTTGTTTCACACCACTGAGAACAGGAAATACAGAAGGCAAATGTTTATGTAAACGGGCTTTGCCATAAGTAGATTCTAAAGGGCTCTGAAGATGATGTATAATACTTGTCATTGATGGGTTTTTAGATTATGTCCTCCGTCCGGTATTCTAACGAACACAAAGGAACAAAGCGTTTTAGGAAGTGGGTCTGTTTCTGTCCTCAGGTGAGGGGTGGGATATGACTACACTTACAGGACGATGAAGTCCAAAAAAAAAAAAAAAAATCCCAATGACCTGCTATAGATTATATTTACTTCAATCTACTAAGAAGATATTTCTCCCATATATATATAAAGAGAAAAGCGTTCCTAACGAGATTTGGTTTGTCGCAGTGCTGAAAATTATTATTGTAATGTTTGTAGTGCAGATTCGTAGGTGGATACCGAAGTTAGGAGGAAGTTTTTTTATTGCTAGTGGGGTGGGACTAAGTCCCTTGTACTGCGGCCATTTCTGGCCTATTGTACCAGCCCCAGATGATAGGTGAGGGTGATTGTGGAGCAATTGGTGGAATGAAGATAGGAGGAAGTTACGTTCTCTATATCACAGAAGGGAACCAATCTGGGATGTATGTAGGTTATGTACAGAGATGACCAATGGGAACCCGAAACACGAGAGAACCGAAAAGGGTAACTTGCAAGGTTGCCTACGATGTCATAGTACAAAAGGTCACGGTGTACCTATTTGTGCAAGAAACCACTGTATATATCTGAGGGTAATTTCATTTAAGAATAGGACGCCTAAAGATAGGTTCTCTCGTGTATGAGTAGATCATTATGTATCCTCCAGAGTACAAGATGCTCAAAATCACGATTCCTGTCAATAGTAGCACTAAAGCATCTTTTATCAGCACGAAGAGTGAAATACAGGCAACAGGAGACAGCACGTAACAAGAACAAAGTAGTATTCACTTATCTACAGCAAAACATAATGAAATATTCAACTATAATATGCTACCTTAATTTATTTGGCATTCTTTCGTGTTATCTAACAACTCTCTAAGAGGTGTAAAAGGTCATTTAGTGTCAAAGGAAATGTCAGAACGAGAGTGATAAATAACAGACTGAAGAGGAAATGCCTTAGCTTATTTGTAAGCGACTTCTGTCTCGACATTGGGGAGAGAAGATCGAGGAAAACAGAAAACAAAATAAAGAAAGAAGAAACACAGGATAATCGGTCGACTTTGCAAGGTTCAAACCGAAAACTTATCGAATGCAAATAAGACAAGGAACTACCCACTTCCTTGCACTCATATGTGTCTAAGCAATAAATAAACACATGTCGTATCTAACAAATAAAGCTGCACTTATAATCGTGAATTATTGTGTCCTACAATAACATTTAATTTAGCACATCCCTACATCGTTCCTTTGAGTCACAAAACAAGATCGCTGCTCCAAACACTGCTGTTCCTCTCAGTTGTAGCAAATACTCGTTATCAGTTTACTCGACATTAAGATTTCTATCAATTACATAGCTCAAGATAATTACGGCTGGCTTCTGAGAGTGGAGTTAGAGTTCAATTCCTGCTGAATGCTGTGAAATTTGTAATGGATGAAGTGCTACTGCAGCAGAATTTTCTACGAGTTTCTTCAGCCTACGCTTGCTAATTACGATTTCCATCAATGCTCTATAGTTATTTATCACCAAAGGCCGCGCCACAGCTCAAGCTGTTAGTCGCTGGCTTCTCACCGCGGCGGTCCGGGTTCGATCCCGGGTCTGGTGAAGTTGGATTTGTGGTGGACAAAGTGGCGCTGGGGCGGGTTTTCTCCGAGTACTTAGGTTTCCCCTGCCAATCTTCATTCCACCAAATTCTCCATCATCATGATCACCCGGGGCAGGCTACAATAGGCAAATCAGTGGCCGCCGTGCCGACTGGACCCAATTGGACTCCACCCCCTGAGTTGTGCAACAGCACATTATCACACTCGATATTTTAAGTTTGGCGCTTGGTCCGTTACAGGATAAGGAAGTTACTTTACAGCAATTACATTAGTAACAGCTGGCGTCTTATTAAGCACAGCGATGTAGTTTCTGCCTAAACTGTATGGTCCCTCTCAACTAGAAATGAAAGTTAATGTGTACGCAGCAATAAATTTTATCTCGTGTGTAACAGCTGGGCATTGTGAACATTCACATGTCCCTCAGATGTATTACAACATGCTGTGTTTATAGATAGTAACACTGACATTCTGGGGACATAACGCCATGTATTCCGTTGAAAGTCATTCGATATTTCAGAGGAATATGTAGCCTCCATCTTCAGGGTAGAAGAATAAGACAAACAAGAAAGGAGCATGAAGCGGGAGCAAACAGGAGTCGAATAAGAGCAGTATTGCCCGATTTTATTTACTTATGACACGTTTAAAACAGCCACTGTATACATAAACTCATTATCGTCTAGTGGCCAGCTTTATCAGAATTTCCCAATTCCGTTTATGGCTCTTATTATCTCTGTTTATTTTAATACTCCTGTTTGCTACACGCTTAATGATGGTTTCTTGCTTGTCTTATTCTTTGACTCTTACGATGGAGGGGACATGTTCCTCCGAAACGTCTGTTTACTTTAGACGGACTACACGGTGTTATATCCCAGAAACAGATCATCGAAGGTCGCAGTACGAGGGCCGGATTTTATGGCTCACCCCTTACACATACATACATAATATCCCAGAAGATAAAACGCTTCATAACCACAGCTGAGAGAACCTTAAATTCTAAACTGTCTTTATTTATTCTTGTACAAATCACCAGATGCCTGCGTGTTCAGATCAGGGTCCTTATGATTAGGCGGTAATGAATTTTCTCATTTACTTAGTACCTACAAGTACATTACACTATTACACATCACTGTTATCACTATGTAACGCGATGATTCTGACCATTCATTATTTATGACCACTACGATAACAACATATCGCATCACAGCATATGTGTACGACAAAAATTAAAAAATGTTAGAGATATCAAATGCACCTACAGTAGTACTGTGACACGTAGGTAATGGCACAAGTTACGAGCAGAGAACAGAGCACGCGTGCGTTTTCGACGACGATAAACTGAAAGGGAAAACATGACTCCTACTAAACACAGTTAACCGACGCACCTTTCTTCCGTCTTTTTCTGCACATTAACAACAAGGCTGAACAAGAATATTCCGAGCATGCACTGTAAATGTTCACTGCCACCAACATACTGTGATCTCAGAAGATATTTACTTAATAACGGTATATTAGAAACTGTCACTCAAAGAGAAATAAATGTGAATAGATCAAACCTTACCGTTTCAATCTGTAGTATTTCCAATCCATCACAGCACGGATTGTGCTGGTATTCTACACACTTAGTTTGAATTTTGATAGCACTGCGACGTTCACGGTGAAACGTACCGTAGACAGATCTCAGAGTGACGTCAGCTCGCGTCGCCGGATCGAACATATTTCGCTTTCTGCGTCGGCCACTTGTTGGCGTTGCGGTCTCATAACCAAATAAAATAACATATGTAAAAAAATATCCAATATATCATTTAAACGAAGTTTACATGTGGCGAAGATGAATACACAATCAGACAGCAACGGATGTGAGAAAGAGTTATCTGTCCACGCATCTCATGACACACCACAGATTCTGCAACGCCAGAACTGTATTATTCTTCGTTCAATGTGTTTCATTGACGTACATATACCGGAGGTACGTGGCTTACAATCGTCACCAACTTCCAAATGAGGACGGTACCTGGTGCAGTCTGTTGATAAGCAGTGCAGTTTTAGATAACACACCCATAATTCTTGGAAACGCAATCTTTGGCCATGCCTACTGGTTTTTTTTAATGTCACGTGAGTGTGGAAAAAATAGCTGAATAAAAATGAAAAATTAACACACTACAAGTTAAGTGAAGTTAATTTTTCTCCCTGTAAAAATGTTCTTAGGAATCAATATCCGTAACACTTGCTTCCCTTGAAATCTGAACTTTTAGTTCCTCTTCAGGGTCTGTACGTCCTACAGCATAATAATAATAATGACAACAAGGAAGCCATTCTTGAGAAGCTACGCAAAATTTCACTGCCTTTTGTGATACTCAAACGATCATTGCCATGTTTCCAAGATGAGGGCTGGATTGGATCCTGAGGCCGATGCATACAGTCCGAACCTTCACACCGCATTTCCGTGACATTTTTTCTAAAGATCAGCCTCATCTCCTAAGTTTCCTCTACACTTCAGATATTCTGACCAAAATAGCAGTAAAATTATAATAAAAAGTAAAATTGTTCCCGTGCTTATGAATCACTCAGTGAAGACGATAGAGGAGTTCAGTTCATTATTATGCAAGGTATTATATGGAGTCGAGTGGTTAGCCTTACGTTCTGGCTGCTTTTTTCCCTGAGTAATGACCCTCCAGTACACATATGGAACAACAACCACCTAAACGTGGCTGCCAACACGTGGGTGGGAAAAGCAAATGAAGTCTGCCTAGACAGACACCTAGACAAATTATTTCAGTCTCTGAACTGTTGGGAGCATTGCTGCAATACAATTTCACGTTACCAGAACGACCTGATACACGCAGCATGATGGGATCAACAAGGCTGATGGCAGTTCAGAGGTATATGCATCACGATAAGGTGTGGCAAGCGTGATTTAGTGGTGTGCATTGCAACTGTTGCTACCATATGGAAAGGACGCTCCCATCCCACGTGTTCCCTGTGACGTCTCGCGCGCGCCGCCGGGTTCAAGTTGGTATCGATCCAAGATGGCGCGAACGGACCAACAAAATATTGTAACAGGGGGGGAGGAAGGGAGCGTTTCTGTGTATATCATCACCTGACCTCACAAAAGAAAGGAAGACGAACTTCGCAGGTAGCCGCTGGAAGTCCACACAACGATGTCAAGCACTGGCACTGTGCAGAACCGACTACAAACAACAATCTTCTCATGACATATGGCAACTTGTCTTCCACTCCTAACCTCACCTTCTGTATGATGTAGCAGCGTGGATTGTAGGCAGTACAGATGTAGGTGCCATTGGCGTCCAAGCAGGCCGTGAGAGGATCGGCAACCGCCGCTTTGTGAGGTGGTGGAAGTTGCCCGCGGTTTCTCTGTTGGAGCATCTGTACGTTGTCGGGACCTGCTGACCATGCCGACCTGTTGAGTCCAGGCACTTCGCCAGCCGCACACGACGACAGCAACGTCAGCCCAGCTGCTCGTCACAGCCCCCTCCAGCTACGGACGAGGACGCCGGCGCGCTGACTGCGTGGCATCTCGTGATGTAGAGGAAATCATCTCGCACGGCTGGGACAGGTTACGCCGTCCGCAAACTTCAATCCATGTCCTTGGTGCGTATAAAAGGCAATAGGCAGGTTCAAGTAATACAATACCATTGGGTCAATCGAGAACCGGAACTAGTAGCCTGCGATCTGAGGGAAAACTGCAAGTGTTTGAACAATCAGGACCGTAACCTGAACGTCCGATATGTTACAATTTATTTCCAAACACCATTGCACATAAAGCGTACGAAAAAATGACTTGAAATGGAATAAAGTTCAGGCATATTCGTACATTTAGGGCGTTAGAAATTATGTTACGCAAACAGAATAACAGAAATGTTGCTTTCAAGTTAATGTCTGCAAACACAAGGAGAATAACTTTGGAAATGCAGAGTAAATTGTAAAAATGTCTCAACATCTCGAATTATTAATGAATTTATTTCCACTTTACACGTCGAGAGGCATTTCGTCAAAGAAACTGTAGAAAATGGACAAATAAAGACACGGGGAAGTATCATATGACTGTGCCGTTCATTCTCATATTTCAGATTGTACAAACTAGAGTGTTCGTGCGCATTTTCTTAAGAAGTGCATGAAAAGAGAGCATAAATTGGGAGGGAGGACGTATAAGTTTACCATTCATTCTGTATGTTTCATCTTTCAACAACCCAATGAATTTTGATTAAGGGTGACATTGAGGATCGCGCCATAGCTCAAGCGGTTAGTCGCTGGCTTCCCACCGCGGCGGCCCGGGTTCGATCCCAGGTCTGGTCAAGTGGAATTTGTGGTGGACAAAGTGGCTCTGGGGCAGGTTTTCTCCGAGTACTTTGGTTTCCCCTGCCAAGTTTCATTCCACCAATTTCTCCACAATCATCCTCACCTATCATCTGGGGCTGGTACAATAGGTCAGAAGTTACCGCAGTACAAGGAACTTAGTCCCACCCTACTTACTTACTTACTCATGGAGCTGAGCCGTTCTTGAGGAGCCGCCAATTCTGCAGCTACTCAAGAATTTCCCAGCATTTTATGGAACGCGAAGGTTCATCACCGTGTTCACAAGAGCCCTCGACTGGTTCCTGCTCTGAGCCAGATCTATCCAGTTCATACCATCCCATCCTATCTCTCTAAGATCCATTCTAATATTGTCCAACCACCTACGCCTTGGTCGTCCCTGTGGTATCTTTCCTTCCGGCTTTCCCATCAATATCCTATACGCATTCCTCGTTTCCCCATTCGTGCTACATGACCTGCCCACCTCATCCTTCTTGACTTGATCATTCTAATTATACTTGGAGAAGAGTAAAAGTCATGAAGTTCCGCATTATACAGTTTTCTCCAACTTCCTGTCCCTTCATCCCTCTTCGGTCCAAATATTTTCCTTAACACCCTGTTCTCAAACACCCTCAGTATATCTTCCTCCCTTAATGCCAGGGACCAAGTTTCATACCCATACAGAACCACAGGCAAAATTAGAGTTTTGTATATTCTAACTTTTATGTTTTTGGACAGCAGACGAGAAGACAAAAGGTTCTGGACTGAATGGTAGCAAACATTACCCGAGTTCAATCTCCTCTTAATTTCCTCCTGAATCAGGTTTCGATCAGTTATCGTTGTTCCCAAATATCTGAACTGTGCCACATTTTCAAAACATCTGTTTCCTATCTTTATGTCATGATTTTGCTCTGCATTTTGGTGACGAGACAGCAACATATACTTAGTTTTCTCTGTGTTTACTTCTAGACCAACCTCTTTACTTGCGTCAATTAAAGTTTGTGTGTTTTTCGTTATGGTATCTACATTATCACCCAGTAGATTCACATTATCGGCATAGACCAACAGCTGATGTGTCTCGTTTAATTTCAGTTCCACCTGGTTTCCCTGGACCTTCCTAATGGCATATTCTAAAGCAAATTGAAAAGGAGCGGCCCACTAGCAATAAAATAAAAAAGGGTGACATTGGGAGGTTAGTCTAAATGATGTTGGATGAAGCTAATTTGTCTCTATCGGTTCAAAAAATAACCCCCACTTCAAATGAAATACAAATCGAACGTTGTACTTTCTCTCAGAAGCCGTGGATAAATAATTTGCGTATATCATAAAACAGGCACCTCAGTACGACCTACGTTTACTTGAAGCAATTTTCGATATGGTGCATAACGAAATGAAAGGAAAGAATACTTATGACTTTGCGATGTGACGATTTATTGGTGTGATTAAATTGGCAGTAACAGATCTGTCTACGGCATGTACAATAATAAACACCGAGCCTATCCACGTAAGCAAAATCGCGAAAAGGGAATTACGAAAATAAGTAACTAATGGTTGGGGTACATCTTTCCTCTGTTTTTGTTTTCCTCAGTCTCTTCAGGCAAATGTATGGATAGCGTTACAGGGATAGTACTTTGAAAGAGACCACAACAGCCCCCTTCCAAATCCTTACCTATTTCTGATATTATAATTTCATTACACGCTGTTCTTCTATCTTTGATTGAAGTTCAAACGGCTCCATTAAGCAGGATAAAACCCATCAGCCTGGTTTAGCATCTTACAAACAAGAACTGCGTTGGCCCTTTTCCTCCTTACTTTACTGAGTACGGCCTCCTTGCCAGTTTTGTTCCACACTTAAACAACGAGGTGCCAAGCAAATTTTGCAGTTAATTAAACATCTCGGAATTCTAATTACTGGCACCAATACATATGATAATTAATTAAGCACAACGTCATGAAGACGTATGGGAGAGTGGAGGTATAGCTCCACAATTCTTGACTCTGGCAATAGATGGAGGTGAGAGGTCAGTTTCACGCCTCGGCTGCTTTACTCATAGGGAAAGACCTCCCGTACTTATCGGGTAGGAGACTGGGTGGGCCCCAGAGCCGGTCTGGACACTAAGAAAATCTAGTGCCCCTGACAGGAATAGAACCACGGCCGTCCTGCCCTTAGCCCGTCGATATACCGACTGACCTATCCTGAGACCGATGGATATACTATAACATATATTATTGGTATATAGGAGGCGAGGTAGCGCAGTTGGTATAGTGACTGGCTACGGGCTGGACGACTGAGGGGTCGGAGTTCGAGTCCCGTTAGGATCAAGAATTTTCTCTTCTCCAAGTAATCCAAACTGGCTATGGGGTCCACCCAACCTCCTGTCAAATGGGTACCGAGGATTCTTTCCCAGGGGGTAAAGCGGCCGGGTCGTGAAGCTGACCACTCACCTCCAGCTAGTGCCGCGGTCAAGAAAACTTGGATCTATACGTTCACTACCCCATACGGCTTCGTGGCGAAGTGCTTAATTAGTTAAGCACAGAGACAACTTTACCTTTTTTTTTACCTATTATTATTGATATATATATATACCGAAGAGGTTCACCCAGAGGTGACGCTGTGTTTGTACGCACAACGTCTCAGTTGAATCATGGCCGGAACACAGGTATCCTGAGGACTTCGTGGTTTTGCCAGTCGCTCCAGGTTAATGCCAGGAAAGTACCTCGATTACGTCACGACCGTTTCCTTCCATGCCCTATCCAAGAGTTTTTAAAAAATTTTCAACTCACGGTACACGGAACAAAGCGCTAGAATTGTCAAGCACACCATCATTTTAAGGAGAGATTTTATCATTAAAAACGAGTAATAAGATTGTGTTTTAAAAGTTCAACAGCTAAAATTGTTATTTTTAAAAATAATGTTGATCGTGGATTTCGGCAATTCTTTATTCCTCATTTTCTTCTTGGTTCTTTTCGACCTTTCCCGAAACTCTCGCGTCACACCAGTGTGCCGGGCACACGGGTTGAAAATCGCTGCCCTATCCAATTCACCGATCCTCCTACCTTCCTACACAATACAGTCTGGATGTTAGCAGCATCGTTAAACAACCCGCAAAACATATTAACAGGGTAGGAACACCGTTTCTCAGAAAATCGATCGTTTTCTTCTTACCGGCCCGTTAAACAAAATAAATCGAGAACAATCGATATAACACGAGATCTGAGGTTCTCACGGCGGTGATTGTGACGAGTATTTCCGGCATGTAACGCTGTGCAGTCAGGTACAAATTTACAGACATTTAGGAGGAAGGTCCATCTTCAGGCTCGAAGAGTACTCCAAGCAACGACTAAGCAAGGTGACTATGCTTGCTAGACAAGAATTTCGAACCTGAAGATGGATGCAGTATGTTGCTTTGAAATGTCAGTAAACTTGTACCAGATTACATAATGTCGCATCCTGAAGATTACACTCTTCAATTTACAAAGCGTATTTTGTCACTATGTGTTGCAATAAAAAATGTAAAGCTCTTCCCTGTAACAGGCCGTGGAGGCCCATAGGGTTGTGAGACATCCGAGGCTCCCACACTTTCTCTAGACAATCGGCTCACAGATGGCGATAAGGTTATCAGCCTTACGCACCGACCGCCCTTTACGCCCCAAGAAGATTCCTGGTTCCCATTTCTGTTAGAGGCTCAGTTGACCCCAGGGCTATAGTGCGCTTGGAAGGATTAAGTCAACTGAAAAAAAAATCCACCTTCTCGGGACTCGAACCCGTGACCTGGTTTGTAGCATAGTGCATCAACCAACTACGCTACCTCGTGCCGTGTTGCAAAAAAGTTCTTGAAATTTTGGACCAAGACCGAGTATAGTTGTATAATTTCCGTTCCACGTACCCCCAAGCCCAAACGATAAATTCATTCTCGCAACATCTTCGTTTGTCCTGTTTTCTTCAGTAACACAAACTTAGCAGCGCGTAGGTACGAAAGTAACGTTCATCTACGATTTGAGTAGCCTAAACGCAAACCAATCAGCGTCGCGATGCACTGATCCCGCTTTGCATTGCTTGGTTCGAATATGGGCCGTAAAACGTAGGCTTTGCTAAGGTGTCCTGTGTCTTTCCAGGATAGAGCCTGGAGGGGCTTATATGCAATGGGTCACGAAGGCCTCAGTTTCCATCTCATTACACGGCGTCTGTTCCTCTCACTGAATTGCAATGCTATGTTAATTGTGCAGTCTATTCAGTGCCCTTGAATAACCACAAGACACATGACAGGATATTTTAAAAACTGAAGAATTGCTTCCATGATTAATAGCTACAGGCTTTCTTAAGCGACGTCGGTGACACGTACCGCGCACAGGGCTACTTGCCGCGGGTGCGAATCCTAGCCAGGCATCGATGTTGTCAGCGGCGCCAGCATAGGTTCAGATGCTGCTCTCCCCTTCAGTTAAAAATTCAACTTTCTGAAAACTTCGTCTCAAGCGAAAACCATCACCCGCTTCTTAAATAAAAGTATAATTATAATGATAAAGTCAAGGAGGATGAGACGGGCAGGGCATGTAGCATGAATGGGGAGAAGAGGAATGCATATATGATACTGGTGGGAAAGCCAGATGGAAAGAGACCACTGGGAAGACCAAGGAGTAGGTGGGTGGACAATATTAAAATGGATTTTAGAGAGATAGGATGGGATCATATGGATTGGATTGATCTGGATCAGGATAGGGACCAGTGGAGGGCTCTTGTGAACACGGTAATGAACATTCGGGTTCCATAAAATGCTGGGAAATTCTTGAATAACTGCACAATTGGCAGCTTCTGAAGAAGGGCTCAGCTACATGAGTGAGTGAGCATAAATTACTCATAATTAATGGTGGCCACATGAATAGACGATCAATTGAATTTCATTTGAAAATGTGCCGCCCCAGCAAACCGCTTTATTCACTTGTCTAATTTTTCCCTGTTCTCTTTGTATTGTCTTGCAATGGTAGGAATATTTTGACGGGCTCATCCATAATTCAGGGAATCATGTCAAAATAATTCATAATCTAAGAATTACTCTGCAAGTGGTACAGGTCAGTACCTAATCTGTAACAGAGATAAATCCATGCAAGGGTGAGAAAGTATAATGTGCAGTAGAGTGCGGATATGTGTGCAACAAATAGGTTTCATAAATTAGTTTTAACCCTTTGGTGGTTGGCTTTATTTCAAGGAAATTTCTTTAATGTGTTCTGACAGTGATTTTTAATTTCTATTGTTTAAAGGGCAAAAATGCATGTAACTTTTCAGACATGACGGAATACCAGTATGTTTTGTTCTTTAATTTTCTGAACACCCAACAAATGGAGACCAGAAGAGTCTACAGCCAGATTATGCAGTACACAGCATGTGAATGGGTTATTTTACATTTAGGTATCTGGACCAGCGACTCCCTTCATTGTTCGTGGTACACTTGGAGTATTCACTTTCTTTTGCATCGCACTAGAATCAGAAAAAGGAACTAAATTTTATAGCAAAAGTACACCTATTTTTCTCATTTAAAGAAATAAAAGTAGGCTTGTTGAAAGTGTATCTTCCTATAAATTTCTGATTGCCTGAACCAACCTCTATTAAACTTGATTGCCACCTGAGCCCTTCTCAATCGTGTACTTCATAAATTCCTCCCATAAGTCTGTCTGTTGCAAGGCAACGACTCTGTAAAAACGTTACTGAAACAACGAATACACATGCAACATATTTATAGGATGCATCATTTTCTATGCAGTCAATGTCATATCAAAGGAAAGCTGGCAATTAGTCCTTCCTTGAACTTCTTGTTTAAACAGTGTCATATATATATATATCATGAACCATAGAGCTTAAAGTTTTGTTACAAACAGCAATTTAAGAACAGAATTACTGGGTTTTTTACTCTGTCCATATAACACTATTCAGTCCTGACCCAAAGAAAGAAACAGAACCATTTTCTAAATCATTCTCTTCTCCAGTTTTTAGAATACCGGGCAATGGACAAAGTCCAAAAACCCATTAATTCGGTGTTATCCACGATCCTCAGAACTCTTTTGAAAGAAACGCTTCTGCCCAAAGTGGTTCTGCATTATAAAAACATACCATCTGGCAGTGATCAAATTCTGGCAGAACTTATTCAAGCAGGAGGTGAAATATTACATTCTAAAATACACAATCTAATTACTTCTATTTGCCATCAGAAAAGATTGCCTAATCAGTGGAAGGAGTCTATTATTGTACCAGTTCACAAGAAGAGTGATAAAACTGATTGTAATTATCAAAGGATATCACTGCTATCAACTTCATACAAAATTTTATCCAATATTCTTCTCTCAAGGTTAAGTCCATATAGAGATGAAACTATTGGGGATCATCAGTGTGGGTTTTGACGTAACATATCAACTACAGATGAGATCTTTTGCATTCATCAGGTATTTGAGAAAACATGAGAGTACGATGAGAGAGTACATCAGCTATTCATAGACTTCAAGAAAGCCTCTGATTCAGTTACGAGGGAAGTATTGTACAATATTCTAATAGAGTTTTGGATACCCGTGAAACTAGTTAGGTTGATTAAAATGTGTATTAAAACGAAACGTATAGTAAATTCCATGTAGGTAAACATGTGTCTGATAAATTTCCTACCCAGAATAGTCTAAAACAAGGAGATGCTTTATCACCTCTCCTTTTCAACTTTGCCTTAGAATATGCCATTAGGAAGGTCCGGGGAAACCAGGTGAGACTGAAATTAAACGGGACACATCAGCTGTTGGTCTATGTCGATGATGTGAATCTGCTGGGTGATAATGTAGAAAGAAAACACACAGACTTTAATTGATGCAAGTAAAGAGGTTGGTCTGGAAGTAAACACAGAGAAAACTAACTATGTTGCTGTCTCGTCACCAAAATGCAGGGCAGAATCATGACATAAAGATAGGAAACAGATGTTTTGAAAATGTGGCACAATTCAGAAACTTGGGAACAACGATAAGAGATCAAAACCTGATTCAGGAGGATATTAAGAGGAGATTGAACCTGGGTAATGCTTGCTACCATTCAGTCCAGAACCTTTTGTCTTCTCGTCTGCTGTCCAAAAACATAAAAGTCAGAATATACAAAACTACAATTTTGCCTGTGGTTCTGTATGGGCGTGAAACTTCGTCTCTGACATTAAGGGAGGAACATAGACTGAGGGTGTTGAGGAGATTACTTGGACCGAAGAGAGGAAGTTGGAGAAAACTGCACACTGAGGAGCTTCATAACTTGTACTCTTCTCCAAGTATAATTAGAATGATCAAGTCAAGGAGTATGTGGTGGGCAGGGCATGTAGCATGAATGGGGTAGACGAGGAATGCGTATAGGATATTAGTGGGAAAGCCAGAAAGAAAGAGACCACTGCAAAGACCAAGGCGTAGGTGGGTGGACAATATTAAAATGGATATTAGAGAGACAGGATGGGATGGTATGGATTGGATTGGTCTGGCTCAGGATACGGACCAGTGGAGGGCTCTTGTGAACACGGTAATGAACCCTCGGGTTCCATAAAATGCTGGGAAATTCTCTAGTAGCTGCAAAATTGGCTGCTCCTTCAGAAGGGCTGAGCTCCATGAGTAAGTAAGTACCATCTTGTAACACCTGACATACTTCCTGTCTCTGGTGTCGTGAAACATCTTGAGCCACTAAAAAGATTATTTTATTATTGTTTGTTAATTCACATTTTTAGTACACACTTCAGTTGATATATTGGGTTTTTGGACTTTATCCATCGTCCTGGTTATATCAGTGTGTTATACACCATCGTCAGAATCCTATAGTAACTACTCACACTTCAGTTGTTCAACTCTGTTGACTAGAGCGAGTGAAAAGCAAAAGTATGTGAATTACAGAGAGCCCAGAGCACATCTGTAATATAAAATTAGTTAATTTTTGTGCCGGGATTATGAAGACTTTGTGGCCAATTCTGGGGTTACCAACAGGAATAATGACTGTCTAAACAAAAGGCCTTGCATATCTACTAATCTAATGTATTTTGCATTAAAACTTAAATTTCATCAGAGACAATTGAGGGGGCTTTGGGCACCTGGAGAACCTTTAGCCAGTTGGGTGTGCAGAACTATAAAATGTGCTTAAGTCGATTCATGTCGTGTTCAATTACATACTAACCGTCCCAAATTATATGTAAGGGCATTTTATAAAAAGCATTGCAAGTAACAGTGTAAGAAAAATTAGTGATGGAATCAATTACTAATCCTACCTTTTTATACAAAATTGTTTCCTGACAAATGTTCTTCACCACTGATCACTAAATAGTGTTTTCACAGTCCAAGAAACATGCTCCCCTTCATGCAGACCTGTGTTACTTTCAGGAGTTACTGAACTCAGCGATTCTTTAATTTCAAAGTGTACTATCACATAACCTCTACCCTGAGACCATAAGGTGATAGCCAGCCCAAAATTTGAATTCCCTTAACTCTTTGACTGGCGCGGGCGTGTTTTAACGCTGGGGTGATGCCAACCGTTCCCTGGCGTTGGCGTGTTTTAACGCTTTGAAAATCTCTTCCCTTATTTGCTCTCTTGGCACTCATCAACCAAAGACATATATATGGTAGTTTTTGTGCATGGTTGTAAAGAACCCTTGTAAACTTTGTGGGGGTCTATATTACTCTCAGAACCCTCCGAGAAGGAAAAGTTCAAAAAATATTTCACATTCATTCAGTTTCACCGTGTCTTCTCGCAGCAATTGTCGACATGTTCCTACAGACCAGCTGGAAAGTGTTGTGAAGGAGATTTGTGCTGATGATGATAGTGGCGATGAAATAATGATTCCTGAATTGGATGAATTTGATAGTGACAATAATACAGTGATAGACAATGATCCACAAGACAGTAATGATGAACATTTAGCTAACACGAGTGCGGTGCCTGACGCCCAGAAAAATACAAGAGGAGAAATTACAAATTCAAAGATTTTATATTGAACTGTGTAGAAAAAATGACAGAACCAAACAAACAGTGTGGAGAGGGAGAACAGTCAAGGAATGAAGTGAATGACGAAACTAATGCGTCAGACTCGAGTGCAGTCACGCCTCCGCACGCGACCTTGAAAAGACCACCAGTGAAAGACCCAGAAAATCGTCTAGAGGGTGGCCTGAAAGTTCACAAAATGGTCCATGTTCCTCCCAGTAACAATAAGAAGAATGGTGCCATGAGAAAGTGTCGAGTGTGTGCTAAGCACAAGATTAGAAAAGAAACAAGTATCATGTGTGCAAGCTGTGGTGTGGCTCTCTGCAAACTTTCATGTTTCAATGTTTATCACACGAAGAAAAACTACTAAAAAGGTATGGAAAGACATTTATTGCATAAAATATTGTCTTTTTAATAGTTCCTGAAAATTTCATTTTTAAAAACCAATTTTTGTTGAAGTTGTTTAGAAAAAAGCAAGCACATGCATCTTAGCGACATAAGGTTTAAATGGCCTGCCAGGACAGGGGTGGGATTTAAATACCCTTCGCGCCAGTCAAAGAGTTAATATTTATTACATGTACTGCTCCATGATGCTCAGTAATTAACCAACATTTTCTATGTTCCAAATTCACACTTCAGGGTCATTCTTCACTGAAGTCTATCTTAGATACTTCCAAAATTCAAATGCTTTTAACCCTATGAAAACCCTCTGATCATGAAAGTTTCTCTGCTAGCAAGCTCCAAAACTGGGTTTATTTTCCTTCCAGGCTGCAGCACACAACCAACCAGCCAGTCAACCGCCTCTCACTGTTCTGATTTACACGCTTATATCACTCAACACATACTTCAATGTCTTTTTCAACACCTTTTTTGTCATTAGACATCAAGTGAAATGTACTTAGCGTGAGCCATCCTTGCAAGAACAGAGAACTCCAAAGAGATTCCCATTTACACCTTCTGATAACAAAAAGAGCTGAAGTTTGACATGAAATCTGAACCATAGGCAGTCTACAGTAATCAGACCTATAATGTTTGCATTTTGTCTGCGGTGAGACAGTGGACACCTGTGCCATGAGCTTCAGCACCTTACCTCTACACCACCAAGTTTACGAATAGATCGTAGCAATAATACTTAGCATAAGAATACAATGGATTTACTCTTTATGCCTTGTCGTCAATTACATAGTGTCATCTGAAGCCCCTTTCAGACACTAGAAGCACAATAAGGTAGAATTATGATTGGCTCAAATTCTGACTGTCCAATGAATTTTCATAATAGCCTTCATTTCACACAAATGGTTGCGTAACAAACCACAACCCCCCTTAACCCATGTGACTTGTCACCATTGCTTAACCTACATGCCCTCAAATACTTAAATTTAAATTTCCAGTGTAACAAATCCCAGAGAAAAATACATTTTTAAGATGCTGACAATGACTAAATTAAAACTGTTTGCAGGAACTAATCTTTAAATAAATATAGAATACAGTATTTGCCCTTTCTTGCATACATGTCTGCACGACTACAGCAATGCACTGCTTGAGTGCACAATCCACATTCTGCATGCTGCTCCATCAACACACAAAACTCTGCAAAAGGACTTGGGATAGTGCAGTGTTTCTCAAGTGATGGGCTGCAGCTCGGTACCACGCCGTCTTACAGAAAAAAGAATTTACCGGGCCGTGGTCTGACAAAGGTTGAGAAACACTGGGATAGAATATTAAAGTCATATGTGCTGATTAACTTTTATTTGAACAACTGAACCATTATACATTTGAACCACTCTATTCAGCCTACTATTTCATTTCATTGAACACCAAATTAATGAAGTTTAGAAAATAATTAAAATTTGGGATGGAGTATTAAAGTCACATGTGCTGATTAAGTTTCAGCTGAACAACTGAACTATTATACACTTCAACCACTCTATTCAGCTTATTATTACAATTCTTTAAACACCAAAATCAAGGAAGCTTAGAACATAAGTTAACAAACTAGTTTTAAAAACATAGTTAACCACATATTAAACAGAATGACAAATAAATTCAGGAAAGAAAATTCCAAATTTTAGGGACGCTTAACAGTCATACTGAAGCATTATCTGAACTGCAACTCATATCTGCATGATCCCCCCAAAAGGCACGAAATATCAAACTGGAGAGGTTGGAGATTTGAATCATCAGTATGCAGTGCTGTTATGCCAAGTGAATAACCATACTCAAAACTAAATGTAGTGTAAGATGTCAGAAGGCCTCAAAATAAACCAAAAACTAACAAACAGCCAGGTTCAAAAAGGTTTCCCCTTACAAAAATAGTTCTTGTGATTACAAAACTGCATACAACACCCCTCCCCCATTAAATAATAATAAAAAAATCCACTGTTAACACTTTTTCCTCCTAAGGGGCTGGTAAATTTCTCTAAAATCATCAACAGCCCTCAGATACATGCTATCTCACACAAAGCACGCACATTGCTTCTAACTGTTGGACAAGAGACTTGTCCGGAATCTAAAGAGCGTAACAGGTTAAGGGAGCTAAGATTATTGCGTGCTTAAAAAAAAAAAAGATACAGACAGAACAGTAGTGCCGACGTGCCCAAATTCAACAATAACAGACGTCAAGTGTCCCACAACAGATACAAATAACACCTTTCAGACTCCTTGGTTGCAATAATTTAGTGTAATGGGAGGATCATTTGTGAGAGGTTTTCTTTAAAAACCATGAACTTTTAGTTGTTCAGGCTTTGCGAGGCCGGCCTTGGTTAACCACTGGCAGATGTTTTCCCTCTGGTCACCCTGGAGCTGGAGCACTTCACCGTACTCGGGATGTTCAATCACAGTGCCATTGCAGGCAAACTCCTAAAACCAACACAATACAAACTACATTAGTTTACAGGAAAACATATCCAGGCACTCCTACCACTATTCCCTCATGTAACTGTTTCTTAGTTTAGGTTTCAATTACAATCATAGGACCTAACATCGCCATTCTATCTACCCATCTCCCAGCAACCTGTTACTAACATCAGATTTTATATAGTTATTAGCCCTAACACAACCCACATAAGTTACAAGAAGTCACTGCATTCTACGGCTGAATCTGATAATACATAAAATTATAACATGTTTTTGTCGAAGAGTACTATCTTCTGGGATATAATGCCATGTAGTCTGTTGAAAGTCAACTGGTGTTGTGGAGGGAACATTCCTGTGAAATGTCAGGTGACTTGAACGGACCACGCTGTTATATTCCATAAAACAGAACTCTTCATAACCACTGATGTGAGAACATCCAACCCTATGCAATGTTTCTTCTTGTTTAGTTTATGATGCTGTCAGTATCTCAGCCTACATAGTTTTCAATGGGAGGATTGGTAAATAATAAAAATGAAAGTGTTTGGGAGCAGTCACAACCTGAGGCGTATCATGGCAAATACCTCTGCTGCAGAGGAAAACAACAAAAATTGTCCTGACAGCTGGTATCCCAGCAGAGATCCTACCAAATACAATCTAGAGCATTTCTGGTACAGCACATTACAAAAAAAGAAAAAGAAAAAAAAAAAAAAAACACCCCGGTTACAAGCTTAGCGGTAAGTAAATTAAGGGTACTTTCTGAAATGGCTTCATTACACTGTCACTTCACTGTAAGGGTGTTTTCAAAAGTTCAAGATGTGTTATCTCTGGTAGTCTTCAATGACAGACTGACAGAAAGACTTTACCAGAGAAACTTTTTATTGCACAACTCCGACACCTGGGAACCCAGAGAAAAGAAAACCAGGCTCTAATGTGTGCAAATCAGAAAACCAGGCTCTAATGTATGAAAATCACTGAAAACGTCATTCTAACCTTTTTACATGCTCGGACAATCTTCTTCAAGTCATACTCAGATGATAGACCCTGTACAGTAGTTAAAGTCTTCCGACCATTGCGTTGCTGAATTCTTATATGCACGAGACCGTCCTGGACATCATCATCTGAACCCTTGATTGCATCAGCAAAGGGGTCTGAAAAGAAAAACGAACACTGAATACAGTCATTCACTTGTATAAAGCAGTAAACAGTAGCAATTCTGTGAGACCAGAAACAAGTTCATCTGTATGTTGTGAGTGAATATATCCAGCTCCGATGATTTTAAGCACTTACCTCTGCAACTTTACGCTCATATGCCACTTAAATCACATTTCTGTGTTTGTGTTATGTTTACTTGTATTGTTAGATTAATTTAAAGCTTAACTTGTACAGGCTAACCTAATGTCCGTTGCATGGCACGTGTGTGTCAACAATGTCGACAACTGTAAGGTAGTCACTAATTTTAACAGAAGAGTGCACTTCTAGTAAATAAATCAGTGGTGGGAATAAATATGTGGGCAAACCTGCTGCCTTAATCTGCATGGCAGATACAATGAAAATAGAGGCAGCAGATCCCTCTGAACTGCCAATACCTATCTATCCCATAGCACATGGTGCCACATGTTAGAAGACTGTTATGATAATACTCATTAGTGAGACCTCCTCAGGAAGATGTTTTTTTTCTTTTCCATTCCTACTACAACTGCTTTTCCAGTAGTCTTGCAATCTCTCATTTAAGTTTTACCACGTAATTTCCATTTTAAGAAAGGATTAATTTCTTTTTAATTACAGAACACCAGCTTGCTAAATGTAATGTCACTCCTGGTTTGCAATAACCATAACTGGTTTACTATAGTCAGCTCAAACAGATCTGAAATGTCTACTGTGCTCTTTAAATTAAGAGATTAAAATTTCTATGAGTGAAATGCAGTGCTCAACGATGAATCCTGCAAGCATAGAGCAACTGGGTTGGAATAACAAAGGAAATGGAAAGGTAAACTAACCACTGAAGAGATGATGAAAGAAAATGACATCTGAAAGGACATTAAGCAGATGATCATCTGATTATATGACTGCTTCTCAGGCAATAAATCTTCAAGCAGAGGTCACAGATCTGAAAGGCACTGAACTGATCCCACCAAAAAAAAGACTGAATGAACACCAAACTAATGTTGCTGTTGGAATGTTTTTTTTTTGTATTTTATCATATCCATTAACAATACTGGTCTATCAAAAAGACAGAGACAGGTCTATCTAAAGAAAAACAGAATCTCACACTAACGCTACACACGATACATGGGGCAGGTAAGAGAAAATTTCATTCTCCAACATACTTCATGTCTAAAAAGATGCACCATGATTACAGTGGACATACACAAACTTCTGCCATACTAAAACTTAAACTGCAACAGTAACCTAACAAAAACAGAACAAACCTAACTGCACCCTCACTCAACCCATGTGTCAAGTTTCAGATGTTAATCATATCCCATTTTCTGGTCTATACAAACTTCATAGCAGCACTGACAAAAGTTTGTACCACAAGACTGGTATATCGATCAGGTATCGCCCTGTACTAAGGGTTAGCCTACACTTATGCAGAACATCAAATCACTTAGGATGGAACAAGCAAATTTAGTATCTTCATTATCTGAGATGCATTATATGTATATCTTATAAAGACCAAGGCATATTACAAGAAGCAACTGAGTCACTGAAGAAATAAATCAGGTGTTCCAACCTTCACGGTAAAAAAAAAACCATACCAGGATCTTTACCAAGACTATGTGTATGACATATGGAAGTAAAGATGGATGAAGAGCAAAGTCAGTAAGAAAACATCAATGGCATTAAAAATAAACTTATCAGAACTGTTAGCTCATAAGTTATACTATGATACTTTAAAAGAACACTCAATCAATCACCAAATGTATGCAAAATTACTTCCTGGAGAAAACATGGAATAATGAAAAACAAAATACCATCAATACAACAGATAATGGTATATAAACCTAGGAAAAAGTGAAGTTCATGAAGAAATTAGGTAAGTGGCACATTAACTCATATGAGTACATGATATGTGAGGATTTGTGTTAGGTTAGGTTAACGCTGAAGTTTAAATTTGGTTAATAATTTCCTACATATCCAAGTGGAATTGTTGATGACTTCATATAATTTTATGGTTACTTGAACCCAAATGTGAAGTAAGAGTGCTGGTAACCCTTCATGTATGAGTGCAGCTGGAGGTCCTACGAGGGCAAGAGATGAGAAGAATGCGGAAGTTGGTTCTGATTCTGTCTTTAGCGCATAACCATTACGCGAAAGGGAAACTTAATTGCTATTATATGCCTTAATCGTTCACAAATGTTCCCGCTCTACTCTGGTACATCAGCAAATGGTACAGACCTGGCCTGACCCTATTATAAAGTACTAACAACAGGAAAAGGAGGCTTAGTTTAACTACCAAACAAGCTTTCAAAGGCGACAATTAATTTCTATTTTATATCGATTTATAACAAGCCAATATAATCTACTGCAGATGGGTGTAAGATTATAAACATACGGTCGAACAATCGTAAAGTGCAAGGTACTTTCAAGAGACAGGAAGTCACCATGACGACCATAATGGCTACTTTGTTAAGACGCAAAACCAGCAGCGTCCTTGGAACCAAATTCGTAACATGTAATACTTTTATCGTTTAATCAGCAGTACTTAATTTCTTTGTACATCCTGGTGCTTTCAACATGCAATCCACAATGAAAAATATAATGCATATTCATCATGATTAAAAAATTAGGGCAACGGCCTTATTAGAATTGCACAATTCCTTCTGGCGCGCAGTAATCCAGATTAGTAGTAAAATGTTTTGGAACTGTGATTCGGTATTTTTGGCCTTTTATAAATACAATTTATTTTACCTTCTTACTTTACAGACAGGAAAGGTCGCAAATACACGTAACTTTACACACACCCAAAAACAACTCAGCTGCCATTTTGTTGGGATCAACCAACAATCACTACTGCACATTACATTAAATTAAAATAAACTCACCGAATGTGTTCAGATTCTGGATGGACATACGACAAATAAGATATGTCACCTTTCAGTATACACCTGCAAACTGCAAAAATTACAGATGATCTTCTCACAAGAGATAAATAATCACAGCACAATTTTCACTACAAAACCCCTCCTCTAATCTGCTGAACGGAAACGTACGTTGCCTACGTTACCCCGTGAATGACGTACCCGATGACGTCATAGTTTCAGAACAACGCTATTGTCGGCTATTGCCATCTAGGTCAAAATATTTTAAATAGCCCGAAGACAAAAAATGTGATCAAATGGTATATTGTAGATGTATCAGGGAATTGGCCAACTTCATGGGGTTGAGCCCTTCTTGTGAAGCCGCCATATGTGCAGCTACTAAGAAATTTACTAACATGTTAGGAAACACGAAGCTTCATTACAGCTCTCACATAAGCCCTCCACTGGTCGCTGTCTTGAGCCAGATCAATCCAGTCCACAGCACACCAGTGCATCCTATCCCGTCCCTTTTAATATTTAATATTAATATTGTCCACCCGCCTACGTCATGGCCTTTCTAGTGGTCTCTATCCTTCTGGCTTTCCAACCAAAATACTATATGCGTTCCTCTTCACCCACATTCATGCTATATGCCCTGGTCATCTCATCCTCCTTGACTTGATCATTCTAATTATACAGGCTGAAGGGTACAAGCCATGTTAAGTGGGTTCCTTGTCACCATGGCATGGTGCATCCACAGATTGTGGATGAAGGTGACAGCCTCCAGATGTGGAAGGTAGCTGTGAATGTAATGAATAAGCAGCCTCAGACAGCCAACAAGGGGTGATGCTCCAGCTGAGGAGTTGGGTGTAGGGCTAACAACTTCTTGTTGCAAAAAATAAGCTTGTTATGGATTGTCACAAAAAATCCTCAGACTTGGACAAATTCTCTGATTAAATGACCCAAGCTAAGGAAAATTGATGTAAGATTTGGTACATGGAATGTCAGGAATCTGAATAGGGCAGGTTCGCTCATGAGAGCTGTGAAGAGAAAAGCAAAATATAAGTTAGATTTAGTGGGAATATAGGAGGTCAGATGGGACAGAGGTGGCACCGAATCAGCAGGCGAATATACATTTTTATATGGAAAAGGGACTGAAAATCATGAAGTACATACAGATTTTTTGTAAAGTTAGTGATAGGAAGTCATACATACAAAGAAGTCACTGGTGTGATATCATTGTTCTGAATGTTCACGACCCAAAAGAGGATAAAACTGATGATATGAAGGACAGCTTACTTACTTACTTACTTCCTCATGCAGCTGAGCCCTTCTGGAGGAGCCACGAATTCTGCAGCTACTCATGAATTTTCCAGCATTTTATGGAACCCAAAGGTTCATTACTGTGTTCACAAGAGCCCTCCACTGGCCCCTATCCTGAGCCAGATCTATCCAATCCACACCATCCCATCCTGTCTCTCTAAGATCCATTCTAATATTGTCCACCCACCTACGCCTTGGTCTTCCCTGTGGCTCTTTCCTTCTGGCTTTCCCACCAATATCCTATACGCATTCCTCATCTCTCCCATTCTTGCTACATGACCTGCCCACCTCATCCTCCTTGACTTGATCATTCTAATTATACTTGGAGAAGAGTACAAGTTATTGTAACCGTTTTTCTTCGGTTCTGCTAGCTCCGGTAGAGCAATTCGATTCCTTTCAGGGCGTGTTGATTGGCCACGACTTGGGTGATTAGTGGGGCTTTAGGCGTAGGGAAATCACCACAACACCAATTAACTGTATGGAGTCTTTATTAAATTTGCACTAATTAAATAAAACAGCACCGTAGGGGTACACTTCACAGATTCGTGGATGTAGGCTTACTTACTGTTCTGGGGACGCACACTTAATAGTTACCACAGGGCGNTAGCAGGAAACGACGCTGCTAAATTTATGACTTCCCCTGTCAAGTTTAGAATTTCTAAAGGACTCGGCCTTGTTTTACTCATTAAATTGACTGGTTTACGAAAGGGCAGCTGGCTTCAAGCTTGACCCAAGCCACTTGCTGCATGTCTCAAGGGGGAAAATTCCAAATTGTGAGGCGAAAGTGAGGAATTTCACAAAACCCTAACCATACACAAACATCAACTGACCTTCCCATAAACTGGACAGTTACATTATGAAGTTCCTCATTATGCAGTTTTCTCCAACCTCCTGTCCCTTCATCTCTCTTCGGTCCAAATATTTTCAACACCTTGTTCTCAAACACCCTCAGTCTATGTTCCTCCCTTAATGTCAGAGACCAAGTTTCACACACATACAGAACCACAGGCAAAATTATAGTTTTGTATATTCTAATTGTTATGTTTTTGGACAACAGACTAGAAGACAAAAGGTTCTGGACTGAATGGTAGCAAGCATTACCTGAGTTCAATTGTCTCTTGATTTCCTCCTGAATCAGGTTCCAATCTGTTATTGTTGTTCCCAAATATCTGAACTGTGCCACATTTTCAAAACATCTGTTTCCTATCTTTATGTCAAGATTTTGTCCTCCATTTTGGTGATGAGACAGTAACATATACTTAGTTACAACCTCTTTATTACAACCGTCACAACACAACAAATATCAAGATCAGTGCCTAGTTTTGGCTCTGCTACATGTTTCGGCTATCAATAACCATCATCAGGCAAATACACGGTTAACATATATACACCACTGAACTGCAGTACTAGTAAAATTGGATACAATACAAGTAACTATACAAAACACTTGACATAAAAATACAATAAATCAGAAGTTATAGTATAAAACAAGAATAAAATTCTTAGATTGATGTTTTATATCATCGAATCAGTCGTTTGTTTTGTAATTTCGTTGTGTTCCCACGGACAAATTGGTACTTCAATTCAGTGGTGTAAATATTTTAACCACGTATTTGCCTGACGATGGCTATTGATAGCCGAAACTAGGCACTGATCTTGATATTTGTTGTCCTGTGACAGTTGTAATAAAGAGGTTGTATATTGTAATAGAACAGGATGCATGAAATGAAACAAAATGAAAAATATACAGTAAAACTTGGTTATAGCAACATCGGTTTCTGCGACACCTTGTCTATTGCGTATAATATTCAATGGTACGAACTAATTCCTCATAAAGCAACTGTTTTNCTAACAGGACCTCACATTGTCTACTTACCCTATAGTGTTCCTGCCTAAACCCAGAGAAGTGCAGTAGCGAAAACATGGCAATGAAAAGGAAAGTTTTAAGCATTGAAGGGAAAGTTAAAGTGATTCGTGAAATATTGTGTGTATTGTCAGTGAAAAGCGCTGTAATACATCTTTGATATTACACATTTGGGCAATTCCACGTTAATGTTACGTTAGTCTGTACTTAACTACGTATTTCACTAAAAAAATGTAACATTTTAACTCGGTTTTTGGTAGATTTTTACGTGACTAACATAAGGCTACTGCGGAAGTGCCCATTTCGGTTACAACGACATTCGTTTATAACGACACTATTTTTAGGTCCCTTTGTTGACGTTATAACCAAGTTCTACTGTACTTAGTTTTCTCATTGTTTACTTCTAGACCAACCTCTTTACTTGCGTCAATTAAAGTTTGTTTCTCTTTATGGTATCTACATTATCACCCAGTAGATTCACATCATCGTCGTAGACCAACAGCTGATGTGTCCATTTAATTTCAGTCCCACCTGGTTTCCCTGGACCTTCCTAATGGCATATTCTAAAGCAAAGTTGAAGAGGAGTGGCGATAAAGCATCTCCTTGGTTCATAAAAAAGGAAGGACACATCACAGACACAAGACACACAGAAATGACTCCCATAGTGCAGGAACCATACTATACGCAAGTTTGAATTAAGACATATAGATGAATAATCTTAACAAGTTGTAGCATATACAAATTTTATTATAGTTGACAAATAATGTACTTTCTAAATAATTTTATGAAAGACACAAGATGGCAAACAATGTAATAGCTTAACGTAAATAATGAACCTGAAGATGGCACTATGTTGCCGAAACATGTAGTAAGAAGTGACATATGAAATTGAGTGCACTACAAGACGGCCATTACATACATATCGTGGATGAGACATCAAGTATACTTGAAGGATAGCTTATATGATGAAATAGCACATGTATTTGATAAATTCCCTGAATACCATATGAGCCTGCTCTTGAGTATACGCACTACATGAAGTGCAAGGTGTAGCTGTTTCTTAGATACATGCTGCCTCCACCATGTAGGTAGCATGCACCACTGAAAATGTAATGTCTCCTGAAATATAACAATTCCATGTGGTTAAAACAGTGGGTCAACATCAATATGAATTAACACGTTCGTTTTCTACCACCTTTCTCTCAGGCTAATCATTTCAAAGGCAAAATTTGCTCATGGATTTTCTTAATAAGCACCTTGAAAATAAAATTTGGAATGTAACAAGTATTTTCTTCAGCAGCTTGGTAAAAATTATTCCTGTCATCTTCATTTCCTTCTAACCATTTATGAGATACAAACTGGAGGAAAAGGCAAAAAAAGATCTCTGGCGTATCAACCAGTTTCACTTGCCCAAGATGTCGCATATTTTATAAGATACAGTACTAAGTCAGGGGCATGAGGTAGCGTAGTTGGTTGAGGCACTATGCTACAAGCCGGAAGGTCGCAGGTTCAAGTCCCAATGAGGTCATTGGGTTTTTTTCAATTAACCTAATCCTTCCAGCCGCACTATGGCCCTGGGGTTGACTCAGCCTCTAACAGAAATGAGTACCAGGAATTAATTAAATAATTTTCCTGGGGAGCAAAGCGCAGCCGGCGCATAAGGCTGACAACCTTACCGCCATCTTTGAGCCGATTGTCTAGATAATGTGGGACCCTCGTCTCACAACCATATTGGCCTTCATGGCCTGGTACAGGGATAGCTTTACTTCTTACTTTTATTCTTTTTTACAGTACTAAGTCATGGCTGCATACATGTACTGGGTTCTAGACCATAACATCATCTGTTGATGGATAAACAGATACAAATAATATAGTTTTCACTTCACGATAATATAATTTAAAACCATACGGAATGCTTACTGAGTTAAGGATCGACACAAAGAAGTGATGTGAAATCATTTTGTCTCCACACTGCATCCTCAAAAAATTAAATGCTGAAAATTCTTCACTGTTGCACTGCCTCATCTCAATTACTCTACATAGTATATTTAATGAATAATTTATTTCTAGAAAAAAATATCCTGGAATTATTTTCCTCACACTCACATTTCTGTATGAGATGATATTTCTTGGTGACAATTATTGGATTTCATTATACCAAATGTAATTTATTATCAATGGTATCCAACCTGGGCATTACCCAACCTGGAAATAATATTTGTTGAGCATTCCCTGCTCACCTTCCACTGAACATCATGACTCATTTGGCTACAAGCTCAAAGTCTCCTGGTTGGTTTGGTGCACGAAGATGTGAACTGGATAAAGCTAATCATGTAAAACTGAGCCCTCAGGTTCTGAAAAGCAGGATATTTCTTCAGCAGCTAAAAGACTGTCAGCTGTTCAAAAAAGGTCCTGTATCATGAAATCAGTCTGCCAAACAGACTATGGTAACCAGCTACTTATATCAGCCTGAAGAAATTCTCATTTTACTGTCAGTAGAGGAAGGGACTTCCATTATAAGATTTCCTTTGACCAGTACTGACTGGTAATTAAATGAACTGAGAATGGCTTGCCAATTCGTGGATTTGAAATCAGTACAAACCAACAATTATGGGGGTGCTGGTAACTGAGTTTGGATAGCCATACTGGCGAAACTTATTTCGTATGGACTCTGGAAGGAATAAGAAAGCATCTGGCCATTATGCTATACCCATTTTTAGCCTGTTTTCCTTATTCTGAACAAAAAGTTCTGGGAAGAACTAATCACCTGCTCCCTTTCCCTAAATATTAAAAAAAAAAGTAAAGCTATCCCTGGAAGAGGCCGTGAAGGCCCATACGGTTGTGAGACGTTGAGGGTCCCACATTATCTAGACAATCAGCTCAAAGATAGCGGTAAGGTTGCCAGCTTTACGTGCCGGCCTCTTCTACTCCCCAGGAAAATTATTTAATTAATAACTGGTACTCATTTCTGTTAGAGGCCGAGTAGAACCCAGGGCCATAGTGCGACTGAAAGGATTAAAATCCAATGACCTCATTTGGACTTCAACCCACAACCTTCCGGCTTGTAGCATAGTGCCTCAACCACTACGCTACAGTGTGCCCCTTCCCTATATATTTAGCATCTGATATGGCAATACACTAATGTGAGACTGGAAAGGAGCTGATTTTAAATTGGATATTCTTATAAACTCAAAAAAATGTTTATCTGGCCTCGTCAAATGCTGAAATATTGGCAAATGTATGGAAGTTATTGAGAGACTGTGTTACATGCCCATCACATTTACCAGTTTAATTTCCGCCTTTGAGGTCAGTTCAACGAAACAATCTACTGACGTGATCAATTTTATAGTGCAACTAAGTACTTTAACCATCATAAATAATTAATATATGGTATTACAAAACAAAGCAATGCCAAGAAGAGGCACCACATAGCTGAAACAGCCATAGTTATTCATTACTGAAGACACCTCTTTCACTGGGCACTTCCTGGATACTTTGCCTTCATTAGGTATGGAATAATGGTGAACATTAAATAATCCATCCGTTTCTACATATTATGCTATTATCAGTCGCAATGCATCAGCATGGAAATTGAAACTGAGACATGCATAACTAGTTTTATAACAGAGGTCAGCTGGAAAAAGTGTAAATAATGTAAAGAGGCCAACTAAAAATGTTACAAAGTGCTTTATGTGTACAAAATTTATTATTTAATCCAATTTACATATGTAACAGGCATGTGTTTACCAAGTTTAACAGGAATAAGATTCAGATTAATAGTATCAATCATGAGCTGGGCCAGTGTAGTCAGTATGGCGACTGGTTATGGACTGGATGGCCAAGGGGTTGGAGTTTGAGTCCTTGTAGAGGCAAGACTTTTCTCCTCTCCACGCTGTCCATGCTCTAGGGCCCATCCAGCTTCCTATCCGATGTGTACAGGATGCTTTTTCCTGGGAAGTAAAGTAACCAGGGCGTGAAGCTGACCACTCACCTCCAACTTGTGCTGAGGTCACGAATGCATGGATCTATACATCCATTCCCCCATACATCTTCATGGAGTAGTTAACTTTTTTATAATATCATACAGGAGTATGCTGAGAACACAAGGGCTTTCATATGTCTTATTCTGAATTTACTAGTCTTGAGCAACTGTCAGTCAGGAACTCTGCATTATGTAACTGAATCAGCATTCTGGTTGGAGCCATTCGTTGCTAAAGACACTTCTTTTGCCGGATGGTTCTTGGATACTTGGCTTTCATCAGGTATGGCATCCTGGTAAACATAAAGTAATTATACATTATGCAGTTACCTACTGTATTGAATGGGAACGCAAATGCTGCTGAGGGCCGAACTACTAACATATTTGAAACTGCTTTGAATAAACTGTCGGTTTTCAGTGTTACACTGGATACTTACAATGCCCTAAATAAGCAAACAAAATTGTACTACTATGCATATGTGGCAAAGCTATCCTCACACTGCTTTGAACCTGTAAAACATGTCATGCCAATGTAAGAGCAATAAAAACACATGGATGAAAGGCAATTTTTGACAGCTGGCAGTTTTATTTCTACCAGTAAACACATAAAATCTGCCTATAAAAATGGGATATGATGTAATCCATGCTCATACTATTGGCTCATAATGGAATAAATGTGTTATTTCCTAAAGACAGACGAAGAGAGGTATGTGTTTCCGAGATAAAGAGAAAAATAGAGGAAAATGGGAACAACAGCTTAGGTAAGATGTCATGGATGGGGAGGAAAAACATGAGAGAAGTTTTCGGAAGATGGACATAAACGAAGAGGCTTGGTTGTCAGGTGGTACACATGAAAGTGGAAACACTGGCTGAAGAAGAAATGACCCAAGAAGTGTGATGAGAGGTAAGGAAGCAAACTTCTTCACTAAATCCCTAAGCATTGCAGGGTGGTACTCAACTCACCCTATTGACTATAATCTGCTCTTCCATGCTTTCACTGCCGCCAGTAGTGAGAATGATAAGAGAAGCTTCAGAGAAGTCTGATTCATCGATGTAAGTGACTGGAATTTGTGTTGAAACCTGCAACATAAAAATATATATATATATAGCAAACTGTTTCCATTTTTACACATATGCGTTGTTATATCCTCACGTGTAAAAATGTCTTCTGATTTGTACCATTATGTTCCAATTGCAAATTTACATAGAACATACAACAGGATGAGTACCATAACATGAGCAACTCCAGAAGACGTACTTCTGAAAAGACAAGTTTGCAAGTGGGGTGAACACATGTATAAATACTGTACATTGCTTCTATCAAATTAATGCAACAGACTATGAAAGGAGATTTGTATAGCTCAACATCAGACAAAACAATTATTTTTTTTACCTTTCCAAAGACAGGGAGCAAATTCTGAGAAAGACCACCTTACATCAGATGAAATTAATTTAATTCATTTGTCAGGCTACATTTTTTGACCACAAAAGATACAAAGGAATTTCAGGGTGAATTTTCCAACAAAAAATGTCCATCCCATGTAGTGCAAAATATGATGGGCCTGCATCAGATGACATTATGCTTTGGGTGATTATTTAAGAATGTACATATTCATATCCTGAAAAAATACACATATTTACACAATCATATAAATTTCAGTTTGAATTATGACTTTTTTAATGCTAGTGGGGTGGGGCCAAGTCCCTTGCACTCAGGCCACTTCTGGCCTACTGTATCAGCCCCAGATGATAGGTGAGGGTGATTGTGGAGCAATTGGTGGAATGGAGATTGGCAGGGAAACCGAAGTACTTGGAGAAAACCTGCCGCAACGCCACTTTGTCCACCACAAATGCCACTTGATCAGACCCAGGATCGAACCCAGGCTGCCACGGTCGGAAGCCAGCAACTAGCCGCTTGATCTATGGCGCGGCCAACTATGACTTTATATAAATCATTATTTCTGTGCCGAACCTCGCTAAATGCAAATTCTGTGCGTTCCTGCAGTTGGGCTGCAGCAGTATCAGCTTCATTCTCCTCACGTTCTGGTAATTCTGACCTTGAACTCTGCTGAAGCTTCCGCCATATTGTAGTTTTAGGAACCTGAAGCATCCATAGAGTATTCTTTACAGGAGGAGGGGAGTGGTCAAAAATTTTATCAAGTATTATAAATCTATGAATCCTAAGGGCGGCCGCAACACCAACTGCGTCAAGACAAGCATCAAGACATGAGACAAAAGACGCAGTCTTCATTCGAGATTTGTCAGCATGAAGCTGATGTAAGCATCAAGACTCTGACTGGTGTGTGGCAGTTTTAATCTCATTCGTTTCAACTGTGCCCCTTTCTTTGCGTCATGTCGCAGACATTTTATCTTGGCTGTTATGTCTTGACGCATGCCGGTGTGCAGCCTACTTAACATTTCATGATCATGCTTCATGTATCACTAGACCATACATAACTTTTTATTTACTCTTTTGGCTACGTTTTATATTCTTATAGGAAACAAGGCATCAAAATAACTTGCTGTATGCTATCTAAGTTTCATAAACCTCTCTCACACTGTCACTGCTAAGTGTTTTATTGGTAAATATTTTGAAGTGGTGAAATTGTAATGGACACACTCTTTCAACCTACATAGTATCTTGGTCAGACACTAGCATTTATTGGATGAGACTTCGCTGGATATCCTTTTCAAAATTTTTCATATTAACTGGTAGTCCTGATGTACAAAGTCTACTTTAGAATAAATTTATTATACGGAAATAGTATCCAAATTTGTTCATGAGAAGAGAAACTTGACTAGGATGACCATAATCTTTGACATTGAAAATGGGAGAGGCCAGATAACTTCTGTGCCTGGTTTTTAAAATCCAAAGGGATCTTCTTGTACCTGGAAGGTAACAGAAGCCACTGCCTGCGACATCTTTCCCTCTTTACAGGCTGCCACGGCTTCGCTGAGTCTGTGCTGCTTGAAGCCTCCGATATCAGGATCCCGCTTTCGCAGACATGTCCATGGAAGCCTTCCAGCTTCTACCAAACGTGCCTTTTCACGAAACAAAGTTGTCTTTGGTATCTACAAGCAAAATAAATTTATTTGCTTCAGATACAGCTGTCAGCTGTGAGATAATTGTCTAGAATGTTCAAAGCTGGATGAACAAATGTTCACAATGAAGAGTGAAGCGGTCAGCTGTCTGTAGTGAGTGATGATCTTGTTCACAGTGTTGACCATAAAATTTGTGAAAGACAGTGCTTCACAATTTCAGAACTTTGGTGTGAATTTCCACAAATTTCACACACTGTTCGCTACAAGATTAACACAGTTAGGCTAGGCTGTCACAAGTTTGGTGCAAGATGAGGTCCAAAAATGTGCAGGGGTGTGCACAAAACACAGAGAATGGCTTCAACTATTGTAGACTTTTTTAGAGTGATAACACAAGGACAGTGATGAATTTCTCAATCACATGAAGCAAGTAACAAATGATAAAACCTGGGTTTCATCTGTGAATGTTGAAACCAAAGAGCAGTGGAAGCTGTGGATGCACATACAGTCACTAAACAAGCTCAACAAGTTTAAATGAATGCTGTCTGCCAGAAAGCTGAGAACAACTGATGGTGGAATTTAAGCAACAAGGGGCCAAAATAACATCATAAATGTACTGTGATATATTAATTCTTTGATTATTTAATGCTGTTTTAGAACAGAGTAGTTTATATGCTGTCATATAAGAGAAGGACCATGAATGACATATTGGAGAGGACATGAAAATAGCCACACATTATTTTAGGGGACAATCTAAACACACAACTTAAAAAAAAATAAAATAAAAAAGAAGAAGAGGATGAAGAGGAAGAAGAGGAGGAGGAAGAAGAGGAGGAGGAGGAGGAAGAAGAGGAAGAGGAGGAGGATGATGAAGAAGAGGNCTTGACAAAGGTATTATTCTCCTCAGAATATTTCCACTATTAAATATTTATTCATGAAAAATGCTTAGAAATGAAAATGACAAACTCCAGAAGAGTCTCTCATGGCCCAGTATAAGTGATGCCAGGGCCCACTACTGGGCCACGGCCCAGCAGTTGAGAAGCACTGATCTAGACAATCAGCTCAAAGATGGTGGTAAGGTTGTCAGTCTTATGCGCCAGCCACACTTTACCCCCCCCCCACACACAGGAAAATTCCTGGTACTCATTTCTGTTACAGACTTGAGTCGACCCCAGGGCAGAGTGTGGCTGGAAGGATTAGGTCAATTGAAAAAAATCCAGTGACCTCATCGGGACCTGAACCCATGACCTTATGGCTTGTAGCATAGTGCCTCAACCAACTACGCTACCACATGCCCTCAACATATAACTAAAGGGAGAGGAAATACTCATCCTTAAAAATAGTATTGTGACGTGGATGGCGCAACGGGAAGTGGGGGTCGCGTGAACTCTGTGGTCTCGTGAGTGACGTCACATACACTCACTATTTCCATCAGTGTGAAATGCTCAGTAAACAACCCCCTCCCTTGCAGTGGTGTAACAGAGGAGCAACTGTGTCAGGCAACCATTGTCGCAGTGACATAACAAGGGATACCGCAATTACTACACAGCAGTAAACAACTCTCGACAGTGTTGCTTGGCAAATTGTAAACACGGCGTCACGCAACAGCGGTACCTATCACATTAACTGCTTTCTGTGTTGTCTGTGCCAAGGCTAAATAAGGAGCAGTGAACACTATTCAGCAGTGAGTGAGGATTGAGCCAGTTATGAGTGAGTAAGTTACTAGTAAGTAACGAGTAACCAGTCAGTTGCAATCTAGCAGTTGACAAGTTGAGTTGTATCGAGTGCATGGAAGTGACTACAGGAGAAGTATTTGTGATACTGCCGATGGCAGTAATTGTGAGATTGTAAATTATGTGATTGTGAGAGCGAGTGTTCAATAAATTCACGATATCAAATAAGGCATGAAGTTACCTGTTGCATGACATACACCCAACAAGTGACAATTTGGTGTCAGAAGTGCTTTACGAACTTGAACATGCCTCGACGAATAATCAAATTTACGAGTGCATCGACTATTATACTCCCATGATGGAGATGGAACAAATGATCTAATGCTTGCTGGCGAAAATGGACGCAGACTCCAAAACCTGGCGAGAAGAGATGGCCGCAGAAAGAGAAGCCTTCTGAGTAGAAATGAGAGCCATCAAAGTAAGGACAGCCGCCATTCGAGAAAATATGGGCACAAACCACAAGGAGATGATGGCTGTAATCAAACCAGAAAGAGACGTAAAGACAATAGCCTGCCAAGAGATGGAGGCATGTATAAAAGAAGTAGAGCCGACCTCACTGGATAGGAAACCCGAGGCGGCAGAACAAGAAGTCCCCAAGGAAGATGCCATTGTGCAACTGGTCAAAGAACGGAAGAGGCGGTATAGGGGCAAGAAGCAAGCTGCAGAGCAATGCAAGGAGCCAAAGGTACTGACCCGAGGAATTTGTGGATCCCGGAGGAAGTTGACTCCGCCTGCAGGAAGGTATCCCACCATGCAACAGTGGCATGATGTAGGAGAGATGCCTTCAAGAAAGAATGGACCCAAAGTCAGGATGGGTGCCAGAAGAAATATGTCACCACTCCTGGCAGGATGTCCTGCCATGCAGGAGTGGCACGACGCAAGGGACACATCATCAAGAACAACCAGACTATGAACAACGTTGCAAGAGGAGCCCTCAGAGGGCGGAGACTTCAGGTGGAACCGAAGGGCAGCATTGGAGTGAAGAATGAATACACAAGACAGCGGCTGCATCCTGGGAACTCGAGAACAGCCAGCCGAACCCTCAGGAAGACCCTAGGCCTGGATATCGGGCAACAAGCAGTAGAGATTTCCAGCAGATTACAGAACACAAAAAGTGGACACTGTGGAGGGGTCGACCCCTTCCGAAATGGAAAAGAAAACAATGAATAGAGGAGGAACCGGTAATGTAGAAATGCCGGCTTCCCTGGTATGAATGAGGACAGACTGAATGTGAGGAGTGAATGTGACACAACTGGGTCTTCTGGCATGTTAGCAGGAGACCACTTGAGACGAGCTGGTCTTAGAGAATGAGCGGATGTAGCGGTTGGAAAACGGACAACGGGAAGAAAAACGAACGTGGAAGTACTGTTAGGCTGTTCGGGACGAACAACCTTTAGAAGAGAGCAGTGTGACATGGATGGCACAACGGGAAGTAGGGGTCAAGTGAACTCTGCGATCTCGTGAGTGACGTCATATATCCCCACTTTTTCCATCAGTGTGCAACTCTTGGTAAACACCCCCTTCCCCGTGGTGGCATAACAGAGGAGCAACTGTGTCAGGCAACCATTGCCGCGGTGACATAACAAGGGATACCGCAGTTACTACACAGCACTAAACAACTCTCGACAGCATTGCTAGGCAACCTGTAAACACGGCATCATGCAACAGCGGTACCTATCATGTAACTGTTCTCGGTGTTGTCCGTGCCGAGGCTAAATATGGTGCAGCGAACACTAGTGAGTACTGAACCAGTTACGAGTGAGTATCGAGCCAGTTACTAGAGAGAGTGCGTTACTAGTGAGTAACGATTAATCAGTCAGTTGAATTGTAGCAGTCGCCGAGTCCAGTGAAGTCCAGCAGCTATGAGTTGAGTTGCATCGAGTGAATGGAAAGGACCACATCAGAAGATGTAACTGTGATACTGCAAATGGCAGTACTTGTGTGATTGTAAATTGTGTAATTGTAAGAGCAAATGTTGAATAAATTCACTATATCAAATAAGGAGTGAAGTTACTTGTCACGTGACATATATCCAACATGTGACAGTATTTTTAACAATAACAAGATTACAAAAGAGTGCGCATGATCACCTGAAACTGGTGTGACACCTTAGTGAGGTTCTCTCCCCTTTCCAATGCCTTTACTGCCGCCTGCTTCTTATCTGAACCATATGACTGCTTCAGCTTTGCTCGAAAACTCATTGCATAACTCCCAATTTCCTTCTGCACACGTCGCCAAAGCACTGTCTTTGGAATCTTAAAGAGATCAGCTGCTTGCTGCAAACTTGCACCATCTGCAAAAACAACACTTTCATAAGTAAAGAAAAGAGAGTTAGGACAAGGAGCGGGATGAAATGGTATAACTTGTACAAAAAGCTGATGTCACTGAACATGGAAAAAAATTGATGATTTGAGCCTTACCTATGCTGTGTAACGTGCATCAAGAGATAGATGAACACTTGTGACAGAGACATATTTCAGTCATGGATAGTCATGGTTCCTTGCTATGGAGCCTACATTCAAGTTCAAGACAGTTCATATCAGACTAGTCATGGTTAAAGTAACAATGCAGCAGATCTCTTTCGTGGGAACTTTGGTTTTCCTTGCAAATCATTCCACCAGTGCTTTATACTCACCATCATTTTTACTAAACTCACTTGAGGCGGAAGTACAAGGCACTCAGTCTTACCCAACTCCAGTCATATCATTAAATTTCTGACACAAGAAGAAAGAAATTGTAACTTAGTAATAAGGCACAGAGAGATTCAGAGAAAAGGTCACAGCCAGCAGATAAAAAAATACTTAGGGCCTTTTGTGAAAGTGGTTGTGTGGAAAGAAAAGGCTGTAATGTACATACAGGATGACGATTCATTCAGGAATGTATAATCTATCAGTAAAATCACTGTACTGTATGTGATTTTAGAAACACTGAACCATATTCAATAACTTCATGAACTGCAAAGTTCTGCAAAGAATGAGAAAAAGGATAAACCATTTTAATGCAAAAATTGATAATTCATATATAATACTTTAATAGGGTAAATTTCTTTTAGGAGTACTGTAAAATCCTGAAGATGGAGGTATCACATGCCTCCCAAACAACAGAGAACATTCACCAGACGACATGACATGACATCCCACAAGATGACAATCTTAATAGTCACTTACAAGAAAACCTCAAATCTCACAAATATAAATCTATCAGGATGGCTAATCCTTGCTAGGAATATAAAATAGAAGTAGTGCCGGCTATTAGAGAGTCAACATACCTGCAACAGCTTGGATTGCTGCTTGTACTCTCTCACCAGAGTGTTCCTGTCTGGTGATGGTAAGAGCAATGCCTTGTGCTCGAGCTTTCACATGCAGAGTTGAGCGAGGGATGCGATATGCTGCAGCTGTTTCCACAAGAGATCGCCCTGCTCGTAAATCCTCTAGTGCTGCCAACAACATATCTTCACTATTTAACAATAAGAATGGGTATATTTTACGAAGCTAAATGTTTGCAGAAGAGGCTATGGTAAAACATGAAGATTCATCCACAGGACCAACATGGGGAACATAACTTCAGACCTCATATATACTGCTTCCCTCTCTTTATATAGGCAAGCCTAGCCCTTTGAAATATCAAATGCAGCAAAATGTAATAAAATAAATGTTCTATGAGTAAATGCCTTCCCATACTTTCACCTGAGGATGGGAATATTTTCAAACCACTGTGTAGCGTTCAGAATACCAGATGGTGAAACAAAGTCCTGAAACCTTGCAACATTTAGCATGATATACTCTCATGAAAACCTCTCAAAATTTTGCACAAATGCAAATGCTGAAACATATCATGTGCCTCAGGAACAGCATTAATAGATGAGGCTGTTGGCTAGATTTTAAGTAAATCTGGCAAAGCTTCCCAAAAGAAAAGTGCAAACTTCTTCAAGATGCAACAAAGCAAGAACTTGAGTGTCTCTATTGGGAAGCAAGAAGCAAAATGGTTAAAAGATCACAAATGCTGCCATTGGAAACCAACTAACCAACAATGAATATGCTATATAAAGGTACAAACATGTAACAAAATCCCATTAAGGTACATCAACTCTGCCTGCAGTGTACAACTCCAGTACCAATGAGAATTCTCAATGCCAACTATTACTGACCTGTAATACTTCTTGCTTGTTTCTCTTCTGTGTTTCTTTTTCTTCTCTTCCTCACCCTTCTTCTCAAACTGGGTGTGCTCCTTTGATTCCTAAAAGAACATACCTGTACAATGAAAATAACTAAACTGACATACTCACATTGTTATACATGGGTTACTTCAAAAGTCATGGCAACTAATTTTTTTTGGGCAAACACGTTACAGTGAAGAAAGTTCAAAATATACTTATGAAAGGGCATGATATAACCCTCTGATTGGCTTAGTCAGATCAGGTAGATGTGAAGGGGTGTACGTATAGTAGGCAAGAAAAATTGCACATTATGGAATGACTGTTATTTTCATTCTTTAATCCTCAAAAAATTCAATTGTGATTAAGAAATAAAAAATTGAATGTAAGTCACATAAAATTCGATGCATAGTTGCCTGGTCAATCCCTGTATGTCTCTCTAACTCCTTTAGAGACCAGCGCCTATCTTCCTCCATGCACTGGGCGATCACAGCACAAGAAACATTGGTACAAACGGACACAGGGCATCCACTACGTTGCAAGTGGAATGCTTCTATCCACCTTGCAACAGTCTGTATGGTAGAGCACGATAACCGAGAGCTTCACAAGCTCTGAGTGACATTCAGTCGCATTTCTGCCGCGAAGCACTGCTATTTTCACGTAACAACCCTGTTCCAGCCGGCTAACGTTCATTCATGATGAAGGTTATGATCACACTAACTTCGTGCTGGACTCGCTTAATTGTCCTTGCACTTCATCTAGTGGCATCATTAGAAATCATACGGTCCTGTCTCTCAGCAGCAAATTTGGAAATTCTGGTCGGAGCTTTCGAAATTTCGGAAAAATTATGTTGCCATGACTTTTGAAGTAACCCACGTATTTCTACCAAGGCTAGAATGTGTTTCTCTTATAATCAAACAGGCACCTGCAAAAGAAATGTCACTATCAAGCCAGCTTGACTGCTATTGACTGCTAGTTCACGTTTAAATAGCATTTATTACTATTCTTTGAAATAAGTCACCAACTGTCTTCAAATGAAGAGAAGACAAGACAATTGCCTATGGCCCCTGCATGTATTGCGTGAACTGAAAATAATGGCATGATTTTTGTCACTTTAAGCTGAATTATATAGAAGTTACCCCTGTGCATAGTATTACATGGGGAATGAACACAGAGACCCACAACCTTTGGATCTTGACGGCCAGCTGGGTGGGACATGAAGTCTTGAAAATTAAGACCTTCCATTAATCACTAATATAATACGGAACCACATACTCATATAACCATAAAACTACACTTCTTGTAAATAAAAAGAGGAAATTTGTTTTATGGGGTATATGGCGGGGCTTTGCTTTTTGGAATAATAACCCATGGGATGCCAGATTCAAAAGGTCGAGAAACACTGCTTTAGACAGAGGTAAACGATCAGGTTCACCCTCTCAGTGCTTTGTCCTAGGGAAAAAAGCTTCAGTATTAAATGGGTCAGAGGGTGGTTGAGTCTCAGAGCAGTTTTGAATTGCCCCTACTGATAAGTAGTCCCCAGCCACGCTGCCCATACTCCATCCATTTCGTGTTTACCATTTTGAATTAAACCTGATATTATCAGAACAAATGAAGGCACCATCTGCATCCAAGTAATTGCAAGGCCACATTACACAACATCACATTTTGCACTATAAACAACAGAACAAGTAACACCAATTCTATAATTTACTTGCCAATTTTGTACTTTCTGTGGAAGGCTCTTCATGCACATTTTCAGAAACTTCCATGAAAATATCTACTGAATCTGTCTGTGGCATATCAGGCAATGTATCTGAACACTGGCTTGAGTTATGATTTTCTTCCAATGCTGGAGTTGACGACAGAGGTTCTGGATTAGATTCATCACCATCTTTATTTACCAATATCGGTAAATGGTTACTGACCTGGTAAAATGAGAATTTTTAATAATACATTGAACAGGATAAGTACAGAAATAATATTTTACTGCAATTTTAAAAATTACTATTCAGCAACATTCTTCATTTTTAGGATCTTAGGTTTTCACTGTAGTGGTTATGCAGAGTTCATGAAGAAATATGATGAAGTCCACTGATGTTTTTGAGGACCATACTGCGTCCATCTTCAGTGTTGAAGAATAAGCTAAACAAACCACCGAAATGAAGGAGGCAGCAAACAACATTTAGCATCCTGCCTGCTTCAAGCAGCTTTCTTGCTCTCTTTATCCTTAAACCTGAAGATGGAGGTGAAGTTCTTATGAAACATTATCTGACTTTCAACGGACAAAGCCGTGTTAGATCCTAGAAGGCAGAAATCTTCTTCATTTTTAGTTTACTTTTAGCAGTCAAATATTTTCCATTGAACATTACTAAATTTAGTATTAGTAAGTTTCCAGATTCATTCTGAAAAACACGATCCAACATTTCAGGAACTGGATCTGTTCCTGTACTCAGTTGGGTCAGTTTTTATTAGACCCAACTGAGCAGGCACCTCCTGCCTGAGAGTTGGAGAAGATCCAGCTTCTGAACCAATGTGTTCAGGTTTTTATAATATCAGATGACAGTCAGAGTCCAGGAAGTGTGATACATCATCAGAACCCTCCAGGACTGGGTTATTGTTCCTTCTCCTCTCCATTTCATTTCATTTAGTAGTATGAGTGGACAAGTGGCAAGAAAAAGGGTACAAAGTTTTGGGATACAATGTTCCTCAGATATGGGGAGGTTAAGCATTGTTACAGAACTCTGAACCTAGGACTACTTAATTATTTCATGTGCCCTAACGTATATTTTGGAATTGTGAATATATGATATAAAAAATAAGCATGGTCAGATGTGCTACTAGTAATGAGATTCACAGAATATTTGTACTATTCAATGACAACCAAAGCACCAGTTACTGGGAAAATCTACACATCTTGTCAACTGCAAATGAGAAAAGTTTGAGAATCACTGCCATAGATAACATACCTTTTACAGGAAAGGAAACTACAATAATACAATGGTCTCTAATTACTAACAATAAGCCACGGATATAGTATATAAATGCAAGGATAAAAAATTATGTAAGCAAATGATGTTTGAATTACCTCCATGTTTACTTTACTTACAAAGATATGAATTTCTAACAGACTCTAAACGATTCACTGCTATATGCTGTTTTCACATTTTGCAATGTCCTACAGGCATGGCAAAAACTGAATTCAGAATGGCATGTAGCATGCATACACTTCTTCTTCTATGATTACTGTGGTTATTTATTTCCATTCTTTATCAAAAATACATCTAAAAGGCCAGTAGGAAGTTCAGTGGCTAGTGTGAGGCCTGAGGGAAAGCATTATGTGCTCAGTATAAAGAGAATGGTGGCAATAGAAATAAAAAGTACGTACGGGTCACATATGCCTTAGAACAAAAAATCCAGCTTGGCTTAGGTCCCAAGCTTCCCAGATAAGAGACCCTGTACCTAGTAACTCTAGTCTGCTATGTAACTGAACAAAGCAACTATGTGGGGGGGGGNGGGAGTACAGTGTGACTGACTCAATGTAGATTTCTAAGCTAAAAATAATCCATTTTTTACAGTATAGCACTCACTGTGCTCTGTTTACAGGTACTCATTTTATTAACAAAACTTAATTTATTCTACTGTACCTTGTGTATCAGACATAATTTATTTCTTTCTGACTTAATTGCAATCTACTTTCACAAATATGGATATGGAGGGGGGGATGCAGGCAGGCACACAGTACTTTAAATTCCATAGCAACAGGTAACAAATGAAAGTCAGGGGGAAAAATTCTTTAATATCTAGTACTCACTTCCATGAGGCCTCTTATTTGCAATTCTTCAGCTAGTTTCAGTACTGATGTGAAACGATCAGCACCAACATTTAGCTCTCCACGATATATGAACTCAACAATTGATTTTACATCATCAGAATTCATTTCACTTAAAATTATATAGGGATGGGAATCTTCTGTATTGGTCAGGATATCCTGCAAAAGAGTAAATCATCTGTCATGAAGACTGTGATGTTGAGGAAAGTGCCAGGACATCTGATTCGGTTTACCCTGGTCTGTCACACTAGCAATATTATAAAAGGTTAATCAATTATATCCTTCTGAAGATGGTCTCTAAGATCGAAACATGTCAAGGATGAAAGACTAAAAAGGATAGAAAAAAAACATTTTATCAGTCACACTGGATGGAGTTGATTAAACTTTTGTAATAGTGCCAGAACGCTGCTGTCGAGACAACTCGCTTCCATTTCCACATCACACGTGGCTCTATGAAAGCTCCTACATTTCCGTTCTGTTTCGCCCTAACATTGATTCGAAATACTTGTGAAATGCAGTGGAATCACCATTTAATGTTCCTTAATTTGTTTTTCCTCAATGTTTAATTTCAATGATCCAAAATCAGTAAAATCAGTGTTACACTCCTTTTCATTCACATTTTCCTCAGTTTAGTATTCTAATTCACTATTTATTAATTTACATTTATGGCTTATTAAGTGACTGTAAACATCAGTGCAAGGTTTGGCATCAAATGGACCTATATGATCACCATGCAACTCAAACAGAATCATGGCCACTTCAAAGCCCTTTGCGAATACTGATAAGCTCAAATGACGCAAAAATTATAGAGAATGGTGCTTTGATATTCAAAATGTTCTAGTGATTGAAACTGTGTGGGCAGCAGTCAGTGGATATGCTGCAGAAGATACAACTCCCGCATCCCTCAAGAAACAAAAGGACGAGAAAGCCAGAGCCATCATTTGTCAGACATTGGAGCCCCAAGTTAAATCTTACATAGTCCAGACAACTACAGCAAAGGAAGCCTGGGATGCGCCAGAAAGAACATTCAAAGAACAGGGTGTCAATAGTTGGATAAGTATTTTAACTGATTTGTGCTCTTTGAAACTTGAGGACTATAAAAGTATGCAGGAATATGTTAATGCCTTCATGACAATAAATCTTAGATTAGTCTCAATGGGCAAGAAAATAGAAGATGAGCTATTAGCCGCTTTAATGTTAAAGGGTTTAACTAAAGAGTATTATTCCATGCGTATGGCACTTGAAAATTCCTATGTGATTTTGACTAGTGAGCTCATTAAATCTAAGCTATTGGATGATACTGAATTTGGTAAAAATGCAAATTCAGATTCAGCCTTTCTGTCCAGAGATAAGTTTAAACGTAAACCACCAAAATGTCAAATTTGTGGTAAGCCAGGCCATATAAACAAAAACTGTTGGTTTAAAGATAAGGATAAGGCAAACAATAATAATCACAACAATCAACACAACCAAAAATTTAAGGGCAATCAGTCTTCTAAATCAGTTAATAGTACTGATGAAAATAAAGAGGGATCCGATCAAAGGTATAACGAAAATAAATGGAAAAATAAGACCAGTAAAAATCCATGTATGTGGTATCTGCCTATCCAGTTAAAATTAAGGATGATACTTGGGTAATAGACGCTGGTGCTTCACACCATATGACCTGAAATAAGACTGTTTTGCAAAATTATAAAACACATGATTCTAAGGAACATGAGATAAGTCTTGCTGATGATAATGTGTTCAGTAGTGCAGGTTTTGGTGATGTAAAACTTGTGAATGACAATTTTAGCCATATCTCAGATGTATTGCATTTACCAAAATTGTCTACAAATTTGTTATCTGTGAACTCAACTGTAAACAAGGGTGTGATTGTGTTATTCACCAAAGACTGTTGCAACTTGTATGATTCTGATAATTTTGAGGTAACAGGCAAAGTTCTTGCCAAAGCATATCCCAAAAATGGGATTTATTGTTTAAATACCAAAGCTAACTTGACCCAATATGCAAATATTGCAACTAAAGACAAGATTAATACCAAAGAGAATAATGACAAATGTGAGAGATCTTGTACTAATATTGTAAAGTATGAACAAGTTCCAGGTACCCAGCAAATTGATGAACTGTTGTGGCACAGGCGTTTGGGGCATTTAAATAGGGCTAGCATGCGGTTGCTTAAAAAAGGTTTAGCTAGTGGAATTGATTTTCAAGAAGAAGATCAGTGTAAGAAATGTGTTCCATGCCTGGAAGGCAAGATGACAAAGAAGCCTTTCCTACAATCAAAGAACAAAAATAACAGGTTATGGGCTCAGTTCTATTTTATTATTTTCAGGTTAATATATTTTGTTTTCACATATACTGTCACCTCATACAGCCACTGAACAGTCAACTATGCTCGCATGTAACATTCTTGTTTCCATGTGAAACAGAAGCAAGTAATGTAGTTTCTCTCTAAGTTACTTCTATCATGCAGTGAATCTGTTGCTTGCAACGACCCTTGCTCTTGTAATTTAATGATGTTTCCCCCTAACAACTACAGAAAACCAAAACAATCAGGAAAAAAGCTGATTCAGGTACTGTGTTGTATACTGAATGATATACAGGAGGTGGGCCATCATGTTAGAAGCATATTCATGCCTGTGTTGCCAGAGGCACATCTTCCAATGGGTCCAGCAGCTTACATTCCACGTTTGCCATGTGCCAATCATCTTGACTTTCCCTATCCACAGCTCTGTAACCATTGAGAATCATACCCATGTTGATATAATATTTTTATATCAGAATCACCAAAGGAACCTGTATATATACATGTGTAATACAGAATACCAAAGATATGTCAGGCAAAGAAAGAACATGGGTCCTCCCTTAACCAACTGCCCAGCATGTACCTCCTTTCTGCATGTTTTTTCTCACCCAGTCTTTTGGCATAAAATCAAGAATAGACAACCTGTAGTCTGGTTGTCTTAAGGACTTATAACATGGATTACATCAAATATGAGGTGGACTCCACTAAAATATTCTCATTCTCAAATGTGCAAGAGGAAATTAAGATTTTAAATATGCATATTACAATTGAATACAGTGCCAAAATCTAGATTCCAAATGTAACTTGTACATGTTGTGAGAACACAATATCTGCTCCACATATGAGAAATAAAATATTCATGTAAGGGCTATATTATTATCTCAATATTGCTGCTGGCTGACTAAATATTTTGTGGACCACTGTAGTTTGTTTGCTGCTATATGGAATCATTGTGCAGGAAGAATAAAAAATTAATGACTAAAACAAAGAACATAGGAGTAAAGCAGTGTAGCCTAGAACATATTCACAGAGAGAATGCTTGGGAAAGGATTGACAACTAGGAGCTAGAGAGTGGATATGAAATTTGAGACAGTGACACCAAACACAAAATATCAATTTTCAGCAAAACTCTCAGTATTCAACATACCTGAAAGTAAGGGCTACATGCAGACAGAACAATACGATGTGCACGTATTTTATGACCCTCAGCACACAACGTCACATCCACCATAGATTCTGCCTGGAGGAGCTGTGTAAATATTTCTGCCACATAGCTCTGGTAGTTGTTCCACTTCAGACAGTAATGCTGTGGCCTGGTACTCATATTCACCTAACCGTCAGAATGTGAGACACATCTTATTGTAGCACATATAAAATTTCAAATTCTTGTGTTCAGTAGTTTGTTTTCATAGCAAATACAGTTGCTGTCAAATAAATAACATTAAAGTTAACTTTCAAAGCTTTTCATTTCATAGTATTACGTATGATCTGCAATTTTTAAAATACATTTACTTTCACGATCAATTTGAGCCCCAAGTTTGAAATCAGTATCAGCAGATGCATGTCTTTTACTTTTGACACATTTGCTGGTATAAAACTGTTCGTTGGTAAGCACAGCACTTGAAGGGGTCTGCACTTTGGTGGGCTGTAAGGTGCTCACACAAATATTCAAATTCACAACATGGCCATTTCCAACTCAAGTGACTTCTACAGTACTGAAGAAACTTTATTTTCAGAAAATCCTATTATAATTTTCTGTTCACAACTACAGTATTTGAAAAGGTCACAGGATTTTCATATTTATACAAAAATGACAGGAAGATTGTTTTTTTACTTGGGGGGGTGGAGAGAAAATTGGAAGTTATAGGGTCATGTGGTAAAATTAATCACCCCCATCATGGTTTAATTTTACGTCCAAAAAGGCATTTAAAATATTATTTTGGTCCCTAAACTCCACCACATCGTCACCCCTGAATAACTGTTTTTCGTAATTGTATGGTTTGATTTTGTTGGGCTGAATTCCGATGTCGGTTTAAACTGGCTCAGCTCCCCAGAAACATATTCTGCAATTTTATCCTGAATGCATAGTCAAGGGTTTTCATACAGACAGTCCCATAAATACTTCAGGCAGAATTCACTGACAGGTTAGGAAGTCAGACACACTGAAAGGGTACAGGGCATGAGGAAAGGGAGGTCAAGATACGTAAGACATACAGCGCTTTGCTTCTCATCACACTAGTTACTTACACATAGAATACTATGCACTTGTTTACTTAAACGAAAAAATTAAGAACACTGTAGTTACTAAACACACTCTTCTTTCTAACCTATAACGACCTTCCCCCCCCTAACCAATTCATGACATGTGACGTCTCACTACCAGTCACTATTGGTCCTATTGGTCACTATGAATCACGGATTGCCCACGATTATGCATTCGCCATCTACACATGAACACTGGTAGCACAGTGCGTCTATGACCGTTGCCGAACGGCAGCACCGGATAGCACAGATTAGTGCTTTAGTGCATACGCAAGTAACACGTTACTGAAACATTCTCATCTGTCACCATGGTCACCACTATAGATTTCGCGGGCTTGGGTTGAAAGGAAGTCCTACGGGTCGGTCGTGTCCTCCAATATGAATAATTCTCCAATGTACTTGCTATAATAATTTTATTCCTATTATATCTGACCTATCCAAACCAATATATTTGCAGACGATACAAGTATCCTTATCTTTGATAAGAATCCTGCGACATTTAAAATTAGAATAAATAAATTATTTGAGATGATAAATGAATGGTTTAGGAAAAATGTGCTAGTAATAAATTATGAAAAAACTTATTTTCTACAGTTTAGAACTAAAAACAGTAAAAACTTAAATGTTCAAGTTAGTTATTTAAACAAACAAATTCCAAGTATTTCTAATATATTGTTTCTGGGATTAAAAATTGGAAATTTTTTAACATGGGAAAGTCATATTGATGCATTAATTGATAAGTTAAACAGATCCTGTTTTGCAGTACGATCAGTTAAATCCTTTTTACCACTGGAGACATTAAAAATTATGTATTTTTCCTATGTACATTCTATAATAACGTATGGATTAATATTCTGGGGTAACTCCCCTCATAGTATAGAAGTGTTTAGGATGCAGAAAAGGATAATTAGGATTATAACAAATACAACAAAGAGAACATCGTGTCGTAGTTGGTTTCAAGAATTGGCNGAAATTTTTTAACATGGGAAAGTCATATTGATGCATTAATTGATAAGTTAAACAGATCCTGTTTTGCAGTACGATCAGTTAAATCCTTTTTACCACTGGAGACATTAAAAATTATGTATTTTTCCTATGTACATTCTATAATAACGTATGGATTAATATTCTGGGGTAACTCCCCTCATAGTATAGAAGTGTTTAGGATGCAGAAAAGGATAATTAGGATTATAACAAATACAACAAAGAGAACATCGTGTCGTAGTTGGTTTCAAGAATTGGCTATCCTCCCACTACAAGCTCAATATATATTGTCGATTTCCCTGTTTGTTATAGTAAATAAGGAATTATTCACATTCAACTCAAAAATGCATAATTGTAGTACCAGATCTATCTGTGATCTGCATTATCCGCAAACTAGTCTAACACAATTCCAAAAAGGAATATGTCACATGGGGGTAAAGATCTTTAATCATTTGCCACCAAAAATCAAATCTATGTCTAATGACTTGAAAAAATTTTAAATTCAGTTGACAACATTTTTATTGCAAAACTCTTTTTATACATGTGATGAATTCTTTAGTAACAAATTTGCCTAGAAATAAGGCTAACATAAACAATTTTAATATTTCATAATTTCATGTATAGTGATGCAAGACTCTAAATTTAACACGTTTTTTTATCTATTATAATGATTATAAGCTGTACATATATATTTATAATTGTATTGTACTATATTAACTATGTGACTGGTTCTATATCTATCTATATGGATTTATGGAATATACAATGAATGAATGAATCGATTTTGAATACCAGTGGTCATGTCTTTATGTAATTACATCACACGGCAAGTTTTTTGTGCTTAACTTAAGCAGTACGCCGTGAAGGCCTATGGGACACTGGATTTGAAGAGTCATGTTATCTTTGGTACTAATTTGAAGTGAGCGGAGAGTTTCATGCTCCGGTCACTTTACCCCAGGGAGAAAAAGCCCCTGGTACCCATTGGGTAGCTGGTTGATTCGGCCCCACATGCAAATTACATTATGTACCTTAATTAGCAACTCTTGCATTACTAAGTGCCCTATTTACAAATACTTGTTAGTTACTTCGAAATTTATATTATTGGTAATGAATATGCTTGGTATTCTTATATATTTAGGATCAGCAATGGATGGGATGTGGGGCTATAAGGGCTTAAATATTAACAAGAAAGTTTGGTATACACATGGAATTATTTCTTGTTTATATAAAGACAGCAGTACTAAAATGGTTCTTTATGTATCCCCTTGCCAATTTTATTTTTCATCCCATTCAGACCATCAACTTACACCTACGAATATCTTCCCTGTCGGCAGTATGTTTCGAGAATCCAAAGACACCAGTCATTCAGGCTCACCCCGAAGAGAAGAGGAAGCGGGAATATGCTGGATGTTGAAGGACATTGTGATGAACCATTTTACCATACCTTACCTCCATTGTTCTGAATACCTATCATCCAGTGATGATTTTTTAAATGGTTACCTTCATATTACAATGCACAATTTTCCAGTTTAAAGACAAAAGTGTCCAATTTTGATTTTGTTCTGTAACATTTTCATTTAAGTCTATTTACACCTACTTACATTTCATCCTCATATATTCTGACCAATCAATTTCTTGTCCAGCATCATTTTATATAAATCCTTTCTCATTCCTAGAATATTTCCATTTAACCAACCATCCACATCACGCATCCAACAGCACACTATTGTAAATCTGACTGCCATTTTTGTTCAGTGCTAGTCTCTGTTCACACACTGTTTTCAGGTTTGTTCAGAATGCAAGAATGCCCTTTCACTTTATTTCATGTAATTAGAATTCTGCACAGAAAATGTTAACTTTCAAAAATTCTACCTACAGAAGCACCATGGGACTGTTCCTGAATTGCCTTGATTTTTTTTCTTGTTTGTAATATGTGAGGCATGAGCAGGGATAACCTTAACAATGTAGAACAAAAAGCTGGAATATCTGACAGACAAAATCAATAACCTCGAAACAAACATTAAGAACAAGAACACCAAATACTTGCATGCAGGCATAAATGAATTTAAGAAGTGTTATGAACCTGAAACTAACTTGGTAAGGGATGAGGAATTTGATTTGAGGTTTCTCACAACATTTTGATAGAGCACAATTACTTCTCTCAGCTATTGCATGTATATGGGGTTAATATTGTTAGGCTGACTAAAATGCATATTGCTCAGCTATTAACATCTGAGACCGATCATTTTAAAATTGAAACTGCTAATGAAAAGTTTAAATGGTATAAATGAGATACTGATAAAATTCCAGCAGGAGCTGAAACATTCTCAGAGCCATGAACTATTCTATCTGGAATATGGAAGATGAGCCTCAGCAATGGGAGGAGGCTACCACTGTACATTCTTTACAAGAACTGTGATAAAACTGACTGTGGTAATTATCAAGGCATATGCCTGCTATCAACTTCTAACAAAATTTTATCCAATACCATACTCTCAAGGTTAATTCCATATGCAGGCAAAGTTATTGGGAATTATTGCTGTGGGTTTCAACTACTAATCACAGTTTTTACATTTGTCAGAGACTGGAGAAAAAATTGGGGACAATGGGACAGAATATTAACTGTTTACAGACTTCGAGAAATCCTATGGATTGGTCAGGAGGTAACTGTGAATAACATTCTCACGGGGTTTGGTATATCCATGAAACTAATGAGGATAATTAAACTGTATTTAAATAAATCATGAGGTAAAGTCCATACAGATACACACTTGTCTGACACACTTCCTAGTTGGAATCATCTGAAAGAATGATATGTTTCATTGACATTGTTTTTCAACTCTGCTTTAGAATATGCCCTTGGGAGTGACTGAAACTGAATGGGATACACAAGTTTCTAGTGTATGCTAATTATGGCAATTTACTGAGAGAAAACACAAATGCCACAAAGAGAAATGAAGTGGAAGCAAATGCAGAGAGAACTATATGCTAATATTGCATTACCAGAATACAGGCTAAAATCATAACATAAAGATGGCTAATGTGGCCAAGTTCAAATATTTGGGAATGACAGTAATAAGTCAAAATTGCATTCATAAAGAAATTTGCCTACTGCCTTCTTCGTGCTGGTTTCTTGCTCGGCTCACTTTTCAACCCTGAATAAGGAGGCAACATGTTCCTCTGAAATGTCAATTGACTTTCAATGGACAGCACAGTGTTATATCCAAGAAGAGAGAATAAATCACCTGCTACCAAACCACAAGTGTTCTGTAAAATTCTTTGTATCAGCAGTTCTACTACATACAAGGCAGCAATTAAATATTTCTGTTGCATGTACTCAGATATAATTTGACAGTGAACAATAATCAGACCTTGTACTAAGCCCTTAATTATCCATCTTGCTTTGACTGTGCTAAAAACTGCGCTAAATCTTAACAACCCATTCTGGGTCTCTAAACTCATACACATCTATTTACATACCAACTAGCAGATCGGTATTCTGTCTTGACACTAATAGCACCATCAAGTTCATTAAACAAGTACACAGCTTATGACTCAAGACACCAATAAAGTCCATGGTGCAGCTATGCTACAACTGCTCTGAGATGTAACATGAGATGACACTATTGCAGATAGGTTTTTGTGCATTATCAATTATCAGAACCACACCATTACCAATGCTGATGGTTTGGAAAGGCAAGTCTAATACCAGTATAAAAGATTTATTAATGCCATTCAGTGTGATTGATAAATGTTTTTTCCTCCTTTTTTTTTTTTAATCTTTCATCCTTGACATGTTTCGGTTGGAACGACCATCTTCAGAAGGACATATCACTACATGTGGAAACTACTATTATAATATGATTGGTCATTATCAGTACATACAGATACCAGTATTACAATGTCATGAATATAAAATAACAACCTTTAAAAATCGTTGTTATAACAACACAGCATGGCCCAACAACTGAATAACATTAAAGAGTCCTATTATTCAAACAATGGAACCATGACATGGTAGACACTCAACTTCCTTTAAAGAGAAGCAGTATAAAGGACACGTATAAAACTGGTTCTAGATTTTAACAAAGTTTTAAACCATACATGTAAATAAACTATTTATGATAATTTATAAATATTTTAATAAATTAATGCATATTCCTGTAGCTGTTAAAGGCTAATATTTTACATTCATGACATTGTAATAGTGGTGTCTATGTATCGATAATGACCAATCGCATTGTAATAGTAGTTTCCGCATGTATCGATATGTCCTTCTGAAGATGGTTGCTCCACCTGAAACATGTAGAGGATGAAAGATAAAAAAAAAAAAACATTTATCAATCACACTGGACAGTATTAATAAATCTTTTATACTATTACTAGTGTGATGGACCAGGATGAACCAAGTAAAACTAATACCAGTTCTACTACTACTGAAAAGAAAGTGATAATTAAAGCATGACAATATGAAAGATAAACAGCTTATGCAGTAACATATGTACAGTCATTCATACTGTGCAGAGGAATACTATGAATTACATCCTCTATGTACATAACTTAATATCTTTATTATGTTTCTCGTGTTTCAACAATACATCACATTTACATTTAAACTAATAGTTTCATAAAAAGCAGCTGTGTAAATCACAGGCATACATAACACAGCAACGATCTTCAATAAACATGTAACAATGTATGTGCACAGAAACTAGACTACAAAAACTTACCAAGCACACTGATATTCATGACTTCGGAAGGCGGTAAAACCCCCCACTGAACAGAAGTTTATGCTCCCGCACCTTCCTATCCAAAAAATGACGCAATTCTTGAAGACTACATTCAACGGCTGTTGGACCCTGGGATGCAAACATCTTTAACATCTGATGGATTCGGTCTAATGGCATCAAATCCAAGTTTGTCAACATTCCAACAATGTATGACCAGAAGACCTAAATGAAAAAATATTAGCAATCTGTCATTTCAGTTGTCATCACTGCCATCACCTTCATCCTTATTGTACTCTCAGTTTTATTACTTTACATTGCTTTAATCTTTATCGGGGTATGCATCACACTGTTGCAATAGTAATAATGTACCTGCAGTTCAATTGTTTGAGGGTCACTATGTTCTGACACCAATTCACACACAAATATATTATGCACATTATTTCTTAACAGGTTCCTCATATACATAACAAAAACTGTCACACTTCTAGAATATTTATTTCTCTATTTTCAATCTGTATCTTTGTCTGCCAGTTCCCTAATTCTAAACACACCCATAAAGCATATATCAGAGCTGAAAATCACACCCAGGACATCCTTAATGTTCTATCACTTCCGCCAACCCCTGAGAAAAGGCAAGGAAGCTGCACTAATCCCGTCTGAAAATCACGTTTATCTGCTTCTGTGAGACCATAATGTGAGCAGTCCATCTGGTCTGTGCCCTTTTCCTACTCAAATTGCAAGTGACAACACTTGGGGAATACCAAAGCTTAGCTGTAGACACACAATGCTGCTCATCCCTATCTCAATTCACTCCCATCCTCTCTCTAAGCTACAGTACTGGTCCATGTAGCAACTCGGTTACTTTGAATAATTTTTGTATGGGACTAGACTGACTAATCTAGCTGTAAGTGGCATGATGTGAGCAAGGATCTTTGCATTACTGCTTCTATCTGCTCTAAAGAGACAAAGTTGAATCTGTGACAGACAAATTACACTAGATGTTATATACTTCATTTAACTCAATGTCCTTGGCTGTGCTTATATATTCTTGCTGCAATTTGTATTGCTTTTTAATTATTGTATGTGTACTTGTTGCAATTTGTATTGCTTTTTAACTATTGTATGTGTATTTGCTGCAATCTGTATTTCCTTTTAACAATTTTATGTGTTTTTTTGACAAGTATGGATTATATATGCTAGTGATTTTGTTTGTGAATGTACAAGTTTCCAATGTCTTGTTGGCTTGTTGACATGTTTTATATTCTGTGCCTGTGCACATTTGTGAATAATCTGAAACGCAAATGTATATGTATGTATGTATCTATGTATGTATGTATACCTGTGTAGACATTAGCTTGTGGGATCAGTTATGGAAACTGAACATTGCACCATGACAGAGCTAGGGGTGGACATGCAATAAACTGAAATCTGTATATATCCTTCTCAAACATGAGGGGGTGGAGTCAACATATAATTAAATAAATCTATCATTATTACAAGGTGGGATGGGAGATTAATGCAGAGGGAAATGATTCATATTACCTGTAATTCTTCTTCTCTTTGGTCATGGGCTGAAGCCATCGCACTCTCTGTCTCTTCATCTTCACACACCATGTCAGGAGCCACTGGGCACCTAGAGCGTGTAGCACTCTCCTCAACTAGTAGAAATGAGTCAGTTGAAACCTCACGCAGCATGCCCTAAAAATCACAACCATTGGATAAAATAATGTACTACAATATACTGGTAAAGATGAAACAGTGGTATGAACTTTGAAACAGCATATACATAGACTTGTTTTCATTGCTGATTCAGTCTTCTTTCCACATTTTGTGAAAGTACTATGTAATAGTAGAGGCACGTGGTAGAGTGGTTGGTTGAGGCACAATGCTACAAGCTGGAAGGTTGTGGGTTCAAGTCCCAAAGAGGTCATTGGATTTTTTCAATTGACCTAATCCTTCCAGCCACACTATGGCCCTGGGGTCAACTCAGCCTCTAACAGAAATGAGTACCAGGAATTTTCCTGAGGGGTGAAGTGAGGCCAGCGCGTAAGGCTGAAAACCTTACCGCTATCTGTGAGTTGATTGTCTAGATAATGTGGGATCCTCAACATCTCACAACCGTGTGGGCCTCCAAGGCTTGTTACAGGGACAGCTTTACCTTTCTTTTACCTTGCTATGTAATAGTAATATAGTCACGTATAACAACAGGTTCTGGGGACAACTGATGACAGCTCTATAACTTCTATTCCTTAAATCTAGGCAGTAAGCTTAGCAGGAATTATAAGTAATAATAATAATAATATTTATAATTCAATTCTTTATTTATTTATGTGCTGAGCTCAATAGCCAACTGCCAATTACAATGTTAGCATGAATAGAAACAACAACGGCAATAGGACAAAAGAAACAATGACATTATGGGAGGAACACAGAGTGAGGGTGTTTGAGAACAAGATGCTGAGAATATTTGGACCGAAGAGAGCTGAAGTGATGGGAGATTGGAGAAAACTGCATAGTGAGGAGCTTCATAACATGATCAAGTCAATGAGAATGAGATGGGCAGGGCATGTAGGATGAATAAGCAGAAGAGGAATGAATATAAGATACTGACATAGGCGAGTGAACAATATTAAAATGGATCTTAGAGATAGTTTAGGGTGATATGGACTGGATTGATCTGGCTGAGGATACGGACCAGTGGAGTGCTCTTGTGAACACAGTAATGAGCCTTCAGGTTCCATAAAATATTTGGAACTTCTGGAGTATCTGCAATACTTTGGAACTGTAAGTATACAATTAAAAATGTGTGAGTACAAAACTGATTAAATTATGGTGCATGAAGTTGTGAGCAGGTGAACAGTGGCCTGTGAATACTTGACATAATTGTGATATCATACAAAATACTTTATTATTTTCTTACAATACCTGAGACTGCCAAAAAGCTATCTTCCTCCGCAACACTGTAGCAGGAACATGCATTAACTGGCTCAGTTCTTCAACTGTCCATTGATCTATAAAAGAGATGACTGGATATGAGACATAAACATTTGGGGTAACCAACAATACTGATAAAATTAAGATAAAATATTCAGTTAATTAGAATTAGTTAATGGGGGATGTTCTATGTAATCAGAACCAGTGCCTCATTGAGCTCAGGCACCTTCCCAGATAGATTAAAATTAGCTGAAGTGATACCTCTGCATAAAAAAGGGGAATATCATGATATTAAAAACTATAGACCGATATCCATTTTATCGGCCTTTTCCAAAATATTAGAAAAATTAATGTATAATAGGCTAATGCCTTTTTTAATTCAAAATAATACATTAACAAAGGCCCAAAATGGCTTCAGAAAGAATAAATCAACTGACACAGTAAGTCAGTTTTCAATGAACGTATGCAGGAGGCCTTAGATAACGGCCTATATGCCACAGGATTATTTTTTGATTTATCAAAGGGATATGACGTAATAGACCATGATATATTATTAGAGAAACTAGACTCATATGGCATAAGAGGTGTGCCAAACATGTGGTTCAGGTCTTACCAGTCAAACAGACTCCAATATGTAGAAATAAAAAACACTGACGGCAGTGTCAAAACCAGTTATAAATTCATCATGTAGGAAAGTGTATCACAGGGATCAGTGTTGTGGCCGCTTTTATTTTTACTATACATTAATGATCTTACAGAAAATTTTCAAGGAGCAAAGCTGGTTTTATATGCAGACGATACCAGTTTGTTAATTACTGGAAAAGATGAACTTGACCTTCAATATAAAATAATGAACGTTGTGAAATAATTAGAAATATGGTTAAAAAAATAACCTTACAATAAATACTAAAAAGACATCTGCTATGTCATTTCATTCAAAACAGTGGAGAGATCCATTAAGACCACAAATAGTTTTTAATAATACAGAAATAGTATATCGGTCAGAACTGAGATTTCTTGGAATTCACACGATAGAAACCCTAAAATGGTGCGCTCATGCTCAATTTCTAGAAGCAAAGCTATGAAAATTAATTTATATGGTGAAAATATTAAAAGAAATAATGAGTCCATATATGATAAAAATTATTTATTTTTCGAATTTTGAGTCATGTATGAGAAATGGTATCTTACTGTGGGGTGGGGATGGGGAAAGTAAAAGCATTTTTAAATTGCAAAAGCGGGTTCTTCGAGTGATTAGTGGTATTAGTAGTCACATGTCATGTAGACAAATTTTTAAAGATTACACTGTTTTAACATTGCCTTCTGAGTATATATTGGAGGTGACATGCTGTATCAAAAAATACAAGGCTTTTATGGTAATAAATTCAAACATTCGTAATTATAACACACGAAGAAAATTAAATTTTCATGTATAGCACTGTAATACAGCTCTTTTTAAGAGGAGTGTGATAAATATGGGAATTAGTTTGTATAATAAGGTTGCCGATCAAATAAAACAAAGGGAAAATTTTAACTCATTTAAAAAGGAATTAACATCTTTTTTGCTGAAACATTCCTTTTATTCTGTAGATGAATTTATGTCTTTTGATTTTTCAAGTTTGTAAATGTAATATGTAGCTGATTAATTTGTTGTATCCGTGTAAAAACAATGAAATTAATGGTAGCTGGATCTAGATAATATTATTCAGACGACAAACCCCCCTGTATTAGGGGGTACAGTGTATCATGTAAAGATATGCAGGAGAATTAGATGTAAAACTGACAATTTCCTTATCCAAATGGTTGTAATACCTGTATGTATGGATTGTTGAATAATAAATGATAATGATAATGTATGAAACTTTAACAATGTGATTCATATCAACTAATATAAGGTCTAAACAGGGGTCACCTTCTGAGCAGCAATGCTTCTAAGTTAGGCCATGAGGACTTACAAATCAAATATCAGCCAGCAAAGACAGAATTATTTATCAAATGATAGGCTGTGCCATAGCTCAGGCGGTTAGTTGCTGGCTTACCACCGCGGCGGCCTGGGTTTGATCCTGGGTCTGGTCAAGTGGGATTTGTGGTGGACAAAGTGGCGCTAGGGCAGGTTTTCTCTGAGTACTTCGGTTTCCCCTGCCAATTTCATTCCACCAAATTCTCCATCATCATAATCACCCAGGGCAGGTACAATAGGCCAATGAGTGGCCACTGGGCCGAGCGAACCCAGCTGGACTCCACCCTCCACTAGCAAATTTATAAGATGATGGAGTGTAGAAAGAATAAGCTAAAGATGACAGAAGAAATAAAATAATTTTCAAACGTCTTATATATGCATCTGAAGTTGGGAGGAAAACAATTACCAGAAAATCATATGGGGTTAAAACTTGTAGTAAGCTTTCAGAAGTAACAAAATTTAATCACTTTGAACAACTTTACATTATGGTGAGCTCATGTCATGTACCTGAGAATGAATCTGTTTAATTTACATTTTCTAGACTCACCATAATCCAACCTAACCTGTCTAACCTTCACAGCTTAATAACGAAGTTGATTACAGTTACTCACACATACCTGTACTGATTCAAAGATAATACTTTACTACTGTATTCATTTTAAATTGTAAATAGCAACATGGGCTATTATTCAAATGAATACAGTAAATCACTCTTACTTTTTGTTTGAAAGTGCCAAATGATAGTGGCATGAGTTGGAGATACTGTCAGATTGATTTTCCTGTCTTTCAGCTCAATATCAATGTTTACAGACCCCAGGTGTGGTTTCCAGCTTAATGTGCGATTACCCTGAAAAACACAAGGATCTGTACTTACTTTGCAAATGAAGTGTAATATCAGCATAATTAAAGTCACAGTTCATTTGAGCATTTCCTATTGTTAATTATCAATATAATTAAATATGTGTGCAGTTTATCTGACCTCTGGAACATACTACAGAAAAATTAAACATGTGTTTGTTGGTAAGGAGGAAAACATATGAACAAACTTATACAATACACTAACTTAAACTTCTCGTTTACTTCTATCCATAAAGACTTGGAAAATATTTATGCACTGAATAAAACATGTGCTTTATATTTAAGGTTCATCTCAGGCAGGTAAAAGGGGTGCTTATTAAGATTTTAAGGTCTGAACAAAATAATCTCTAGGTTAGAGGAACCAGAAACATACAGCCTATTCATAGTAGAATATGGACTTCACATTCTGTACCTGCATATTACAGCTAGGAATGTTTCAATACAGTCTTCTACTTTAACTAAAACATTTTACAGAACTTTGTGATATAAAGCATATATATAACTGTACCAAGGAGCCTGGTCAAATCCACAGCATAATGAAACATGGTATAAGAAAGGCCTACTGTATCACTATGAAATTATTACCTTCAAAGTCTCAAAAGCTTTTGTATAAATTTGTAGGTGTTCTTTCACAAAACTGGGTAACTCTAAAGTTTCTTCTTTAAATGGTGGCCAAAACTGTGCTGATAAAATCATTGCCATGGATGGGAACTGCTGTCTGTCAAGGTTGAAGTTGGGATCTGAGTGAAGATGAGCATTGATCCTCTTGGAATCGTAAACATCTTTCAACATGACTTCACAGTAATGAAGTTGTGATTCTCCAAACCTACATAAACATTAGTAAAGTTCATTACTTTCCCCACCATGAAAAGAGATAAATTCACAAACTGAGACATAGTATCTGTGTTTTCATGCCTCTCTGCTGCTTCCATTCTGACCTATCTAATTTACACACACTGGGTAGCTAACACCCACAATTTTTCTCACTGTATAAGAAATATACATGGCACTTGCAAATAAGAAGTGGCAAATACTTTCTTTGGGTGTTCACTAAAACATTCATTTTCATTTATATATTATGTCTGCCATGTACGTGTATGCAAAATGTTGTATATCAAATGGACATGCACTGCAGCAGGTTGGCCAAATTAATAGGGATTACTGTTATCCTTAAAATTACCTACTTCGATGCAAATATTATGAGATATGTGTAATTTATCAGTCTCTATAACTTCTATGCATGACAATTTGCTCCTCACATGAATATACAGCATGCAACACCCAAACACCTAACAGTGTCAATATAAAATTAAGTGAATCAAAGATGCAAGTGATACAGATATTTGCTACATTTATCTTGAGCCATTTTTATACAAATTTAAGAGGGATCTAAATTAATATTAGCTATCTGAGATCTGAAGTTCTCACAGAAGTGACTATGAAGATGACTGTCTTAGTAACAACTAATTTTGAATATCTCTTCTATGTTGTACTGCCAATAAAGTTTGTTGTTCCTGAGCATCACTTCATAATATGTCAGTAAGATCCTTCTTGGCCCTTTTCTTCATTCTAAAATGACTTCCTAACCCTTACATATGTTTTGGAGAGTAAATTGTACCATGTCTAATGTTCTCCATCTGTGAGTGGTGGTTGGAGCTTGTTGCCTGGTTTCCTTCACTTTGCAGATGTTTAAAAGTCTAACAAAAATATGTGAGGGAAATCAAGAAATTCTGATAAAGTTATTTTTTATTCTTTTACCATAACAATATAAGAGGCATTCCAATGATAAGTTCTATTCCCCTGCCACTACAAAAGGTTCCTAGTCAGAACCTCACAACTCTGTCACAAACTCTCGTTTATGTTTGCATTGTTCCTGGTGAAACTCTCTTTCATTCGTTTATTCAACTTATCTTGATCATCAGTCATGGTGTGACGGTTGTTTGATGTGGCTCTGTTTCAGATATTGTATTTTTCTTATTTGCAAGACTGATTGTGATGGAAACTTTCACAGATTTCTATCAGCCCCCAAGGATGAAATACTTACAGTTAATCTCTCATTTAATGGGCTTAATATCAGTCAATGAAGAACTGTGCTGGGGATAGTAATTCACCAGTGGAAAAACTTAGTGCAAAATAAGATTCCTGAAACGTTTCCAATGTGAATTAAGAGGAAACTACACTGAAAAATCAATAACTTTTGTGTAGACTGTTTTCAGCAATAATTTTTTTTAAAAATAAAGTTCAACTCAGTTTTGGGATGCACCTTTTATGTTATCCTCCACGACAGCAGGCAGCATTCTGCTGAACCACATTCATCTTGTTCACAGGCATACATAGTAGCAATATATGCGAAGCATATAAAACAGCAATGAAAGAGGAGAGCCCAGTGATACACGCAAAAATTATAAGTATTTTGTTCACTTTGAACTTTCTTACAACAAAATCAAACTGATGGCATACTTCACCTGAGCTTCAGAAGTTCAAGATACCGAATCTCCTTCTCAGTGTTGTAGCTGAACTGAGACAAGAGACGATCAGCTAGGAGTGTACGATATTCATTCACAAACAGCTCTTTGCTTCCATATACATTCACTAGCATAGAAATAATATCTGATGTTCGTCGACTTTTAGAAGTCTTGGCTGTAATCAATTACCAAATAAACATCTATGCATTTACATCTGTCAACTATGAAAGATAATAATTATATAATTTATTCTCTTCTACATTTTATCACTATTAATTCTTGAATATCCCACCAAAATAACGTAGACTACGCATATTTCTGACCATAAATTCATTTACTGCTTGACACGAAGGCAAAAATATGGTTTAAATTGAAGTCAACCATGACCCCGCACATGAATAATATCTCTGTAGTGCAACTAAATGCCCTTAAACTGACAGTAGCATGAGGAATATAAATTTGTTACACTATACATATGATGAGAGGTCAGATTTATATTCCAGCTATATTCATACCTGGAGAAAGGCCTGCTACTGTGCATCAAATTCTGGGCACCCAATCTGTAGCCAGTGATTTTACCAAAAAAGATACCATGGCTTCAATTTCATAAATGACTTACATGGATCAGCATCAACAGGATCAGGGTTCCAGGTTTCCCAATTAGCCATATCTTCATCTAAAGGAGTGCCTTCATCTAGTTGCAATGCTTCACCCCTCACGAGCTCGTCTGCCAGCTCGCTTGGCCCTTCTTCTGTCAAGCTACTTACTACACATCGGACAGTGTCATCACGCCAACGCAAGTACTGTCTGAATTCAATTTATTTATGAATTTTCTGACACATTTTGGGAATAAAGTTTGATAGATCTATTTTAACTTGTAATAAAGTCCAAAACACCAAACAAAATATTTCTCTGATATCACCTATACTCAGTTTCCACTGTTAAGAATAGTGATGGTGGTGGTGACAGTAGCAGATAATTACACAGTAACAACAGGGAAGCCATTCTGTAAAGTTACACACCTGACTGGCTGAGTCACTGTTTCGAGGAGCACTCCTGTTGGATCCAACTGTCGAAGAGCCCTGATAGCTGCAACGTATGCAGTTAACACATCTGGAGTGTTAACTCCTGGATGGAGCAATCGTGTCTCAAGGGCACGCTGCAACTTCTGTGTTAGATACAACCTCAAGTCTGTTTTCTGCAGACAAATCCGCAAATCTTCTACTGCAGGCTGTGAATCGGGGTATTCTTTAAATAAAAAATAAATAAATAAATGACAGAAATCTTTCCATTAAATGACCAATTCACAATATGGCATGTTACAACAATTTGCTAACTTGTTTTCTCATCACACTATATGCCAAGAATTTAAATGTTAAAACTCTATTCCTGACAGCATTGCTTCAGACCTTCTTCCTTGTATGTAGTTACATACTCAAATGTTGGCATTTTCAGCTATGAAAATCAAATATAATATTCAGTTTCATTAATGTTTTATTTCTAAGCATATTGAAACAATGTTACTTCCTCATACAACATATTCATATCACATATCTTCTCAAAACAATAATTTTTCAAGTGTCTCCACTTCGATGTATGGACTTACACATTGAAAAAGATAACTTGTAACTTAAAAACTAATCCATTCCTTTTGAATGATACAGCTCTAACAAACAAAAATTAAAGTGACATACTTTACCATTCATAAAGAAAATTATATATAACACATTACTGTATTTTTGTTACTCAGTAAATTCCTCTGAGATCCATCTGATATCTCTTCAAATGTCACAGAATGACATACAAACTACATAATACCAACTAGTGAGAACAAATATACAGAGGGGGAACAAACATGGATGCCACAAAGGGAAAATAACATGGAATGAAGAGAGAGATTTTATTCTCAAACCACCACATTTTAGGGTGAAGGATGGATTACACTGACTTACAAACTAGTGCAGTGCAACAGTTTCAATTAGTGAACAATTGCCTGAAGATGACCAAGTGGGGCTGAAATATGTAGAAATTGATGTGCTTTTAATGTCATTTTAAATAAAGGAGAGATTGTGAGCAATTTCATGTTGCATTAGAGACAGAAATGAATGAGTGATACATAAATGCAACAGGATGCTCAAATAAAATATATTATAATAATATTAACACTGATATACTACATGACATAAATTCACCTATAATTATATTGAACAACTGTTCGATTCTTGTGCGAGTGTAAGTCTCATATAGGAAGTGTGATATTTTCTGATGAAATTTCTTTATTGAAGACTGAGTTGATGCTGCATTCCCGCTGTACACATGAGTCAGCCATCCCAACACAACTGTACTGAGCCACTGTGGAAGCAAGAACAAAGAGCCAAATGTTAATTCCTTTACCACAATTTCAGAACTTCACATTTCCTATATTCAGATTTAATGAATCAAACATGCCAGTGCAAAGGATGTAGGTGAATAAGTCAGCTTCACACACATTACCCTGAATGGACTCCAGGGTTGGTAATGAAGAGAAAAGGAATGGACAAATGCACTCATGTGAGTGGCATTACAAACAGGCATTACATATAGGCATGATTTCTGCCTGCTGTCTAGTTACATGCCAAGCATTATACTCACTGGACATGAGTTACATGACATTACAACACTTCTGATCACACACACACAATATTTACTGTGAGTGTTCTGGACAGTACAACCATGCAGCAAATTTATGTACTGAGTCAGTGCAATTTGATGGGAAAAACATCCGACTCTTCTGCCCAAGTCTCATTATTTAATATCAATGCCTTGTACACCAAATAATAATAAGTATCACCTCAAGGTGGGTAGGGCATGTAGAATGAATTGGGGAGAAGAGGAATGCATATAGGATATTGGTGGGAAAGCCAGAAGGAAAGAGACCACTAGGAAGACCAAGGAATAGGTAGGTGTACAACATTAAAATGGGTCTTAGATAGGATGGTATGGTATGGATTGGACTGATCTGGCTCAGGGTAGGGACCAGTGGAGGGATCTCGTGAACACTGTAATGAACCTTTGGGTTCCATAAAATGCTGGGAAATTCTTGAGTAGCTGCAGAATTGCCAGTTCCTCAAGAAGGGCTCAGCTCCGTGAGTAAGTTAGTAAGGTAGTGGCCTCCGTAGTCTAGAGGTAACGTTCCCACCTCATGACTTGTAGTACGCAGGTTCAAATACCCGGCGGAGGTCGTCAAATTTTTAAGGGCAGAAAAATTCAGGGAACAAGTCCTCCGGGAGGGACTTTAAGCCGTGGGTCCCGTGTCGTAGCTTTACGGCACATAAAAGAACCTCATACCTCCAAAGGAGGTCACTGAGCAAAATTGCGGACGTTTGCCGCCCAACAGCAGTCACTAATACCTACGGTAGATGGGGGAAGCATTATAGATACTTCTCAGCCAGTAGAGCCGGTCTCGCTGGCTGGGCGGGACTGATGGTAAGCACCAATACCGGTAGGATATAGAGGCTGGTAGAAATCATAGAGGGAAGCACAATGGACCACTACAGGTCTAAGTGCATGGGGAAACCCACCCTCTCTAATAACTAACTAACTAAGTTAGTAAGGTGTGACCTCCTTATGAAACATTCATTTTATGTGCTGTGTGTAAATAATGCACGAAGAACACACTGTTCATAACTTCTTGAATACGTCTAGTAACATATTCTCAGTATACTCACTGATTCCAACGAAGATATGTATGATGTGTCAAAGCTTCCTTTGCAGGATTCTTGAACATGGTTTTCAATCCTGATATGAATTAAAGAAGTGATTACCTCACCTGCAAGTCTCTCCAGAAGGTCCAGCTCTATGAGTTTTCTGCAAATTAAATTACAAAGATAATAATTTTTACAGAAATAAAAACATTATCAGAGCTAAAAAAAGACATCAGAAAACTGACAAATTGGATAAACTGCACAATATATAAATGATAACAGAGAACATACCGACACTTTCACTGTGATGCTGACTCATAAATTAAACAGACTATTAACTTAAAAACATTATAATTTCTGAATCACATCCAAGAATGTGTACACAGCTATTCTTCCAAGTTTGGAGCATAAATTAATCCATGAAAACCTAGACTCTAGAAAGGGAACACATCCCTTAGTCATGATTAAGGGAGTAGTTACCTGGTATACAAGGATGATGACGGTGCAGACAGGCAACAATAAATAGGATTTACATATGCATATAGAATTTGTGATTGGAATACTTCAGTAGTGACACTCTCCATGCATATCTGGAGTTCAGGTGGTACCAAGAGTAATTTCTCTTGTACAGAACTTACAAAGGGAAGAACTTTTTTCTTAACCATATCACTGTGAAGCAGAAGTGATTTATTTACCTGTTTGTTTCATGGAACACTGACAGGATTGTCTGACACCGGCAGTGCTCAATCTCATGGCTGCAACCGCCACACTGTACAACATCTTCTGTTGATTCATCTTGATCTGTAAGAAAGCAACATTACAACAAACCAAAGAGAACTGGCATTTTCGAAGTGACAAATCAGAATAAAAGAGCAAGACAAATAATGGATCATAACAATACAATCTGCTCTGCATTCATGCTTTTGGCTGGTTGCTGGAATCTTAATTTAATTATCTAACATAATGCTAATGATGACTTTCTCTGCTACAGCAGGGACGCAAATGACATAAACAATATAATAACTCGGACTATGTCATGTGTGTCAGCATCAAAAATTCATGTGCATACTTGATCCTATGCACTTCTTCAATGTGCCCTCTGTGGTAGTGACACATCTAGCAGCATGAAGGTGTGCAATAAGTTGTTATTGGAGGAAAACATTCTTAGATGTTTACAATCTTATAACTTCTGTCGATGCCTACAGAAAGCAGTGGGCAAAAACAAATGTGGTCACCTCTACTCAATGATGACATCAGGAAGCAGCAGCCATGCAAGTTCAGTTGCTACCTGCAGCTCCTCCATCCAAGTCGCATATTTTAGAACCACATACTCCCATACAGCCCCATCATTTTACACTTTTTGTGTACACAAGAAGCACACTGATCATATTCATGTTAAAAACAGTGGGAAAAAGGGAATGACATGAGGGCACAAACATTAAAATAAATTAAAAGTAATCTAACACATGTTATTATACTAGCAATGTGCATGCCTACAGCCTCTGACCTACAGTAACGCAAGATTCGTAACATTCCAAACAATTAACACTTGCTATTTGTTCAGCAGTTACATGTAAGACAGGCACATGGCATGCCCTGCACATTTATGGCAAACTCCTAGCACATCCATTCACCAAAGGTCATCTTCCAGTTACATTTCAATTTTATAGATACCAGATGGTACAAACATTAGGAGACAGTACATAATATTCATGGATATTTCTTTTATTTATGGATGCAGACCTGGGGGGAAACACGAGCACACATGCCCCCGCATGCATGTGCGAGCAGACACACCCATTGAACTGGTTGTTAGGTTTCTGAACAAAATTCTTTTTATAGGATGAGGTTGTTAGCCTCAAGCCCAACCACCAACCTGGAGGACCAGGGTATATCTCTTAGTCTGAACTCTACCCTTTGACCTTTCTGGCATGGGTGATCCTACTGGTAATTAAATTACTGCTGGCATAGCTCTCCGGGTCACAGAGTCACACAAGCTCCACCACCACAACAAGGTGGAGACACCTTTTGGGGATGTACATTCAAACAACCCATAGAAATAATTATCCCACCTACTGTAAATATTTCAAGTTAGGTGGGTCCCTTGTCACCATGTCATGGTGCGTCCATAGGTTGTGGATGGAGACACCCTCCAGTTTTGGAGGGAAGCTGTGAATAAATTGAATAAGCAGTCACGGACAGCTGACAAGGGATGGACCTCCAGCTTGGGGGTTGGGCATGGGGCTAACAACTCCTCACCGTAAAAAATAAGTAAGTTATGAAAATGAACACAAAGCCTCGGACCTGAACAGATNTCAGAGCTAAAAAAAGACATCAGAAAACTGACAAATTGGATAAACTGCACAATATATAAATGATAACAGAGAACATACCGACACTTTCACTGTGATGCTGACTCATAAATTAAACAGACTATTAACTTAAAAACATTATAATTTCTGAATCACATCCAAGAATGTGTACACAGCTATTCTTCCAAGTTTGGAGCATAAATTAATCCATGAAAACCTAGACTCTAGAAAGGGAACACATCCCTTAGTCATGATTAAGGGAGTAGTTACCTGGTATACAAGGATGATGACGGTGCAGACAGGCAACAATAAATAGGATTTACATATGCATATAGAATTTGTGATTGGAATACTTCAGTAGTGACACTCTCCATGCATATCTGGAGTTCAGGTGGTACCAAGAGTAATTTCTCTTGTACAGAACTTACAAAGGGAAGAACTTTTTTCTTAACCATATCACTGTGAAGCAGAAGTGATTTATTTACCTGTTTGTTTCATGGAACACTGACAGGATTGTCTGACACCGGCAGTGCTCAATCTCATGGCTGCAACCGCCACACTGTACAACATCTTCTGTTGATTCATCTTGATCTGTAAGAAAGCAACATTACAACAAACCAAAGAGAACTGGCATTTTCGAAGTGACAAATCAGAATAAAAGAGCAAGACAAATAATGGATCATAACAATAAAATCTGCTCTGCATTCATGCTTTTGGCTGGTTGCTGGAATCTTAATTTAATTATCTAACATAATGCTAATGATGACTTTCTCTGCTACAGCAGGGACGCAAATGACATAAACAATATAATAACTCGGACTATGTCATGTGTGTCAGCATCAAAAATTCATGTGCATACTTGATCCTATGCACTTCTTCAATGTGCCCTCTGTGGTAGTGACACATCTAGCAGCATGAAGGTGTGCAATAAGTTGTTATTGGAGGAAAACATTCTTAGATGTTTACAATCTTATAACTTCTGTCGATGCCTACAGAAAGCAGTGGGCAAAAACAAATGTGGTCACCTCTACTCAATGATGACATCAGGAAGCAGCAGCCATGCAAGTTCAGTTGCTACCTGCAGCTCCTCCATCCAAGTCGCATATTTTAGAACCACATACTCCCATACAGCCCCATCATTTTACACTTTTTGTGTACACAAGAAGCACACTGATCATATTCACGTTAAAAACAGTGGGAAAAAGGGAATGACATGAGGGCACAAACATTAAAATAAATTAAAAGTAATCTAACACATGTTATTATACTAGCAATGTGCATGCCTATAGCCTCTGACCTACAGTAACGCAAGATTCGTAACATTCCAAACAATTAACACTTGCTATTTGTTCAGCAGTTACATGTAAGACAGGCACATGGCATGCCCTGCACATTTATGGCAAACTCCTAGCACATCCATTCACCAAAGGTCATCTTCCAGTTACATTTCAATTTTATAGATACCAGATGGTACAAACATTAGGAGACAGTACATAATATTCATGGATATTTCTTTTATTTATGGATGCAGACCTGGGGGGAAACACGAGCACACATGCCCCCGCATGCATGTGCGAGCAGACACACCCATTGAACTGGTTGTTAGGTTTCTGAACAAAATTCTTTTTATAGGATGAGGTTGTTAGCCTCAAGCCCAACCACCAACCTGGAGGACCAGGGTATATCTCTTAGTCTGGACTCTACCCTTTGACCTTTCTGGCATGGGTGATCCTACTGGTAATTAAATTACTGCTGGCATAGCTCTCCGGGTCACAGAGTCACACAAGCTCCACCACCACAACAAGGTGGAGACACCTTTTGGGGATGTACATTCAAACAACCCATAGAAATAATTATCCCACCTACTGTAAATATTTCAAGTTAGGTGGGTCCCTTGTCACCATGTCATGGTGCGTCCATAGGTTGTGGATGGAGACACCCTCCAGTTTTGGAGGGAAGCTGTGAATAAATTGAATAAGCAGTCACGGACAGCTGACAAGGGATGGACCTCCAGCTTGGGGGTTGGGCATGGGGCTAACAACTCCTCACCGTAAAAAATAAGTAAGTTATGAAAATGAACACAAAGCCTCGGACCTGAACAGATTCCTTGGATAAACGTCCTAAGCTAAAGAAAATGGATATGAGATTTGGCACTTGGAATGTTCGAAGTTTGTACAGGGCAGGTTCGCTCACGGCAATGCCAGAAGAAATCTTAAAATATAAGTTAGATTTAGTGGGAGTACCGGAAGATTAGATGGGATGAAGGTGGCATTCTTTTTATTGCTAGTGGGGTGGGACTAAGTCCCTTGTACTGCAGCCACTTCTGGCCTATTGTACCAGTCCCAGATGAGAGATGAGGGTGATTATGGAACAATTGGTGGAATGAAGATTGGCAGGGGAAACCGAAGTACTTTGAGAAAACCTGCCCCAGCGCCACTTTGTCCACCACAAATCCCACTTGACCAGGCCCGGGCCACTGCAGTGGGAAGCCAGTGACTAACTGCTTGAGCTATGGTGCTGCCCTGGAGGTGGTATCACATCAGCAGGGGCCAATACATTTCTCTATGGAAAGGGGAATGAAAATCATGAATTAGGTACAGGTTTTTTCGTACATAAGAGAATCATATCAGTTAAGAGGGTAGAGTTTGTTAGTGATAGGATATCATATACTATAATACTAAAATGTTGCTGGTGTGATATCATTGTTATGAATGTTCATGCCCAAACAGAAGATAAAATTGATGACATAAAGGATAGATTCTATGAAGAACTAGAACATGTACTTGATAAATTCCCGAAGTACCTTATGAAAATTTTTGTTAGGAGATTTCAATGCCAAAGTAGGGAGGGAAGACATTTTCAAACCAACAACTGGGAATGAGCGGGGGTCCGCTGCGCTGACAACATGGCACCCTCCATCTGCAAAACTTGGCACTAACTTCGCTGACAAGCGGCGGTTGCTCGATCGGTATAGTTTACTTGCAGACTACAGGCCACGGAGTTTTCATTACCAATATTGCGATACTCTCCAGGCAATTTGTTCATTTCTGACATATGGAATTATGTCTCCTCTCAATGAGAAGCTGATGATGAAGATGGCCAAAAGGGCAACTGACACCAAATGTAAAAGTTTGAGGTTTGTACAGTGATAACTATGAAAACTACTGTCTTCTTGGGTCTGATGCCATGTAACTCAGGCTACATATCATGTATGATAGTGCTGTTCAACAACTGTAAATATTTTAAATCTTACCAGCCTCAGATTTATCCGTATTGCAAAACACTTTGAAAGACACCTTATAGAAGTCTTCAGTAATTACTTGATGGGTCAATGGAAGCTGAGACAGTAATGTTGATGTCATAATCACTTTGAAAGCTCCAAGTAATGTGTCTTCACCATAAATTACTCGATTAAATCTGGAAATGAATCTAAGTTTTTCCAGTTTTTCCACTGTAGAAAGGAAACTGGCCAGGGAACTGTATAAATAGTCAACAGCACCTTTAAAGCGTTCAAAACCATCAATCTCAGTTTTTCGGCCAGAAAATCTGCCCCAGAATTCTGGAGTGATCTTCTGGCGCATTATCTGTTCAATTCGACATATTACAATGTCTTCTACAAATGTATTAAGCTTCAATTCATTAATTTCCTTCAAGACATTATCATCATCTGGGCATTCTTCAGGAAGCTCCTGGAAAGAATCACAGAAAAATGTGAATTACAACACTTATTACAAGTAACTGTTATGTACAGGGGGAAAAAAAATATGGAAGGAGGGAATATATGACAATTATAATCCACTTATTTCTTATTTCTAAAACAGTATTAGAACTGCAGTCTATAAGGTGTAAATCAAAATCTGATATTCATACTATTATGTTTATGTCACCTAGTAGAATTTTTGCACATGTTACACGCCAAACACCAGTACAGGCAGGGAAGTAGCATATGCATCTGTCAATTCACTAACCCAACCTAACCCTGCTCAGAACAATGAAGCACAGCCCAACCTAAACCGCCTAACACTATTTTCTTCCCTCATGCTAATTATTTTAACTCGGCTCTCATTTTATTTCAAGCTCTCTGCATCACCTCAACTTAGCCCAGTTCCCCCAAGCTATGACAGTTCTGCAACTCAAGACACTTAAAATTGTATAAACTTATTCCAAATGTCACCTTAAGTTCTTTCAGTTACCTCAGGTAACTCAGATTACCCTTAAATCTTCAAAGACATTAACCAATACATCACAATAAAAACAAGGGCTTACAAACCACAAACTTCACTTGCCATAAATATATCACATATTGATTCGGCCTGCTTCCCTTACGTCTGCATATCTCAACTTTCGAACCTATTTATTTGTACGGTCAACATAATGAATAACATTATTCTACGGACATATAAATTGCACCTACATTACTTGTAAGAAGAGGATACGCCAGACAAACTTTATCCCATACACCGTCGGTTGATGTACTGATACCTAAATCTCCTGTACTTAACACGTTCAACGTTGCCTCCATTGTGAATCTTTTCAGATCAATTCAAGCACCACGGATCGCATACGAGACAGGTCCTAACAGACTAATCCATGACTTGATTGACTAGAGCGACTAGAGTTCGATAATCCGTGTCTATGTTTACGGTTTTCTACGAAAGGATTTCTACCTAATGTCATATAATATAAACTTATATTGTTCGACAACTCAGCTGAGGGAACTTGTTCTCATGTTGTAATCCTCAAGGGTTACAAAAAAGTTTGCGCCTGGTGCCAAATTCAAGTGATGGGTGGATGCATACGGGGAGCTTAGTTGGAAATTTGGGGTAATTCACCCGTTCAAACAACTTGACCAATATGTAATGTAATATTACGCTACTTGCTTTTTACGCTTCAGTTAACAGTAATTCGTGACACTTTTCATATAATGATAAATACGTGTATAGGAGGCAGTAAACACAAAATACCATTTACAATTCTGGCGGGACTGTGGAAGACTATGAAAAGCCTCAGGATCACTTTATACAGATATTTTACATGCTATGCAGTCATGGAGTAAGAATTTACATACTGATTTTTCAGGAGGTTTACATATTAAAAGAAATTCACTGTGTGGAAAACATGTACCTAAATATCTTTGACGTCCAAATCATGTCTGTTCCTGAAACTGAACATTACCAAATGTGTCTCAGATGGTCAGTAAGTCTGGGTTCTTGTGTTACAGACATTGGGGTAGTACAGTATACAGGAGGGCAGTGACTTGCATCCAGCCACTCAGTTTTCAAACCCTGTATTTCCACCAGACTGAAGCAAGGCTTGTCTTCTTTCAAGAAATGTATTTTTGTATGTTTTTTAGTTTCAGACACATTAATTACTGCTACATAAGTAACG
>NW_019741977.1:1262-5696 GCF_002891405.2 Cryptotermes secundus | reverse complement strand
AACATCTGAATCTAACAATATATCATTCAACATAAACAAAAAATGAACAATCACTATATATGTGCTAGACTAAATTATAAAATACCATTACAAGACTCTCAGCTGTAACAACTCGTGTTGTGCAATCCTGTAAACAATGTGATTCTCTAAGTAGTGTAATAGATGGAAAGAAGATAATTCCCTGATCCCCTATACTACCTGCTAGCACATGTCAGCCTGCAAGATTAGATGGCAAGAATGCAATCCTTTGTCTATCACACCGAAATATACATCTAACTTAGAAATCACTTGCCATCATTCTTCAAGCTATAACACATACTCTGCACACCACTGTACTCATTTCACACTGTCATTTAACACAACTGGAAGCATAATACCGACAACATGTGCTTCACTTATCATACCACTTTTTTATAAGCATGAATTCTGTATACAAAGAAGATATGTACATAAAAGGGGGGACGTTTGAATCCATTGTGGCTGAATGGAAATCTTAACTTTCTTGAAAACACAATAACTCACTACACATCATTGTATATTACACGAAAATACAATGTCACACTAGAAAATTTAAACTTCACTTTACATTCGACAACACTGTAACCAAAACAGCACACACTATACACACCACTCTGTCACACAGAACTAAGATAAATTCAAAAAATAACTTCTTCAATGGGAACTAGAAATTCACTTTGCACCCTCTTCTTACAAGTACTTATAATAATACAAAAAAACATATCATTCTGACTAATAACCTACACACACGTGTAATATTCGGAGGCTACATACCAAAACTACACCCTCTTTTCTGTCATACCAAATATGCCCTCATAAAATATAATTCACTCTCTATCCATATAACCACTAAAACACATTTCTTCCAAACCACTCTACATAATTCACACGATATTATTAATTGTGCAAGAATAACCTCAAAGACACATTGCCTCACTACACACCCACTATTCTTATATTCACTTACTTTTGTTAAATCAATAACTGTACGTGTTCATGTATTCTTCCTTCACACATACTTCAGTTTCATGGTTCAGAAGGAAAACACTTCCATTTCGTTGTGGAACAGAGGAAACACTTTCGTCAAATTTGGTGCACTCGCCATTATTCGGTCCAGGATAATACACACATTAAAATCCGTCACAACACAACAACAAACAGTTGATTTTTAACAGTACTTTGCTACATGTTTCGGCTTTTTAGAAAGTCAACATCCATCAGGCAAATACACAATTAATATATTCCTAAGCTACTGAATTGAATACTATATAATTCTGCAGAGTATTGTTGGATTTTCAATATACCGTAATATAATAATATAAAACATGATTTTAAATGAGATAGGTTACATAATTAAAATGTAATTTAGAACTATGTCCTATTAAAGTAGGTTGTTGCAATCGTAGCATTTAAGTTATAGTGTTTTTGCAGACATATGGCGATAGTTTTCTTGCTCTTCACAAAGAGCCTGACATTGACGTCAATAAGAAAACAACTGAAGTGGAATCAATTCTACGAGTCATCACGCTTAGGGCAACAATATATGGGAGGCCACATCCTTAATGTTACAATGAAATCTGTGATTTGTGCAACACAGCGCTGGATACTAGAAAACTACTATTTCGACTTCTCAAATAGGGTCCTTAGAGCTCTTATGATTAAAAGAATTAGGCGCAATGCAACTCAAAAACCCGAAGCTAACAGTATGAAACCACCATGCTCCATAGCAGAAACCATTCTATCTTGCTTCACAGACATTAATATTTATCATTCATCACAACACCTAGCTCCACGGTGTCACATATTTATCACATCTACTCATCACAAGACAAACAAAATTATCAGGAAGATATTCAAACCTAAGAAGGGTCACATCTCAGCAATTGAGAACACTGACCTAACTATATATACAGAGGGGTACAAAAAAATGTACTCACTCTTTGATAGTCAATATCTTTGGAACAAAATGACATGTAGTTACATGGACGGAGAGAGTGAGTCATTGTACGTGTTCGAAGTGACCACCATCAGCGGTTAAACAGCGTCGATGCCGCCGAACTGCTGAGCGAACTACGGCTGTCAGTGTGTCCGGTGTGATGGATGCACACGACACTTCGATGGTTTCTCGTAGCGCGTTCAGTGTAGCTGGCTTTTGTCGATAAACTTCATCCTTCAAGGTTCCCCATTGGTAGAAGTTGAGAGGTGTTAGATCTGGAGACCGTGGTGGGTAATCAATAGCACCTCTTCGACCTATCCATTGTCCAGTTCGTGTCATCCAAGTACGCCCTGACATCTTGATCATATTGAGGTGGAGCACCATCTTGTTGTGGGTAAAATCCCTCATCTCCAAACAGCTCTCGAATGGCAGGGAAAATCGATGTCTGAAGCATATCGAGATACACTACAGCACTAGAAGCTGGACTTGTTACTATCCGTGGTCGCCCAGATCTTTCCTTATGCACATCATGAACAGTACAATCGGCTTCAAATTTATCCCGAATACGGGCAATATTTCGAGGTGTTGGTGGCTGAGTTCCAAACTCATTCTGCCATTATCGTTGTACCGCTTTAATGATTTCGTACTTCTAGTACCACTTCAATACAGCCTTCCGTTGCTCAAAAAACCTTTCAGCCATTGTTGCTGCTGTCTTCTCCTCACAGCGCGAATGTGGTACGACACTCACGTGACTCTTGTGACCTTCGCCATCTGTTGCGAAAACATTACACTACACTACTGCGCAAGAATTGTAACTACATGTAATTTTGTTCCAAAGATACTATCAAAGAGTGCACTTTTTTGGACCCCCCTGTACTTGTATGTCACCAGAATTTGACACTTCGGTAGCCTCACAGGTAGGAAGCATTACAGGGCACACAACATTCATACCAAATTTTCTGTGGGGAAACCTCCTGCAAACAGGATCCTTGCAAGATGGAACACCTCTTGGCAGAATAACATTAACACAAGAGGTTTTGATAAGCAGATATTTGGATCACAGGTCGATTCAACTGGCTATACATTACATTCAACGAACATCTCCGTGACAGTGACTTTCAACCTTCAAATTCTGCTGACACAGCACTGCTTCTTAACATTCAATCACTCACTTAATGCTTCGCTAAGGTTTAGAACCACGACAAGCAATAATCATGTCTCTAACACAGGGTGGGGCGCAGAAACTTCCTTTTTGTGAAGACATATTGTGAAGGGAGGGAAGGTCACAGAAAAGTGGGGATAGGCTCGGCGAACGCAGCAGTCACGGAAGTTTCTGTCTAATACCTCTCATTAGGAAACATGAGGTGGACGAGTGAGCATCGTGCGTTTGCTGTCGAAACCTATTTTTCGAACAACCATTCCTATGTGGCGGAGCAGCGTGCTTTCCATACTCACTTCGAAATTAAGGCCAGAGGTCCGGTTTCCGACCAGAAATCCATTGTTTTGTGGGTAGAGAAATTTAGGAGTGTGGTGAAAAAATTATCAGGTCGATAACGGAACATTACGACGCCAAAAAATGTGGAGGCAGTTCGACAGTCGATTTTGAGATCTCCAAGACACTCCGCTCGCAAAACATGCAGTCGCCCTAGACATATCCAATCGTTCAATGTGCCGAATTCTTCACAAACATCTTCATTTCCATCCCTATAAGATGGCTGTTGTGCAAGAATTGTCACCACGTGATTTCCAGAACAGAATAACGGCGTGCGAAACGTTATTTGAAACTTTACCCCCTGAAGCACTTGTTTTCTTTAGTGATTAGGCACATTTTCACCTATCCGGATATGTCGGCAAGCAGAATATGCGCTATTGGACTGGTAACAATTCCAGAGAGCTCCATGANACTTCAAAGCGATAAGGTGACAGTATGGTGTGCGTTGTTGAGAGTTGGAGTTATTGGCCCCTATTTATTTGAAGAAGACAATCATGCAGTTACTGTCAATTCACAGCGGTATGTGGACATGATTAAAAACTTTCTCAAACCAGCTCTTGAATAAATGCATCTAGAAAATGTCTGGTTCCAACAGGATGGTGCTATGGCCCACACATCCCGAGCTTCGATGACAGTTTTGAGGGCAAAATTCCCTGGACGGCTCATCTTGCTTCGAGGTGACATCCCGTGGGCACCGCACTCACCTGATCTAACGCCCTGTGACTTCTTTTTATGGGGATACCTCAAGGCAGAGGTTTTTAAACATCGCCCCACAAACTTGCTTCAGCTGAAAAATGTTATTCGGTAGGAAGCAGCCCAAATTTCACAGGCGAACTTCAGAAAACGGTTGCATCAATGCATAGAGAATGGTGGCCACCACCTTCAAGATATTTTGTTTAAACCTACATGATTTAAAACTTTAAAGTATGTTCTTTCATGAGCTAAACATAAATTTTGTCTATCAGCAGTAATTTCTTTTATTCACCTT
>NW_019741977.1:198-1241 GCF_002891405.2 Cryptotermes secundus | reverse complement strand
TGAAGAAAGCAGTCTTCTGGGATTTGGCACCATGTATATGTGGTGTTAACCGACGTTTTGGAGGAACGTATCGCCTCCATCTTCAGGGTAGAAGAAAAAATATAAGAAATCTGCAAGCGAAGAGACAATGAGAAACGGTAAAAGCAGACCGTTTCTCACGGTCTCTTCGCTTGCAGATTTCTTATATTTTTTCTTCTACCCTGAAGATGGAGGCGATACGTTCCTCCAAAACGTCGGTTAACACCACATATACATGGTGCCAAATCCCAGAAGACTGCTTTCTTCATAGTCACCGCCGTGAAAGCCTCAAATCTTACAAGAAGAGGGTAATTTGTGTAACATACTCCAGTTTACCTCCCATCTCAACCTGCCACTGAATACTTACTTTGCTCCTCTCACTCGAATAACCTACTGTACATAACCAGCATCAATGAAGTCCTTCGCAAGCTAATAGAAGAAATATCATCCTTGTGGGAAATTATATCCGTCCTGCAGAGTGAGAGAATTCAACATATGTATCTGCTGGCACACCATGAAGATGATAATAACTGGTGCCAAGTAGCTAGAAGAAAGTCAAGAAAAAGTAAATAAAAATGGCTCAGCATTCTCCAGTTTCAACGAGTAACAGATTTAAGACACTAAATGAAGTTGCTGATGAGACTGAACAGAGGGAAGAATTAAGTCTCCCAAAGGTGAACGTAAAAAGAAAAATAAACTGATATTCTATAGTGATAGTTATGGCCAAGATATACCTATGTCACTCAGTAAAACTAATGTGGATATCTCAGTGTATGGTGAAGTTAGGCTTGGTGCTAAGGTGAAAGATATACTGAAAAATTGTGAAAAAGAATGTGCAGTATTAGGCCCTCAGGACCATGTTGTAATTACGGGGTGTGCCAATAACATTTTCAGGAATGAAACAAAGAATTGTATAACAACTTTAAAAAGTATACTTTCTGTACTGACCTCTACAAATCTTGTGGTTCTCAGTATACAAACTAGGCATGTTTTAATGAAAGAATCAATAGCAAATAAGGAAAGAA
>NW_019741977.1:0-180 GCF_002891405.2 Cryptotermes secundus | reverse complement strand
ATAAACAAGGTATGTAAAAGATTCAGACACGTAAAAGTACTAGGCAACCAACTCAAGACAAAAGCTCAAAATAATACGTCAAAATACACAATATCTCAGTAATAAAACTGAACTATTCATAGAATTCCTTCAAGATACCACCCCAGATATATTGGCTATTTCTGAACGTGGTCTTAAAGA
>NW_019741976.1:2696392-2779915 GCF_002891405.2 Cryptotermes secundus | reverse complement strand
TAAATTTCTTATGAATTCTTAATTAGGCCACACCACTTCCTTAAACGTTCTGTGCAATTCATCATTCATATATCGTTCTACCGTTCAGCACCACAGTCAGTGGTCCCGAAGGCGCCGAAATTTACCCGGTTATTACCATCACAAAATGTTATACTCGTAGTAGTACAAAACGTGTGTTGCACTGTGTGTTTGAATTGTATTTATTTTCTTTGGATTTCAGATCCTCACAGCAGTGACTATGAAGTGCAGTAAATTCTGGGATCTGACGCTGTGCAGCGAAATAGAATTTCACGAATATTTCGGAGGAACACACCTTCCAAGGTCAAGGATATGCCAAGCAAGAAGAAAACCACTCTTTCTCATTTCAGCTCTGTCAGCTTTCTGCTTCTTCCTTGCTTGTTTTTTAGCATATTGTAGCGTGTAGAACCGTTGTTATACAACTATGGCGAGAAGATACATGCGTTGCTTGGTAACGGCTCCGTAAACACGTTCCCGCGAAAACGATATCCAATCTATCGCTAGGATATAAGGATAGTTGGAGGCGGTGTTTTCTGCTAGGTCCGTCCCGAGGCTACATAGCGAGGAAGCAAGACTGGTTGAGTGCAGTTCAGTTGAAATTCAGTCCGCGAAGAGAATACTAGGAAGTTGGTGTGAAATGGCCGCCAGGCTGGGATCCAGTTAATTGAGTTTTCAGTTGGCATGAGTTCTGCACGGGCGGCTGAGACAAGAGGACTTGAGCGCGGGAAGCTGAAGAATCTCCACTGTGCTAAATCCGTTGCCAGGGAACGGCTAGAGGAGACTGTAACAGACTGAGGACACTAGTCTGTATGTCTGTGATCTGTAAAGTGTAGTTCCGAGTGGTCTATACAAGTGGTCAATAATTTTAATAGCTAATCCATACCCCGTCTATAGCCACACATCCCTAAATCGTGACAATAAATTAGACCCTGAAAAAGGAAGCAGTACGTCCCTCCGAAACGTAAGTGAACTTAACCGAAGCCACATGCTATCACATTCCAGAAGACAGTACTTGTCATATTCACCGCTGTGAGAACCAGAATTCCAATATAAAGCGTGTATTGTGAATTTAAAGATTTTAATTATCATCCGTGACTGATGTCACGTGGGTCAAAGTAGCTAAAGTCACGTAAAAGGGAAGAGGTCTCAGATTTGTCAAAGTGTACCAATATGGTGTAATACAAAAATCCATACGAATCTGTAACCGTTTGGATTGTACATATAAAGAAGCGTAAGGCCATGTCCCTATTGTGTGTGCATCTGTAAAGGGCGCCGTGTCAATTTCTCGCATTGTTCAGTGTCCGATGTATACAACGTAGGAGGGTGAGTAACCCTACTGAATAAGGGCGAATAAAGGAAGATGTAATCATGTCATCGGTAAAGGGCACCATCATCTTTCCTCATTTTACATAATTGTGGCTTATTAAGAAAATTGCTAGAGAAAATGCGCCCACCTTTTTCAGAGGCCTTACCAGACTTCATCTTTCCGTTTGGTTAATATCCGATATTTTTAAATCCTTCAGAGCTCATCCTGTCAAGGTTTTCCTTCCACTTTCTTCTGTATTATTCTATAGATTCTGCTATTCTTAAATTTTATTTTTATTTTATAATTAATTTTCTCTCGGAGTCTTGGAGAGGCGCAGCCCGCAGTCTCCATATGAAGCCCATCTTCTCCACTAATTCTTTTTTATTTTCCACGATTCAGGACCTCAGGCAATGCTGGTGTAACAAATGTCTCATATGTAAGATTTGAGGCTTTCACGGCGGTGACTATGAAGAAAGCAGTCTTCTGGGCTTTGGCGCCGTGTATATGTGGTGTTAACCGACGTTTCGGAGGAACGTATCGCCCCCATCTTCAGGGTTGAAGAAAAAGTATAAGTAAATCTGCAAGCGACAACACCGTGAGACACGATGTGTTGTCGCTTGCAGATTTACTTATACTTTTTCTTCAACCCTGAAGATGGGGGCGATACGTTCTTCCGAAACGTCGGTTAACACCACATATACACGGCGCCAAAGCCCAGAAGACTGCTTTCTTCAAATGTCTCATAAATTAATATTTTTTATGTCTAGAGACCGATGAAGGTTTTAATATCTGATTTATAATTCATAGTACTTACTTACTTATGGAGCTGAGTCCTTCTTGAGAAGCCGCCAATTGTGAAGCTACTCAAGAATTTCCCAGCATTTTATGGAACCCGAAGGTTTATTACCGTGTTCACCAGAGACCTCCACTGGTCCCTATCCTGAGCCAGATCAATCCAACCCATACCATCCCATTCTGTCTCTCTAAGATCCATTTTAATATTGTCTACACAACTACGCCTTGGTCTTCCCGTGGTCTCTTTCTTATATTATTTGATAAAATATACAATTCTTATTATCAAATAGTTTTCTTATCATATGACACTAGGATTACGCCCGTTGAGTTTTCAATACGAAAAGGTCCTGATTATCAGCATCATAATTGGTCATTTTTTACCTGGTTGACTGTAATCCATTCTTGTGAATTACGGCTCTTGACGGACACTTAGAAATCACTGAGAGCCCCTCTGTTACCCATTGGCTAGATGTCATATCCGTTAGCCCTAAAGCGAATCAACGCGAATATATTCCATTGAAATACCAAACGTCAAATTGTGATGTCAGAAGAGCAGATTACGTTTACTTACAGTGTAGAACTCATAGGTTTGAATATAATATCAAAGAAATGCGCCGGCATTTCTCTGCGTTAGCAATTTTTAAAAGTAGTTTCTGTCACCAGAGCGCATCACAGGTCGGAGGTGGTGAAGGAAGACAAATAAGCGTAAGAAGAGGGAAAAGATAAAGTTGATCCTGTGCTTAATTAATCAATGAAGCATTGTGCCATGAAGACACATGTGGGAGTGGAGGTATAGTTCCAGCATTCTTGTCTTCGACAATTTGTGGAGGTCAGTGGGCGCTTCATTACCTCCGCTTTACTTCCGGGGAAATACTCTTTCATTTTCATTGGATAGGAGGCTGGGTGGGACCCACAGCCGGCTTGAACACTGTGAAGAAGAAAATCTTGTCCTGCAGGAATCGAACACGGGCCGTCCAGCCCATAATCCGTCGCTATACCTACTGAACTATCCAGACTCTTTAAGAAGTGGAAACATAAGGAGAAAGAGGAGAATAAGAAGAGAGAAAAGCAGAAGAGAGATGAGTATTCATGATTCTTATTACTTTTTTTTTGTGGAAGAAAATTTCATGAAATATCAAAGTTTTAAATAAGGGTTTAGTATGAATGAAAAAAGGTGAAAGAGAAAAAAAGAAAGAGAGAAAGAAGTTGAACAAGTAGGAGGAGAGAAAAATGTAAAAATATGTTGAATACTTTCTGTATTGTCTGCATAGTTTGGAGTGTTCACAGTCCCTGGGAAACTTCACTCTTTGCTTGTGTCTGAAACGGACAGGAACTGTGGCACGATAGCAAAACAAAAACCAGGTGCAAATCCCCTTTTAATCTTCCTACAGATATACAATGTTTGTGTTCGCTTCACAGACCAGTAAATGATGTCATATATATGCTAACAGTAACCACAGTTTGCATGCTACATCGCCCCTTGGCCGCGTCTTTCTCTGCTCCCCCGAACTGTAGGCTAAATGTTTAAACAGAAAATAAATGCTCCAGGAGAATTAGCGGACTAACAGCAGTGGCTACCACATGATCACGCAAGGTTAAGCTGAATTTTCGCAACACTGTCACACACACCAGACGGACGTGAGAGCAACAGTGATATATAGAAATATTCATCAACAAGTGTCTTGCGAAGAAAGGTAATTTAAATACAATTTTGTCTACGCAATTAGCAACTATATATTACTGTTGAAACAGAAGTCAGTGCAGTGGAGGTATAGCTCCACCATTCTTGATCTCGGAATGAGATGGAGGTGAGTGTTCAGCTTCAAGTCTCGCCCGCTTTATCCCCGAGGAAAGAATCCCTAGTCTTGCTTGTATAGGAGGCTGGGTGGGCAGCCCAGAGGTGGTATGGATGCTATAGAAAAGAGAAAAATACTTGTCTTGCCGGGAATTGAACCCTGGCCATCCAGATTGTAGTCTGTCGCTACCGACTGATCTATCCCTACTTTAATCATATAGACAGGATACTCGACCATCTTCGTAAGTTTGTAAGTGATATTACGTGGCGCCGTTCCTCTGCGGCAACTTCTCAAGCAGAGCTGTTAAGCGGTACGGTCTAGTTGAAATGGGCAACCGTTATCTTCGAACTGTAGCTAACTAGCCGCAATAGAAACGTGACCTGTTTCAATATCTAACATTATTACTCTATTATCCCGAAATCTCTCACCTTCTATTCGCAAAAAGGGGAACGAAGAAGACTGAATAAAGACAAGAAAGCAAGAATTTAGTTTTATTACGTTGAACCTTACACATTTTTACAGGTTTATTCCGAGAACGCAATGTAACAATGAATAAGGTCAAAAATATTAAAAAGTAGTTCTGGGAAGAACTAATTGCTTACTATTTATTAACACTACACTAACTGCATAGAGGGCCAAAAAATTAGGGCAGGATACAGATACCCAGACAGCAAAGTAAGCCTCCTAATAAAATTTGGTGGAGCTAAGATTTAAAAGCCTAAAAAATGATAGGGTGTTACATGGAGAGATGGACAGACACAGATGAACACACAGACAGCAAAGTCATCTCATATACCTCCTGTCATTTATTTCAAAATAAGGAAAGAGGCTAAAAGTAACTAAGATCTGGTTTCGTCTGAAGCATTCTGAAAGGAAAAAGGGGCGATCTTGTTCAGGTCACTGTCTTCTAGGATTGGCTTGATAGATAGGCACCTGTTTCAGAGGAATATGCTGCTCCTTTCATCAGGGTAGAAGGGTTAACCATGCAGGGAAGAAAATTATAGGTCTAGAAAAGGTGTCAGGGATATGAGAGAACGAACAGGAATTACTCGTCCTGCCAAGGGCTCTTCATAAGAGCACATTCCAAGGGACTCTGACAAGGGTGGCCCCAGGTTCTGCTGAAACGTTGGAACCTTCCTATCAAATTATATATATATATTCACGTCCTAGCAGGACTGCAAACCTGATACACCAGTGAGAAATTCAAATCTTACACAGGTGGCTGAAATTTCATATCAAATCGAGCCCGAAACCTCAAGAATGGACGTAAATCTTACCAACTACCTGCAGATGCTTTCGAGACTCTCCCCTCTAAATCAAGTAATTTTTTTAGGAAAAAGGGTTAGGAAAGTTATAAATAAGGCGAAGTGAAGGTGTGGGAGAATCATAAGAAAATTAAGTGAAGTGAAATGAAGTGAAGTGGAGTGAACTGTGGTGAAGATGTGAAGGGTGCCTACGTGTAGTGAAGTGGAATAAAGGGAGGGCCATAGTGACATTTGGGTGCATCAGTTCATGACATTGCGCATTTAATTACTGTTACTGTTTAGTGTACAGTGTATTTATTTTTTGGTAATATTAACTTATTTAATTGTAGTTGTAATTGTGTTTGCATTGCATTGTGTGTAGTGTGCCTTTTTGTGTAGTTTTGTGTGCTGTTTTATTTGAATGTGGTGAGTTATTTGCCTGTTGTGTCTTGTTGTGGTACCACTGCCACCGGGTAAAATCCCATTTGCAGTTTCAATAAATAATAATTAATTTCGACACCCGAACTCACTGCTGTCTCAGTGTGCGCTGCATGGGAACGAGAAGCCTAGGAAATTTAACAGAATAACAAAATTCCCGAAATATGAGACACCAAGATGAGCCCAAAAAGGGTAGCCTGATGTTCGGTTATCCTGCCGAAATTTGAGTTCTTCTTAAAGGCGAATGTAGCCCCCTTCTCCAAGGGATGAACACTTCAGATTATGGAGGGAGGAACTGTGGCGAACTCATTCGGCCCCCTAAACGGGAATGAATCCCTTCAGCTTTGAATATATTGTCACGTGTAGGGGGTACGCGTGACAAAATGACGGGTTCTAGTTCGGATGATTGGATTCATTACCAGCTTGGTTACACTCTCTCACTTAATTACACTTAAATATAGCGCCATCGCTGATTTACGTACACCTCATAATTCACTGTTACACGCACACCCTAGTCCCTTCCTGGTAAAGCAATGCAAACACAGGAACCAGCCCTTCAGATCACTCCAAATGTTGCACATAATTAAGATCTTCAGATCACACTTTAAATCTTCGCAGGTCTTCTACTAACTTCCCGTTGCTCTCACTCCTACTGTTACTGAAACACACTCAAACTCTCCCAAATACTCCCATCTGTTCTGTCTCTAACTATCGTTATATAAGCTCCGCACCGACCACACAGAAAACAGCCTATATTGTTGGTACGTGTTTAAGTCAAAGCCACACTGCGACTGACGATCTGTCAGTCTGTCTGTCTTGGTGTCGAGCCCCTTTCTGGGGCTCATGACCAGATATTTGTTACTGTTTGATAGTTACGGTCTTCTTCTGTGGGGCGCCCTCTCTGACGAGAGGATGGGTCTGTCTTTTACATATGCTGCTGGCTCTTGCCAGCGCAGTCTTTCTCGGGTCCGATTCCCTTTGGACTCGCGACCACATTTTACTGTCTCAGATTTGAGGCTTCCCCTTTTGTCGCCTCCTATGACTCGCAGGGGCACGGTGGAGGTATTCGACCCTGCCTCCACACGGAATACTGACATCTGTCTCTAACTGTAGTTATATAGCTTCCGCACTGACCACGCAGAATACAGCCTATATTGTTGTAACGTCTTTACCGAGCGATCTCATAGCAACGGTCATGGCGCTGACCGCATAGAAAACGCCGCACTCCCGTTGTTACCTTGCGTGCATTCGGTCGTGAGGTGTTTAACGGTGAGTTACCTACCAACGCTGTGACCACCCACGTTACAATACTTTTTATTTATATATATATTTAAAATAGAAGCTTGTTTAGGACTATGCAGGCCCACGTATGTTATCTGACTGCGTATATGTTACGGTGTTCTCACTTCTTACACGTGGAAGATTTATATTATAAGCTATACCATTTGAAGAACAGACATGTAGTTTATTTATTTCCTAACAGAGAAAGTAGGGAACAAGGTAAATGTATGAAGAGGAAGAAGGAACGGAGAAAAAAGTGGCGAAAGTTGGAGGAACGAAAGAAGTTGTTCCCTTTTGCATCTGAACAAGATTTTATACTTGTTTATAGTAATATCAACAAAGTGAAACCTGTCTTAGAAACTTTCGGAACTACATAGTTCGTGTTTTTTGGCTTCTTAATTTTTAAATTTTAAAGTAAAAGTGGAAATATAGAAACAAAATAATTATTTACACTTATTTTAAGGACAGTACTTAAACATTCGAAGGGGAGCAGTAGAATTTCAATTTATCTGCTATGATGATCACATGGAATACAATTTTGATACCCGTAGGATGAGAGTGGTATGGATTGGATTAATATGGCCCAGGATAGGGACCTTTATGGGGCTCTTGTGAACACTGTAAAGAATTTCGGGTTCCATAAAATGTTGGGAACTTCATGCATAGCTGAGGAACTGATGGCTTCTCAAGAAGGACTCATAGAGTTAGTTAGTGCTCACTGCTTTATGGAAATCTGTCAAGAGCTATGCTTTGATCAACAGAAATCTAAGAACAGAAGACCACATACATCATGCAAGGGGCGCATGCTGTGAACAGAGCACCACGTGTGTAGCCTACGATTTCTAAGAAAGCTACACACACCTGTTTGTTTTCAGAAACTCGTTAACTTAATATCGTTTCCGCTAATTACATCCCCAGGGATGGACGGAACCACTTATCCTGATTTGCTCCATGGTTATTCCAGGTCACCGCTTCCCATCTGCAAACATCAGATTACGCGTATGTTCTGATCCACCCGCCGTTAACACGAGTCTTTCGTCAATTAAGCAAGGGAGCTTCATTCGGTAATTCGGCCTACAGAACTCATTAATTATAACGAGCACTTCTTATTGGAGCATAGATCACTTTATTAATGGCGTATTTGAGTTGCCTACTTTCTATTTCTTGTGTTCAGGTAAAATGTGAAAGGTCTTTATTTGTTAGCAAACATGCAGAATCCAGATTTTTGCCACTTTTTGAAGTGCTGGAACGTACTGAACATGTAGCTTCAGTCACGGGTGTGTCAGTTCCGAGGGATACTGTGAAACGCAAATTATCGCGAAGAAATTACTTTTAAGATTAGTTTGTAAAATTTTTATTTTCTTTGGCGCTACAGCCCCAATTTTGGCCTTAGCCTACCTCCATGAAACTCTCCATGTCACTTCGGTTTTACTAGACCTTAGGTATTCGGTAGGACTCCTTGGGCGGGTGATCATCTTGTCGCAAGGCCTCATCATGTACACACACACAAACACTGAACATCTATTCCCCGAGTGGGACTCGAACCCACGATGTCGACTTCCGAGCGAGCGAAGACAGTGCATGCCTTAGACCGCTCGGCAGGAGGGGCCACACATTAAGAACGACAGGCGACTGCCTGACCGACCCAGAGCTGAGTCCTTCTTGAGAAGCCACCAGCTGCTCACCCACTAAAGAATTTCTCATAATTTTATGGAAAGAGAAGGTTCATTACAGTGTTCACAAGATACTTTTTAAGTATCATTTTACGAGTATCCTCCCATCTACAGCTAGGTCTTGCTAGTAGCCTATTTTCTTTAGAGGTTCCTACCATTACCTTGTAAACACTCGTCTCCCGTACTTGCTACGTGCCCTGCCAATCTAATACTCCTGGCGCCATTACCTCCTCCAGAGCCATTACCTAACAACGACTGTTGTATAGCTTATTATTTCGCTGTCGTTGCCTAGCAACGGGTATACATACTATAATATAAATTGCTGGAACGAGCTTAATCTTACTGCAGGAAGCTCTCAGTATTGACAACGTCATTGGTATGGTTCCGTCGTCATAATTTTCTACTTGTTCGTAATTACTGTCACCTGCTTCAAAAACTGAATCATGAGCACTAAGAACTGCAACATCCTCTTCGCATCCATTTACGTCACCACTATGTCCATCCCACAACTATCCTAAAGAGATGTTTTGGGATACTGGTCGTTAGTGGTGAATTTGTACTGACTTCCGGTCTGCCAGATACTGGCTGCATGCACGCAACAGAAAGCGACAACGCGCTACACAAGCGGGGTAATAGGGATACAATCAAAGAGACATATTGTAACAGATGTGATGAAAGCATTGCCAGGCAACGAATTAGTAAACACTTCCCTACATGCAACAATATAAGGGAAACTATATTTTCTATGTGGTGTGCGCCAAGCGACAACTTCATGCTCTGTGACCAGTTGTTCGGTTATGCAACGGTTCTTACAATAGAATAGATATTTTCTGTGTGGTCCGTGCCACGGCTATATAAGGAGAGTCCTAGAATAACCGAAGCAGAGCGGAAGTCATACAAAATCATGATAACGAAAATGTTCGCAATATTTTACAAAGCGAAGCCCGACATCGAAACTGTAAGAAGTATCTTGGCGACGGTCAGGCATACGACCGTTCAAGTGACTAGACTGCTGTTGCAGCGGAAGCTACTAGAAATAGGACATAATCTGCTGTACTGAGCCTGGAATGGCAGAGGTCCTGTTTATATTTTATATACATTTATTAACATGTAAAATGTAAATATCCTTTATATTATGAAGAATGAGTTACTACTGCAGACAGTTTTCAAAAGCGCGGTGAAGATGTGAATTCTGCTTCGTACTGTGAGGTTCTGTTGAAGCTTGGGGATGCAATTCGCAGAAAACTTCCAGGCCAACTGGCGAGCGGGATGATACTGCCGGATCCCTTACAGCCCGGAGTTGGCCACTAGTGACTTCCATCTGATTGGTCCACTAGAAACCACCTTGATGGCAAACGTTTCGCTGATGACGTAGAGGTTGAAACGGAGGTGATGAAGTGACTCAGGTAACAATAAAGAAAATTGATAGTACAACAATTCTGACAACAGAAGAGACGTTTCAATGTGGTTCATACCATACCAAGTGCTAGGCAACGGAGTTGTGAACACGCATCCCTAATAGTAGAAGGTGTTTTCTATGTAGTCCGTGTCGAGGCTATATAGCGAGAGTCTGTTTGTAGCTAGGTGAGTTTAGAGAATTAGAATTAGAGAGTTAGATCGAGTTCTGGAGGGTCGGCATTCAAAGGTGATTGAACAAGAAATCGCAAGAAGACTTCATAATGTTGAAGTGATAGTTGCTGCGATAAATCAGTTGCCAGGAAACGGACAGCGTGTCCTATTGATTTGTGAAGTGGGTAGATTAGTCATAACGCTGTAACTGATTGTGAATAAGAGAGACTGTAAAAGGTGTCAATAAGTCGAAACATACATCCAGAACCCGTTATTGTTACACATGGAACCTCGGACACGTGACTATATATATGTGTATATCCTGTGATAATGTTCTGAGCTCAAAAATGAATTCGTCTAATAATTGCGTCCGTCTGTCTCGTCAGTAGACGTTGGTGGAGCCACAGTTGCAGGAAACAGAGCAGACCGCTTGCTTTCCATCCTCTGGGATTTCCGACAATTCGTCCGTCATGTGACAAAGTCTGTGCCCAAATGGCTAAACAAAAGAGTCAAGAAATAAACGTCCATGCGACAGAAACACTTCTGAGTAAGCAACTGGCTGAAACTGCTACAAAAGCAAGAATGCCCTTACTGCAGCCAGGGATCTGCCTTCAGCTGTAAGACAAAACTCTTCTCGCCAGATACATCTCTGCGGAAGAAATATTGTCTACACACACTGTGCTCCACAGTAGCCTATTTCTCATCATAGAACATATAAAATAGTCCGTCTTCTGGGACATAACGCCATGTATCAAACTGAAAGTCTAACGGCGTTTCGGAACAATATATTGCCTCCATATTCAGGGTTGAAATTTAAACCAAGTAAGAAATTAGCGTGAAGCAGATAGCAAGCACAGTTACAAGGATTGCACGGAGTTATATGCCACAGACGACTCTGCATAACCACAGGTGTCAGAATCTTAAACCCTATAAGATATGTTGTCCATTATACTACATATTACATACTGTCATGTGTAGGGGGGTGCGCGCGACGAAAATAACGGGTTCTAGTTCGGATGATTGGATTTATAGGCACATTGGTTACAAGTTCCCTTTTCACATTTAAATACATCGCTCTCGCTAATTTTCACACATTAGTCCTTTCCTCGTAACGCAATCAGAAAGCAGGAACTATAGCAGTCTCACTGAATCACACACTCCAAGTATTACACATGAATACAGTTTTCCAATCACGCTTCAAGCATTCAAAGGCCGACTTCTTTTTCTTCTTCTATGGAGAACCTTCCTTGGCTATCTTCTACCGAGAGCTCAGTACTGAACTTGTGGCGCCGTTCTCCTTTAAGATAACTTCTTTGCACGGGCCCCACGGAGAACACCGTCTTTCATTGTTGTAGATGCATGTTTACAGGTGCATTGCTTGGCAACAGATTTCTTATATCTCTGTGTTTCTGCTTGGCGCCGAATGCATGGAAACACATTTCCTTTCTAGTGTTGTCTGTATTCGTGTTTACAGAGCTGTTGCCTAGCAACGAGTTGATCAATTCCGTTAAAATTTCAGAGTGACTTTAGTCAAAGCACCTAATGTGAACAACTTAAAAAGTTTTGGAGTACAGTGGGGCAGTAATTTTGTGCAATAACGGTATGCACTAAGCGATGGTAATAGGCACAGGGAATGTTTTCGGTAAAGTTTTAATATAAAAACAAAATTCCTGGTTTACATTCAAATTTCTTTTGTCACAACTTGACCAACTATAAGGCTCGGTGATTAAGTAATTTGGCCTTCAGATACAACCGCCATTTTAAATGATTATATATATATAAACAAATAAATAAATAAATATTTTCTGTACAAGTGATATGGTTTCAGATTTAAAAAGTTATGTAAAGTAAGTAAAGGTATCCGTGTAACAGGCCGTGGAGGCCCATAGGGTTGTGAGATGTTGAGGTTCCCACATTTTCTAGACAATCGACACAGAAACAGCGGTGAGGTTGTCAGCCCTACGCACCGGCCGCCCTCTACCCCCAAGAATATTCCTTGTACTCATTTCTGTTAGAGGCTGAGTCGACCGCAGGGCCGTAGTGCGGCTGGAAGAATTAGGTCAATTAAAAAAATCCAATGATCTCTTCGGGACTTGAACCCGCGACCTTGCGGCTTGTAGCATAGTGCCTCAACCAACTACACTACCGCGTGCCCCCAAACAGTTACGTAGGTTTTCATACTTCAGCACTCAAGATGAGAGGCAGTTTGCTTCTCCGAAACATCAGCATCCGCTTAAGGATTACATGACGTCACAACCCAAAACACCACAATCTGAACTAGGCACATAAGTAGTATATAAGCCAAGGCATGTGCATCAAAGAGCAAATATATATCTCGACCTAATGAAGTCATTATTGATTGTTATAAATTTTTTATTTGCAACGGGATTATATTTAACTTTGAGTGTGTTGTGTATAAGCAAAACTGCGTCATTCTGGCAGAGCTTTGCATTTTTCTTCAGGGGAATTCCTGTTCCAAATTTAAAACTGCTTTCTGTTTGAAATCGAAACCGAGGCTTATCGAGTTCGTGGAAGAAGGACGGTATGAGTGCGCCAGGATTTTTCGAGACCACTAAAGTAGTGACGTAAATAAAAATTACGGGTTTTTGCCTTCTGCGGCTCAGAGGACAGTCTGGGTGCTCCAAAACTAGACTACAATCGGCAGTTATCTTGCCTGCTCTCAAAGGCCCCGTACCGTCCTACAGCATCCAAGAAAGCAAAGATAATAACTAACTCCATTCAGTGAAGCCCTTCTTAATAAACAGTCAGTTGTGCAGCTACTCAAGAATTTTCCTACATTTCATGGAGCACAAAAGTTCATTATCGTGTTCAAAAGAGCCATCCACTGGTCCCTATCCTGAGCCAGATCAATACAATCCATACCACCTAATCCTGTCTCTCTAAGATCCATTTTAATATCCTCACGTGTATTAGTGATTATAGACGGGATTCATATTGGTAATGGGATTAATTTGCCTCTTACATGTCGTAACTGCAAGTAATTATAACATTATTCCGGAGTTCCACTTTACAAATAACTCCACACTAATCTTCTCAGTCTATTTCCGCTAGCATTCGATGTGCGTTTCCTGTCAACGGATTTATAACACAGGAACTATAAAAGTCTCACGAAATAGAGCATATAATCTGACTTTTTAATATATTTTTATGACGCTGGAAGGGGTGCATTATAGTAACATTTTTGGTAATGTTGGGAAGGCTTTATTAGTGCGAAACTTTGATGTTACCAGTGGGAGGGCTGCATGTGAGGCATGCAGTGCAACCTGGAATTTGGATACCAACTCAGCATATGCTCTAGGACCGAGGAAAACCACGGAAAACTTTGGTCGAGTTGGCCGGTCGTAAGACCTTCCGGACGGTAGCAGAGTGGCTTTAGACGGAATGAATTCCTTCGTTTTCTGATAGGTATACGCTTGTAAGATTAATACAAATTTATAAAAGAGTTTCTTATATTAGTGTTAATGCGTGGCACAAATACTGAACTTCCTATATGAGTAATTGACTTGTTTCCATAAAACACATCACTCCCACCAGAACCATCAAATCTTCATGAATGACATTCATTTAGATTAATTGAAGGACTTGACGAATTCGCAGCACTGTTATTTTCAAATCAGTGTTTGGGGGCAGAAAGGTTCGAATTGGTTTCTCTCTTCTCTGATTGATTTACTGTCCACGGTAAACAGAGCAACCAGAAACTGCCATTTCAATTCACCTGTTACAATTCGATTTATTAAGTTCGGGATAGACTGGTATAATTGTGGAGAACCTTAGCTGTGGCAAAACTTGATTTAAATTTAGATTAGAAATTACATAGGAAGAAAGTTTTAATTTTGAATTTTAAAAGGTACTATGAGAAGCCAATATCATTTACAGTCCTTTGTCCAGTGGATAAATATTCTTCTGGTTAAGAAATTCACTATATTTACCGAAATGTAGAGTACATCCCCCTGTTCATCATTAGAGTCTATCAAAACCAGATTAAACTCTGTTCTGTCTCAGAACCTATTTCTTTCCCTTATATATACAGAGTTATGCAAAATTACTGTCGGGGTTTCCGTGGCCTATAATTTTCAAACCCGAAATAATAAAATAAAGCTGCTTAAGGAACATGAAAATGTAACTCAAAATGTTTTATTAACAATTGAATCAATATTACACCTTCGAACAAAAACTTCTTGAGTTACACTTTCGTATTCAATAAGGAATTTTCTTTTGATGTTTCCGGTTTGAAAATTATAGACAGTGGAAACACCGACAATAATTTTGAATCACGTTATATGTACAACTGAAATATATTTTGAAATTTCCATTGGGGAATTTTGACAGGTACGATCTGTAACTGCGCTTTCCACAGGTAATCCTTCCATCGACTTCCTCATTAGATACCTTCTAAGACAGAATTATTGTGTTTCTGGACATTATTCATCATTCTGTTTTTATTTAAAACACAACATTTCCGAGATTGCGTTCTGTCTCCGTCTTCAGGTGGAAACTACTTAGTTGGGCCTAATCGACAGAGCCAGTCCCTATCTCCGGACCTAAATAAAGTCAGGATGGTGTTTCAGATAAAATCTGGACGAAGGATAATGTCCAGAAACACAACAATTTTATTAACCGTCACAAACTTTTAGACCTTAGGAGACACTTTCAAATCACTACCTCTTTGAATATGAAACTCAAGAGTTCTGCAAAGGCATCGTACTAGAACGAGCAATATTGTTATTCTGAGGGTATACGTAGGTGAAGATAAATTCTGAAATCTTAACTGACATATAAGCTCCACTGTCGTTCACTACTCTCATTGTCTGATCATATTCGTGAATGTAGGTTCTGAAGGGTTCTGACTCAGAAATACTGGATTTTTGGACTAAGGGACCAAACCAGGTAGGTGTCTTCCCCTCCTCACTCTAGGACGGAAACTGATGCAGTTTCCGAAACGGCTTGTTTTCTAGCTTCTAGAATACCGAAAGATAGGAAAAGTCCAAAAACTCAGTAATTCTGAATATTCTGTACCTCGCAACATGTCGAGAGACCGACAAACAAGTACTGCCTACTCGGACAACAGAGGCTTCTCCACTTAAAGCAAATATACACCTATATATTCGTAAAGTAGAAGGAAACGCTTGGTATTGTGTCGTTTTGTACCTCAGCAATTAGTTACGAAAGCGAGCAGAAGATTGCAAAGTAAACGACAATGGAATATATACTGACTCGTACTGTAGTGTCCACATTAACCGAAATAATTTCGTAGGGTGTCTCTAGGGTGTCTCACTATTCGGTTATTGTTCTCGATTTGCTAAATTTTAATACCCTAAATATAAGAAATTTAGAAGTCAATTGCATATGTATTCCATGCAACCGATTTTAATATCTCACAAGGATATTTGTGTATAAGATTAGATCCAGTTAAATTCGTAAGTAGAATGTGACCCAATTAATGTTTTGAGAATATGTCTGCCCGTTAAAATTTAGCGCTCTTTATGCTCATACTTTTGTATTATCCTTCCATCAACGTTGAAGGACCACGGGTGGCCTTTTGTTCTGAGGGAGTTCATAACCAAATATTTGTATATAATCCTTATTCTCCTACGATTGATTTATGTCATGCCGACCGCAGATTACTTGAATCATCATTCCACTAATATTACGTGAATAATAGCCGTATACGGGAAAACATGAATATTATTATGCAAACTGCAGCTACTGCTCTCTGTATTTGCAACGCAATTCACCTGCCCTGAAGATGGAGGCGATACGTTTCTCCGAAACGTCGGTGAAAACCAAGAATACACGGCGCCAGATCCCAGAAGACGACTTTCTTCATGAATATTATTCTCTGTATCTTACTCTGTATACTTTTTAAATAAATTATAATACTGAAATAGAAACCACGCCGATGTTCAGACAATAAATTTAATCATAAATTATTAAAAACCACAAAGAAATGAATGGTGTTTTTTTTGCCATGTCAAAGCATTTGACTGTATTGAAAGCTCGATATTACGGAAGAGTTTAACGAACAGATGCTCTATTATGCATCTGATAGAGACATTTGAAATTACTTTCAGAGTCTGAAATTTATATTCGAAAGGAATTAGCAGACAAAATACAAAAATACAATTTAATTAATTTAGAATTCCAACACGATATAACATGTCATTTACAGTTCTTAATAGTTGATGAATACGTCACGCAGTGAAAAGGCCCGCCATCATTTCTATAACAATTACAACACAATTTCTATATTATTGCATGCAGACGACAAGGAGGCATTAACTTCAAATTACCACATGATTCAAACAGCTATATAGGGTATACACAAAAGAATGGCGAGGTTTCGAAAGGCAATAAAAAAATTGTTCCTCACTTTACATGGGCACAACATACACCTTCAGCGGCGGCAACTGTCCAAGTCTCTCATGCGCTACCAGCAGTTCGCTTCTCATGCTTACTGCGTGGCCGCGGGGCCAGTTTCAAAGATGGCGTCGCAGCAGGAGAAGGCTTTCTGTGCTCTGCGTTTTGAGGTGTCCAGATCTGTGATTACAGTGCAGGGTGAGTTTCGTGAGCGGCTTCACAAAGACGCACCATACAAGAATAACATAAGCAGGTGGTACCGCCATTTTGTAAAAACTGGTTGCTTGTGTAAAGGCAAGAGTCCTGGTTGACCTCCATTGAAAGAGTGCGTGAGGCGTTTCAGCAAAGTTCCCGCAAGTCGGTGGAGCAGGAAATTGGACATGCCAAAAAGGTCCGCGTGGATGGTGTTGCGTAAGTGGCTATGTTTTAAACCGTACAAGATGAGATTGGTGCAGACCCTTAAACCAGCAGTCAAAGAGAAAAGGCGTGACATTTGCGAGGAGATGCAGTTGAAGATAGAGGACAATGGGTTCGTAGAAAGACTGATCTCTCCGATGAAGCCACATTCCACATCAGTGGCAAGGTGAACAGACACAATGTCCGTATCTGGGGAACCGAGCAGCCACATGCACGGACAGAGCACCAGCGTGAGTCTCCAAACGTCTACTTTTCTGTGCGGTGTCCCGCGAGAAAATGCACGGCCCATTTTTCTTCGCTGAAGCAACTGTGGCTGGCGACTCATTTTTGGACATCTTGGAAAGCTGGTTGTTACCCAAACTGAATACCAATAATGACGATTACATTCTACAGCTGCACGGATCCCCCACCCCCAATTTTCACAGGAATGTACGAGTGTTTCTCAATCGTGTTCTTCCACAGCGCTGCAGCGGACGTGCTGCTGCAAATGGAGACAACAGCCTCCTCCCTTGGCCACCCCGTTCGCCGGACCTTACACCGTGCGATTCCTTTGGGGTTCGATAAAGACAGCGTTTATGTACCGCCATTGCCCACGTCCATCCATGAACTTCATGATCGGATAGCGCATGCGCTGTAGGCCATTACAGCGGACATGCTACACCGGGTCTGGGATGAGTTTGATTACCGAGTGTATGTGTGTCGTGTGAACCAGAGTGCACACACTGAAGGTTTGTAATTTACGCATGAGAAACTTGGACATTTGCCGCCTCTGACGGTGAATGTTGTGCCCACGTAAGTTGAGAAATAAATTTCTTACCGACTTTTTAAACTGCACCATTCTTTTGTGCACACCCTGTACATGGTGTATAGAACATGATTTTGAAACGTTGGCCGAAATGTGAATGTCGATGACCTGTAACGGAAAAGATTTAATGATGTAAAATTTATTACATGCAAACCAATTCCAAAAAATGATCCAGGCGTTTAATTAGTTAGACTAGCAGATAAAAAAGAACTAAGTTCAGAGTCAGCAATAAAATACTGAGCTCCATTTCCATGAGTTATATTATAAAAAGAATGGTAAATAGGGAAACTCTAAACTTTATTGCTGATGTATGGTATGCATTAGATTTGTTGTTTATCTAATATCCTTTACAGTCTAAAAGAATATTAGCTAAACAACAAATCTAATGCATACCACACATGTTGTCACGTGTATGAGTGACTATAGACGGGTTTTGGACGGGTAATTGAATTTACTGAACACTTAGACTTTGTAACTACAAGTAACTTTAACATCTCCCCTGGTAGACTTGAAAGGATTCTGACGATGGTGTATACTGTACTTATTTTGGCTTATTTTGGACTTCATCCATCGTCTGGTATGTAAAAGACAAAAGACCACGACGTTTCGGAGACTGGATCTGTCTCCGTCCTCAGGTAGGTAGGGAAGGATAAAACCTACTAAGTTGGGCCCGTTAGAAAGAGCTAGTCTCAATCACTGGTCTCAATCACTTTATTAAAATAAAGCAAAACTCAATAAAACCAAAGTATTTGCAAAATAGACGTGTTGCAAATTATAGTTCAATTTAATGTTTCTTCAGTATGCTCTAGATGATCACAGATTAAAGAGAGGCCTTTTCCAATATATGTAAATGCGTTTCACTGCGAAATATGGGTTAACTTAGCAGACAGTGAATTACCAATGAATGTTGTCTTATGTTGTCATATATAAATAGCCTGTTTCATAAAATTCTATTATCCTGTATCATATACATAGCGTTCTCGTAGTTACGATGTTTCTCGTTCAGTTGATCTCATAAAATACTTTAAAAGACAGCTTAATATTCTGGGTTTATAAATTAATGTAACAGCCTAAGTGCTAAGTTTCCCCTTACACAAAATTGGTACATGTTTATCCATTAGTGTCTTCAACATTTTAATGCCATAACGAACTAAGTCGCATTTGTGGAACGTTTAAAGAACTTTTCACATTTTTTGGGGGAATCAGAACTCTTAAGACGATAGAATATATTCATACAGTTCCCAAATTATGTTCTCTCTCTTACCACTGCCGAGATAGTGAAGATGGGTGCGACTGTTCCTGTATCGGTATATTTGTAGTATATATACGTATAAGGAAGCAGGCAACGCAAATTATACACCGTTGAATAGTAAATATCGAAAAGACGTGTACAATGAGGACGGTTATAATCTCTTATGATTTGCTGCTGTGGGTCTGTAACTTGCTTCCCTAGACATTGCAGTGCTGCCAGCCTGCCTATCCATCAATCCGTCCGTCCGTCCGTCCGTCCGCCCCTCCGTCCGTCCATCCGCCCCTCCATCCGTCCGTCCATGCGCCCCTCCGTCCGTCCGTCCATCCACCCCTCCGTCCGTCCGTCCGTCCGTCTATCCATCCATCTATTTATCTATCTATCTATCTATCTATCTATCTATCTATCTATCTATCTATCTTTATTCTTGTTGATCCTACTTGGGGCATAGGGCATCCGTAATACGCTTCGTTTCACTTCAGTTTCTTAATTTTAGTCAGTCGGTGCGACTCCTTTGACGGGGGATCAGCCCTTCGCAAGGCCGCTACCTACACAGGACAACACAAACAGAATAAACGCAGACAAACATCAATGCATTGAGTGGAATTTGAACCCACGATCTCAGTGTTCGAGCGAGCGAAGAAACTTCATGCCTTAGACCGCGCGGTCACTGTGATCGGCTTCGGTTGAACCAATCATTATTAATTAACAAGAATGAATACAAATTGCAATTAACAAAAAATTGAGAAAAGTATTTGGATCTAAGATGAAAGATGGAAGGTTTCTGATTTATCCAGGCAATGTATTTTTGTTACAGAAATAGAAGGGTAAGATATATGCACATGCAGCGCACATTGGTAGTTGAGAAATGCTTACCGAATTTTAATTGTGAAGTCTTTTTGAAAAAAATCTAACTTCGATGACTTCGATGAGATAGGGGCACAATATAATAATGAATTCTACGATGATAAGTTGTGAAAATTGGAGAAGGAAGCAGCTCTGGATATTGTCCAATTGAAGATCTCGCTATTAGAGGAGTTTCTGTCTCCAGCTGAACTGGCTTTAAGCTACTCTGCGTGCTTCAGGTTGCTCTAGAGCAGCTTGTCTTGCAGAGAATCAAGTCCGATTCATGTCCATTCAAAAGGGGATCAATGGAGCTGCCTGCTTTGAAAAAAACCTATTTGTACTTGAAGTAAAAATATTTGTGCGTCCGTGCTGCAGTTCACGCAGTTATGCTGTCGTTATTACCTCGCAAGACCGGGTTCAGTCCCAGGTGACTTCTTGTGTGGTGGAAGATTTCACATTGGAACAGGATTTTCTATGATCCTCTTTCGTCTTCTGCTGCTAATCATCGCTCCGTTTTTGCTCCACACCCATACAACATCGTCCCCAGAAGTGTGAGCCAGCACTGACCAGGCAGCACATTATCACACACCCGGTCTTTAAGCTCGAGACTCCATCTTTGATCCAACGTACGATTGGCTATAGCATAAGAAAGTATCTCTACTGGATCTGTTGGCAAGAAAGTACTGTCAGGGTTAATAAATTATAAGAAAGGAGACACGTCCGGTTACAGTTAATCCGTATCGAAATATGAAAAATAAAAGTTCTGTTTATAGTTGAGTTAAGAAACATACATGTCATTTACGTAGGCAGATGAGTCAGTTGTCTGTTCAGACAGAACTTGACATTTTCTTCAAACCTGCATTATTACGTTAAAATACAAGTGAAAATTATGTCTTCTTTCGATGAATAACTGTATTATTTTTTGTTTGTTTTTAAATAAAGGCTCTGTAAAAATTTTTAAATTTATTTTCATCAGCAGTCCTTATATATAATTACTAATCCGGATTGTCGCTTAGTCCGAGTGACCTCTCCCCCAATTTAACCGGGATTAGCGAGGATTTACTCTGATATCAAACTATGTACAGCGTGAATAGTTGAGCAGCAACGCAACGATATACCTTCTCCAAAGAAAGGGTAGATTATAAGTTACATTCTGGTCTCTGTGAAAACCTAAATTAAGTAATTGTCGTAATTCCGTTCATACTGTCTCCAGGTTCAACTCTTTATAGGAAAACATCACATCAACAATACCTAAAAATGTGAATATCACTTCCTAGAAAACACCTCATTACCATTTTGTGGGCCCATGTACTGTAACACATTTTAACAAAATATTTCCTCTGCTCTGAGAACAAAACCAAAGCTGAGTGACTCACTCAATATTTTGATATGGTTACAGGCTGGACAACCGGGAAATTGGGGTTCTATTCCCTTCTGTGGTAAACAATTCTTTTCTCACTTTCTTGTCCAAGATCACTCAATCTCCTATCCGACGGCTAAAAGGCGTTCCTTCCTATTGGGTAAAAATCGGCCTAGGTATTCCATTCACTTCCAACTACAGCTGAGTTTAAGAATGCGTGGAGCTATACCTCCACTCCATCATACCATTCAAAGAATGATTCTTAATTAAGCACAAGTATATATTTCCCTTTTCAAATAAAACTTATAAATAAATATTCCTAGTGATATGCAGGTATATGGACGTAGAATCATGTGGTACAGTTACCCTATTCTATGGACCTGTAAAGAAGTGAGTGCTCTCTTAGCGAGATAATTTAGTGGAGCCCTCTTCTTTCTGCCTGAGCGGAGAAATGTGTCTGTTTCAGCAGTAAATCAACTTCAGAAGCGGCGTGGCGTGTAAAATCACTAGGAATGGACTTTGAAAATATATGTTAGTAAGAGATGGGTGCTGTGATGTGCAATGGCTTGTACTGGCTGAAGATTCGAATTTAACTGGAAAGGGACAATTCATTTTAGAATTTTTTATCAGAAAATATACATAAAAAGTAAAAGAAAGTAAGTACCTGTACCCTGTACCAGGCCGTGAAAGCCCATAGGGTTGTGAGACGTTGAGGGTCCCACATTATCTAGACAATCGGCTCAAAGATGGCGGTAAGGTTGTCAGCCTTACGCACCGGGCGCGCTTTACTCCCCAGGAAAATTATTTAATTAATTCCTGATACTCATTTCTGTTAGAGGCTGAGTGAACCCCAGGGCCATAGTGCGGCTGGAAGGATTAGGTCAAATGAAAAAAATCCAATGACCTCATCGGGACTTGAACCCGCGACCTTCATGCTTGCAGCATAGCCCCTCAACCAACTACCCTACCGCGTGCCCCCTGAGAAAATATACATACAAATTAAAAAACAAAAGGAAAACAACATGAAGCAGAATATTATATTCTGCAATATGACATAATTTGGTAGAAATTTACAGACATTTCGAAAGATTTTCTTTTCATTTTCAGGGTCGAAGGAAAAGCCAAAGAAGGAAGCAGTTTGCTTCTTGTTCAATTATCCTCCGAAATGTCAGTGGACTTCTAACAGACTACACGGCGCCACAATCCAGAAGATAGACTCATCATGTTCACTGGTACAAAACTTCAAACCCAGCAATGCAAATTCAATTTAGACATTATTAAAAGATATTCACTCCCGTCTCTATACCTCTGTTTGAGGGTAACGCACCTCAATACAAATTATTACCCCAAGGTTTATGATATGCTTTGTGGTGGGTTAAATATCAAGTCAAGGGAATACCTCCATATACTGACCTGTATCTACTTTACAAAAGACACTTGCGTGGATAAGAACAATTCAGAGTTAATTGCGTAATGCAAACACTACAGTTCCCTTTAGCTTGTTCCGTTTGTAATGCAGCTTAAAACCTAGTTCTGTATCCAAAAGTTTACTTGGAACGTTTCATTTGTGTACTTTAATAACATTACTGGAATAGTGCATATATTAGTAAAGGTGTGGTCTGTTATCCTTGTATTTGCAAAGGCAGACTGTGTCTGGTAGGACACTGAAGCTTCTCAAGGGAACCTTTTAATTGATGATTTAATTGATAAGTGACCCAGTTCCATAATTACATTAAGCTATGGGGCTGCGGAACTTATATTAACTAGAAAAAGTGCCTTCTAGAATATAACGCCTCGTAGTCCGTTGAAAGTCAACTGCCGTTTCGAAGCAACATATCGCCTCCGTCTTCAGGGTCGAAAACTGACCACCGCTGTGAAAACCTTTAAATGCTACATAAGGCCTAGTAAGAGAAGGACTTTAAAAGTGAAAATTTGAATTTAAGAGAGATAAGAAGTCAGGATATCCTAGATGCACATGGGAGGGTAATATTAAATTGTACGATATATGATATAAACTCCGTCCTCAGTGCAAACCATATATTATAGGTCTTTCGCTTTGCTCTCCTTTACACACTACACGTTTCGGCCACAAACGGCCATTTCCGAAAGATTCAGTTTTCCAAGACGACAATGCAGATGGCAAGCTGACGTACTTGTCACTATTATTCTGTGACATAACACGAGAACCCTTAAACTGATTTTAATAAAATCCTTCATTGGAAGGCAGTGTTCATTAGTTCAATCTGTTTTGCGGTACTTTTACGAAAAACATCAAGATTCAGCATTCATGAATTTAAAATTCTGAAATAATACCAGAGAGGTTTCAGACCTGTTACACTATTTATGCATCTCCTAAATCATTTCTATTTCATTAGTTTTAATGTTTATTTCTTGAGGTAAAAAGTCATACTGCATGTAAAGTTATCCTTGGGTTCATTTAATGAAGCACGCCCTCAAAATAGATGCGGTTTCTGAGTCTTAAATAGATTTTAAAGAGTTCTGATGATAGGGTATAATACTCAGAATTGTTTGATTTTAGGACTCTTTCCATCATCCGGTATTCTAGAAGCTAGAAAACACAAATTTTCGGGAACTAGATCTGTTTCCGTCCTCAGGTGAGGTTGATGGGAGACACCTACAATGTTGGGTCCCTTAGAAAGAGCTAATCCAACTGAGTAGGTGTCTCCCCGCCCCTTCACCTGAGGACGGAAACAGATCTAGTTCCCGAAAATTTGTGTTTTCTAGCTTCTAGAATACCGGATGATGGAAAGAGTCCTAAAATCAAACAATTCTGAATATTCCTGAGTCCTGTCTCTCAGTTTCTTTTTGCTCCTTTTAATTTTGCAGTAGTGTTGTTCTCAAAAGTAGACCTCTGCTGCTGGAAGCCATTTTAATAAACGACCTAATAAAATATTTTCTCCATTCTACATTTCTTATAATACGACAACATTAATGACATTCTCACGTGTAGGGGGTGTACGTGATTTATAGACGGGTTTTGGATTAGACGATTGGATCTACTGACACTTTATGCACTCAACGCGTAACTACAGTTAATTATAGCGCTATCGTTATGTCCACACTTTACAATTCACCTCTGCACACACACACACACTAGGTTTCTCATACTTTCCTAGTCATATTCTGGCAAAGGATTTCAGCACACTCGTTATACCAGTCTCACACATGAAGTCTCTTTTTGCACGACCTAATTCCTTTCTTGCCATTATTCTGCCGACTGCGGACCTAACTCAATTCTCTTTCTAGCTGCGTGAGACCCTCTTTATATAGTCTCGGATCTGCTATCACAGAAAACACTGCTTCCTCTATTGTTGCGTGTTGATTCACTGATGCAGAGATGTGTTTACCGCACAGTTGCGTAGCAAAGCGCGCGACGCGGGCCACAAGAAACATCGTTCTCCTATTCTTGTGTGCGTTCACTTCCGCGGGGATATGTTTAATAAGCCGTTGTCTAGCAATGAACGATTCCGGCTTTCAGGCTTCATCTCACAACATCTTAACATTACTTTAGGCGGCACTGAGAAGTCTCGTGAGCATCTTCTAGGCCGCGGGCCATATTTTGCCGTCCCTAGCCTTTGCTTTACGCGCCCTAACATGTAACTCCGTTCCACGCCACTGTTTTCAGTGAGGAATGCTGCAGGCGCTTCCTTCCTTGCTGTTTTGCATGTTCGTACATAATAGATAGAAGCTATAAATGTTCAGCTTCAGTAAACTTATTTTAATTATTTTCGTATAAATAAAGATACACACACACATCTAGACCATTTTCATATCTGCGGTATGTGGAGGGACTAGTCTGTCTCCGTTGCTACGGTTTTTGCAATTACGGGATGCTTGTTCGTCCATAAGCTATATATATAAATTCGCTGTTCACCCCATGCGAAAAAAAGTTCCACTTTCTTTCATAAACGGGCCTTTATTAAAGTCAAAACCATTACTCATTATTTTTTTAACTACCGCTTTCATTTTTCATTTTTAAATTTACACAGTGTAATAAAACTTGACTCATTTACATAAAAAAGTTGAAACATGTTTTTAGTGTAACAATTTTTTTTACAAGTCCGCTTCTATTTGTCTGTTGAAATGAAAACCGTACTGAAGACGGAAGTGAACGCTTAGGCCTATGGACTACCCCTGAGTTTTGTTAGAAGCCCGGCTAATTCGTTAGAGACCTTGTTGTACCAGAGCTCTGTATTAATTAAGAAAACTTGAAAAACTAACTCCTTTGGAACCCTTTCATTTATTACAATAGGGGCAACGTATACCGGGAAAACAACCGGAAAGCACGTCGCCAGAAATTAATTTAAAGGATAATACTCTTTTCGCAACGCTGAACAATGATACACCAAGTAAACCTGAAAAAAAAATATAACGACTACATTTGAAAGAAGCAGGCGGTGATCTCGTTCCCCCACTTCCGAACTCCATAGTTAACTGTCCTGGCTTCCCTTTCGGTCTCCATTCCAGGCTTCTTCCTACTGGGTCCATGCGCCTCTAGGTATCCTAGTCTTATCCAGTTGTTGTTCGTGTCTCATCTATTTGTGGCACGTGTTCAGACTACTTTCTTTAAGTTTCCTATTCTTGTCCCAACCGTTTTCTGTATATGTCCCATCAATTCGTTATACATGTCCCAACCATGCACAGTATGTGTCCCAACCATTTGCTGTACCTATCCCAACCATTTTCCGTACATGTTCCAACCATCCACAGTATGTCCCAACCATTTACTGTACGTGTTCAAACTATGCACAGTATGTGTCCCAAACGTTTCCCGTACATGTCCCAACCATGCACAGTATGTGTCCCAACCGTTTGCTGTACCTGTCTCAACCATTTTCCGTACATGTTCCAACAATCTACAGTATGTGTACCAACAATTAGATGTACTTGTCTCAACCATTTCCGTACATGTTCCAACCATGCAGAGTATTTGTCCCAACCATTTGCTGTACATGTTCCAACTATATACAGTATGTGTCCCAACCATTTCCCGCATGTCCCAACCATCCACAGAATGTGTCCCAACCATTTGCTGTACGTGTTCCAACTATGCACAGTATGTGTCCCAACCATTTGCTGTACCTGTCCCAACCATTTTCCGTACATGTTCCAACCATCCCCAGTATGTGTCCCAACCATTTGCTGTACGTGTTCCAACCATGCATAGTATGTGTCCCAACCATTTGCTGTACCTGTCCCAACCATTTTCCGTACATGTTCCAACCATCCCCAGTATGTGCCCCAATCATTTGCTGTATATGTTCCAACTATGCACAGTATGTGTCCCCAACGTTTCCCGTATATGTCCCAACCATGCACAGTATGTGTCCCAACCATTTGCTGTATGTGTTCCAAATACTTGCTCTTCTATATTTAGAGCTAGTAACGGGATTGGTCGAGAAGTAAACGCAGAGAAAACTAAGTATATATGTTGCTGTCTCGTCATCAGAATTCAGGGAAAATCGTGACATAAAGACGGCAATAGATCCTTTGAAAATGTGGTGTAGCTCAAATATATGGAAACTACAGTAATAAATCAGAATTCGATTCGGGAGGAAATTAAAAAGAGATTAAATTTGGGGACTGTTTGCTACCATTGAGCCCAGAACCTGTTGGATTCGCGTCTGCTGTCTATTATAGTAAAAATCAGTATATACAAAAGTACAACTTTGCATGTGGTTTTGAATGGGTGCGAAACTTGGTCTCTGACATTAAGGGAAGAGCATAGAGTACACAACTCAAAATTTCTCAAGAAGCGCTCAGTCCTGTTGAGCTAGTTAGTCTCAATAACTTTCCATTCGTGTTCCCTCTATACAAAACAATTATGGGAATCACTCACTCACCCTGCTTGAAAAGCTACCAATTATGCAACTACTCAAGAACTTCCCAGAATTTTATGGAACCAAAAGGTTCATTACCGTGTTCACAAGAGCCTACCACTGGTCCCTATCCTGAGCCAGATCAATCCAATTCATACCGTCCATTTTAATACTGTCCACTCACCTACGTTGTGGTCTTCCCAGTGGTTTCTTTCCTTTTGGGTTTCCCACCATATCCTGTATGCATTCTTCTTCTCTTCATTCGTGCTACATGCCCTGCCCACCTCATCCTCCTTGACTTGATCATTCTAATTATACTTGGAGAAAAGTACAAGTTATGAAGCTCCTCATTATGCAGTTTTCTCCAACCTCCCGTCACTTCATCTCTCTTCCGTCCAAATATTCTCCTCAACACCCCGTTCTCAACCCTCAGGCTCTGTTCCTCCCTTAATGTCAGAGACAAAGTTTCACACCCATACAGAACCACAGAAAAAATTATAGTTATTTCTACTCTAATTTTTATGCTTTTAGACAGCAGACGCGAAGACAAAAGGTCCTGGACTGAATGGTAGGAAGCATTACCCGAGTTCAATCTCCTCCTAATTTCCTCCTCAATCAAATTATGGGAACTGCATCACTACTTAAGAAATGTCAGGAAAGGGTGAATCTGTAACAGATTCTACACCCTACGTCAATAAAGTACCTTTTTTTTTGCCGAGGAGATAACATTGTCAACCATATCAACAAAGTTCTTAGCAGTCTTGATGGACAGAGAGTATTACGATAAGTGCAGACCCCATTTTATAGAAGCCTTCTGCGAAAATACATTTCCCAGTGAAGTTTATTTCTTGATAGGATTTATTATCGACGTGACTAATAGCATCAGGCACACATACGCAGCACAGTAATAGTATTTGTTTAATCGCTGAGTGAGCTTGAATGTAAAAAACTTTCGCGGGTAGAGTTTAAAGAGAAACATGAACCTATCCTGGCACAGGTTATAGACCTATATTGTCAATTTTAGGGCTCATTTTATAGTTTACTTAAGGACGCTTCAAGTAGCTCGGAATATACAACGTTGAAATTTAGCGTGACTGACAAAATGAAAAAGTTCGAAGGTCATACAACGGAGTGACCTAGTTTTGGGTACTAACCCCGGCATTCTGCCGGAGGGACTGAGGGAAACGAAGAAAATCGTTAGTGGCAATAGTCGGTGTCCGAGTCTAAGATTCAAAGCAGGTTCCTACGGAATACGATGTTGAAACTTTACCGGTTAAGCCAGCATGATCGGTGTGAAAGGGAAGGTGGGGGCGTAATGAAAAGGTAAATTGTCAAATGAAAAATTATGAAAGAGAATCGAGAAAACTTAGCCATAACTACCGAACTTTCGTCCGAGATCTGAAATTCGCATCTCCTGAATATGAGTTTGACCGCTCAACAGAAGAATTTTATTATCAACTACCATCTATTAACATTAAATATGTATTTATATTAATATTACACCCAACAAGTTGACCTAGAGGTAAACCTGTAGGCTTATATAAGGGAGATGTTGGGTTCGAGCCACGGATGGGGCTCCAGTTCCACTGACTTGAGGTTTATTGAAATTTCTATCAGTTTCCAAGTACGTGTAAAAAGCCTAATTAATTCCTTTATTACAGGGGTCTCCAAACTCTTCGAACCGCGGGCCACATTAAGTAATTCAGCACTTTCAACGGGCCGGATAAAATGAGAAATTAATAACTCTAGGTATATGAGTTTTATTGAAAGCACAGAATTTCATAAACTAAATACAAAGTACGTGAGAATAAATTATCGTATATCAATGACAACAGACAGTAGCAGCAAATGCTCATATTTTCATCACAAATCATAATAAAACAATTAACGTGAATGATGGAACTCTTTTTGCATTCTTAAAATCTGATTAAATTGAGGTTCAAATTTTGAAAAGCTAATCACAAGTAGCTACTTTAAATGTTCATCGGATAAATTTGCCTTGTATTTCGACTTGATGCAATTCATCTGGGAAAAAGTTTGTTCACACAGATATGTCGTCCTAAAAATGGAGATAAATTTACAAGCAAATGTCTTTAAATTTGGAAACTGCTTAGAGTTCAGAAATTTATAAAATTCGATCAAATTTCCTTCCTTGTATTTGTCTTTAATATGATAATTTTCCTGAAGTTCAATCATTTCCATTTGAATTTGACTTGGGACATCTGCAGCATCACAGTAAAGAAAGAGCAAGGAAGAAAGAAAGAAAGAAAGAAAGGGCAAACGGATTTTGAAACAATCTAATTTCCTGAGCACTGGCATTCAAATCAGCAAATCGCTTCCGAAATTGTTCTTTCAAATCTGAAATGACTAAATTTGCAAACGAGGAAGGAAATTCTGCTTCACCCTTTTTATGCAACTCTGCACAGTATAGCATATGAACAAAGTTACAATTTTTCACTTGCCTTTCCAGAAGTATCAACTTTGCTCTGAATGCCTTGATAAGTGCAAATAAATCACAGACTAAGTTATTTTCACCCTGCAACTTTAAATTCAAATGGTTCATATGGTTCACCAGATCAGCAAAAAATGCTATTTCCAAAGCCACTCGGTATATGATAAAAGTGTTTCGTGATGGTTTTTCTCGGTAAGAAATATATCAATTTCATTCCTGAGCTGAAAGGAGCGCGAAAATACCTTTCCACAGCTAAGCCATCGAACTGCAGTATAATATGACAGGTCAGTAAGCTCGGAATCACATTTACCAGTCCGCACTGGAAAATTAGTTCAATTGGCGCATTTCTGCACAATTCTTTCGCGGGGCGGATAAAATCACATCGCGGGCCGGATGTGGCCGGGGGCCGTAGTTTGGAGACCCTTGCTTTATTAGATCACGAGCGTTTCCTTCCAAATCCCTTTCAATTCATTATTCATCAGTCACCGCAACACCCGCCACAAAAATAATAATATCAAGGTACAATTTGCATGCCGCACCGAGCAGTGCCTCGAGACTGGTTGAGTGGGCACTGCTGCTGTGTAACCGCTTGGAATTAACAGCACTCCTGCCTCGCGCGGTGTCGAACAATTGCCCAATAATGAGCCTTCAGGTGTGTGTGCAGGCGGATTGGCGCCGATTGTGACGTGCTGACAGAACTACTTCCTCTGCTATGCGTACAATATTTGAACCAGCGTCATGGGCGGAACCAGAATTTTTCCTAAGGGGGAGAACCGGATTTCCAAGGGGTCCGCCAGTTTTCCTAGAAGGGCAGAGTTTTCTAAAGGACAGTCGGTTTTTCAGGAGGCACCAGTTAGTTTTCCAACAAAGCAGTCAGTTTTCCTGAGAGGGCAGAATGTTTTTCAGGGGCCATTTAGTTTTCCAAAAGGCGCTAGTTATTTTTCCAAGGAAGCAGAATATTTTCCTGGGAAAGTAGGGAGTTGTCCAGAGGAGAGTCAGGAATTTTGTTTATGTATTTAGGATTAATTATTTACGACTAAGAATAGATCGGCCTAAAATATTCAGGATATCTTCCTTCCATCCATCCATCTCTCTCTCTATCTACGGCTCTACATTCCTCTGTCGGACCTTGGCCGATCTTTCAGTTTCTTCATCCTATACACAGTCAGCAGAACTCCACAGATGGTGACGGCCCGTCGCAACGCCGCTACCTACATACAGAACAACACAAACACAGAATAAACGCACACATATACATCCATGCCTTGAGTGGGATTCGAACCCACGATCCCAGTTCTCGGGCGAGCGAAGATAGTTCATGGCTTACAAACTGCGGCCACTGTGATCGGCTCGGTGTACTTTCTACGTAATTTTTGTTCCGTTAATATAAAGACTACTGAAACTTGATGATAACTTAAGCATGGATTTTAGCAAATTGTTGATAACAATCAGCTTCTTAAGTGTCAGTAAATACTCTTGAACCATGACTACTATATCGACACTGTTGAGTTAACTATTATGATATTTTCTGTATGACAAACGAACTGGGTTGATAACAAGTGGAAGAGATGAGCAGACAACATTAGACTAACAGCTTTGTTGCATTAATGACAAAGAAAAACGAGATTGCTTGTGTAAAGTTGAAGTTTTCCTTGTACTCAATTAATTAAGCACCACGCCATGAATGTGTATGGGACATGGCGTCCTAACTCCGCCAATCTTGACCTCTACAGTCGCTGTACCACGGGGGAAAGAGGCCCGGTAGACACGGGATAGGATGGGTGGGCTCCAGATAATGTCTGGACCCTATGGAATAGAGAAAAATCTATTTTCCTTGCCGGGAATCGAACTGCGGCGTTCCTGGTCATAGACCATCGCCATACCGACCGAGATATGAGATTGTTTGTGTACTTATATTAATATCGAGTGTGGGGTGAAAGGTATCCAAAATAAAAAATTGTAATTGTCATACACGTATCCGGTTTATGTCATCGGTAAGGAAAACCCTGTAATTTTATTTCCATGCCCGGCTTACGCGCAAGCGCCGCTACATTTCTGCCACCATGTTAGGAATCGCTTGGACAGAGTGATGGCTGGGAGATAGACCGGCAGAAGAAGATCAATCGCTTGCCCTCCTAGGTCGCCAGATTTAACCCCACTGATTTTTTCTTGCGGGATTATGTGAAGAACATTGTCTACGAAGTTACGATCAACCACCTGCAATACCCGAAAACCCGCATAAGGGACGCTGTGGCTATTGTAACACCAAACATGCTGGATCGTTTGGATATTTGTCGTGCACCAAGGGAGCCCACGTTGAAATTTATTGTGACAGTTATATGCTCAGAAAAGACTTTGATAGTTTCCCTTTGTAGTGGTGTAACCCATAAATGTTTATAATAAAAGCTTTCTGAGATATAATTATTTTATTTTGAATACCTTTCATCCGGACACCCTGTATTTGACAGGAGTGTTTTATTAATGATGCTACTCCACACGGGGCGATAGTGTGATTCCTGTGATTCAAAATGGCACACCAATATAGTCATATCAGCGGCACAGAAGAGATGTGGCGCTTTCTGCCTTTCATACCAATATCCTACAAGAATTCCTCGTCTCCCCATTCATGTTACATGCCTTGCCCACCTCATCCTCCTTGGCTTGATCATTCTAAATATACTTGGAGAAGAATACAAGTCATGAAGCTCCTCATTATGTAATTTTCTCCAATTCCTGTCACTTCATCTCTATTCAGTCCAAATATTCTCCTCCACACCCTGTTCTCAAACACTCTCAGTCTATGTTCCGCCCTTAACTTAAGAGACTAAGTTTCACACCCATACAGAACCACGGGCAAAATTACAGTTTTTTACATTCTGATTCTTAAGTTTCTAGACAGCAGATCAGAAGACAAAAGGGCTGAACTCAGTTGTCTCTTTCATTGGTCATACTCGTACTATTCGGACTGTACCTATGCTCTTCGCTGTCCTCTTCGAAACGACATAACTTCCCTCAATCATTCAAGGTCAGTTCAATACTTTGCCGGGTTAAATATGTATTGTAAATGAGATGGGTAGGGAACGTAGCACACATTAGGACAATATGAATATATAGGTTTTATACGGGAGGGAAAGATATCACTAGACAGACCCAGACGCAGGTGGGGTGATAATATTAAGCCTGATCTCAGAGTAATTTGTTTGGGTGGTATGGACTGGATTCATCTGGCTCAGGATGGGGACCAATCGTTGGATTTTTGAGAACATTCTAATGAACTTCCGAGTTCAATAAAATTTTGGGAATTTTCTGAGTGGCTGAGCGACTGGCGGTTTTCTCAAGAAGGACTCTAATCTCCACAGATTGAGTGAGTGAAGTAAATTTGAGAAATGTTACAGCATTTTAGTTCTCAGTCCGCCGCTGCATCTCATTAACGAAACGTTGAATTCTACACATGAGCCAGACCGCACGGCGCCCCTCCCACACACACACTGCCGAACCATTTATGAACTGGAAAAAGGAATATGGCCACTGCGACATCGTTACTGTCAATTTGGAACTATTGATGCGGTCCGTCCAGTGTCCACATTAATTACAGCTGCATTCTTTCAGTTTCTGCCCAACCACCGGCCCTAAACTGCGTAAAGTTTGTGGTCGTCACTTCGTGTGAGCTGTAACAGGCAACCAAACGAACAAACTACGTACAATTAGGAAAAGAATATTCCAGTGGAGTATATTAATATACACATATAAGTGGCCTAGTGGTCAGAGTTCCTGTCTAAGATTCAGAGGTCCCGGGTTCGATTCCCGGCGCTACCAGATTTTCTGAGAAGTAGTGAGTCTGGAACGGGATTCACTCAGCCTCGTGAGGATAACTGAGGAGCTACTCGATTGGAAAAGTAGAGACTCAGGTCTAGAAAACCGAAATTAACGGTCGTGGGGATTCGTTTCGCCGACCACGTGACACCCACTCTAATCGCTAAAGTTGGCACTAACTTCGCCCACACTTGGCGGTCGCTCGGTCGCTATAGTTCGCTTGCGGACTAAAGCCACGGGGTTTGTTTATAAGTAAGAAGTGCGGAGTCATAAATATTTTTCCAATTTGAGATGCTTACAGCAGTAGTAATGAGATGCATATTCCTCTGAAACGTCGGTTGACTCAACGAACTACAGGGCGTTATATCCCTCACCGTACAGATACATTCATATAGGACCTGAATTTGTCAAGTATGCGTATATAAAGCGTAGGTTTATCTGAGATGTAATGTTTTGTTTTTCGACGTTTCGGAGGAACGTATCGCTAATTTCAGGATCCAATAGTAGGCCAACAAATAAACCGATATAAGCGGACTGTAATCTTCTCCTACTTTCTTGCTTCTCTTATTATTCTGTCTTTAAGAAGAAGGCGATAATTTACTCCGAAACGTCGGGTTCTCCGAGCCACAATATGTTACAACTCAGAAGACAATTTTCTCGGTAACAGGGATACATAGCGTTGAATGTTACTGGTTACTGAATAATTGGGAAGGAAGTTGAAGGAAATGGTCGCGGCCTAACTTAATGTGCTAAGGTAAAACTATCCTGTAACAGGCACTGGAGACCCATAGGATTGTGAGACGTCGAGGCTTCCACACTTTCTAGATAATCCGCTCACAGATAGCCGTGAGTAATAGCCCGGAATTTCTCTAGACTCTACAGAAATTTTGGGCTAGTATATTATTGCATTGTATTGTATTGTATTTGGAGAGGGTGGGTTTCCCCATGCACTTAGACCAACTGTTGGTCCATTGTGTGTCCCCCTATGATATTCTACCAGTCTCTATTCCCTACCGGTACTGGTGCGTGCCATCAGTCCCGACTCAGCCAGCGAGTTCGGCCTCTACTGGCTCAGCGGTATCTCGATCTACCAGAGGCGTTAGAGACTACTATTGGGCGGGAAATGTCCTGAATTTGGCTCAGTGGTTCCCTTGGGACATGAGGTTCTTTTACGTGCCGTAAAGCTATGACATATGGCTGCGCCATAGCTCAAGCGGTTAGTCGCTGGCTTCTCACCGCGGCGGCCCGGGTTCGATCCCGGGTCTGGTCAAGTGGGATTTGTGGTCGACAAAATGGCGCTGGGGTAGGTTTACTCCGAGTACTTCGGTTTCCCTGTAAATCTCCATTCCACAAATTGCTCCACAATCACCCTCACCTATCATCTGGGGCTGGTACAATAGGCCAGAAGTGGCCGCAGTACAAAGGACTTAGTCCCACCCCACTAGCAATAAAAAAAAGCGACTAGTCGAGAGTATAACAGACTGAGGACATTGGTGTAACAATGAATTTTAGCAGCCACGCACCCACCACACGTGACAATACCTTGATCTTTTAATTTCATTTTGGAGGGTGTTCTCGTACGGAAACTTTTCCGCAGTATCTGAAGAGGCAGGAACTTGTATCTGAAAACGTGGAACATCTTAAACAAGATTATGCTGCATTGTTGCAGCGGAGACCGATAATGCTGGCCACGTTCTATGAATAATGAATTAACCGACAACTTCCTACGCTTCAGTTTGAACAAGTACAACAGCCGAAGGGCGTGTTCCGCTTCTTGTGGTGCGTCTTAGTGAAGAATTGATCAGTCGTGCCGCTGTGTGGAAACATGTCCATTAAGACACGCGACTAACGCTCTTGGAAAAGCAGCCCAACGTCAATACGACGTTGAAGCTTACATACTGCCTTCATGGGCATAGGCAATGCTGTAACGTAAGTTAAAGCTATCCCTGTAACAGACCGTGGAGGCCCATAGGGTTGTGAGACGTTGAGGTTCCCACATTGTCTCTAGACAATTGGTTCACAGACGGTGGTGAGACTGTCAGCCTTAAGCGCCGGCCGCTCGTTACTCCCAGGAAGATTCCTGGTACTCATTTCTGTTAGAAGCTGAGTCGAGCCCAGGGCCATAATGCGGCTGGAAGAATTAGATCAACTGAGAAAACCAGTTACCTCATCAGAAATCAAATCCGCGAACTTCCGGCTTGTAGTATAGTACCCAAACCAACTATGTTACCACGTCGTCTAAGCAATATTCGACCCTTAAATTGAATACATTCTTAGGGACGTATAGGAATATGAAAAAAAAAAAATCCGTGGTTTTAGTCCGCAAGAGAACTATAGCGACCGAGCGACCGCCATCTGTCGGCGAAGTTAGTACCAACTTCAGCGGATAGAAGGCGTCGCGTGGTCAGCGCAACGAATCCACATGGCCTTTAATTTCAGTTTTATAGACCGGAGCCGCTATTTCCTTGAAATAGCTCCTCAGTTAACTTCATGAGGCTGAGTGGACCCCGTTCCGGACCCACTACTTCTCAGAAAATCTGGTAGCGCCGGGAATCGAACCCGGACCTCTGGATCTGTAGCCAGGAACTCTGACTATGGGAAATATAAATTTTCATTTGGAAAGAAAGAGAGTGATCCTTAGACATAGGAGTGAATTGGAGAATAATATTAAAGTTGAAAAAATGTTTTGCGAAGTTGTGAACATAGGTCAAGTGGCTCGAGTATAAGATCTATGCTGTGTCTGTTACAGCTCTGAGGTTACGTCAGACTTTAAATAGTTAACATTGACGTAGAAATTCCCGTGCTTTTGACGAATTATTGGTCCTTATCTTATGTTTAAAATAGAATCTAATAACTTTATAGTTATGATGTTACGATCTAAGTCACTGTCTGGTGATACCACGTGCTCGAATGTATTTTACACTAACCTTTTAACGGAGTGATCCTGCAAACCGGAAATAAGCTTTCAGACCTTCAAGGAAGATGATGAATTTGTTAAAGAACTGAGTGACTATCAGCTTCTGGAAGACATTCTACTATGGAATTGATGATGATGTTGGAATTATAAACAAAGTCTGGAACAGGACTATGAAATAAACAACAAATAGATCTCGAATGAGATATAATTAAAAGAATTCACGACAAATTATTCAAATACCCAACTCAGCAGCCCTAACTGCGCTATCAATTCTCAGGCCATATAACATAAAACCCCTGTATTTTAAAGGGTGTCGTTATAACGGCTGCAGTTGCTCCGCCTGAAAAGAAAGCCTTTTTTACCTGAATGAGCAACTAACAGTGGTCACTGGAGTGGTTAATCTAGCTCCTACAATTTATACTAACATGATAGCACGAATATCATTGACCGAGATTATGGGTTCCAAAGATAGTAATGGCATTAAAGCTTCGCAATAAATAATTCGGAGGACCCCAACAGTTCGGCCGTGCAGATAAAAAGCGAAAGGGTGCATGAAACATTGTCCTAATCTACATGTATTTACGCTGCACGCAACTTGCACTATAACAAAATCATCTAATTTGTAATTCCCTTTTCTTTCTTGCTGTCCAAAACGGAGCAACGAGAAAACATTCTACTTCTGGGACATTTATAATTCTGTAATTTGATCTCACAGATCCTAACTCGCAAAAGGAAATATTTGCCGATACGAGTATATGGAGTCTCAATGCCTGCCGCGTAGGAAGACGAATACTCTCATCAGTTTGCCTATCTGGTCATTCTGCTGTCATCAGAGTAGACTTTGTTATACCAAATTATTCACAAATTGAAACATCCTGCCCAAAATACAGTGCGCGGCAAAATTGCAGTAATGAAACTCGCGCATCTCGAACGCGCATGTGCGTTTGTCGACGGGGCATAGCTCCAGCCGCACGTGTTCGCAGTAGTGAAAAGGGAGTTGTGTTGCGTAGTTGTTGTTAGAAATGGGTCTCTCGATGGAAGAAAAAGTATTCATAGTTGAATATTATTTCCGCTCACACGGAAGTGGTCGCCAGACAACTCGCTTCCTTAGTTTTGCGCGGCCAGATGTTATCGTCCAGAAACCGCTACACAGTACACGTGTGACGCTATGGTGGAGCCTAAGCAGACGAAAATTTTGGGGTCCTCACCGGGGTTCGGTAACGTTACGACTTTTCCTTCCTTCCAAGGCTTTGGGAAATGGGACAGCCGAAGTCAGTGATTAAGTAAATGTATCAGATGTTATCCGTGGTCTTCTTAGAAGATGCTTAAGACATTCATTTGGAATACCATCAGGTCCACAAACCTTTCTCAATTTCAATTAATTTCCAAATTTATGTATGTCACAAGGTCTTATTTTCCCAGAGGGTTACCATCTACAGATGAAAGTAGAGCTTGGACTGTAGTCTTCACCTGTGGCACATGGTTTTCGTCACACAGGTAATGAGATGTGAACTTGTTTTCACAACAATCCGCAGTCGCTTTGGCTTCCTCGTTTGGGTGATGTGTTATTCCTAAAGGACTATGAACAGCGGTTGGTGCCTTTGGTTCATCCATTTTCATAAGCGATTTCGCAATAGGCCACAAAGAATTCTACGAACTAATTTACCACATACAAGCACACAACACTACTACATAAAACACGAGCGACAGTACAATGTACCTTACGTCACACAGCAGGGAAAAGTTTCAGAAGTCAACACTCCAGTACAACCACTAACATCAGACATGCAAATCCCCAAGTTCATACTTATTACTTTAATATTATTTTTAATATTTTAATGTAGTTCTTATTAATAATTTTAATCTAACTAAATAAAAGTCAAACAACAAAGCAACAAGTACTTCATACTAGTACGCACCACATATACACTACGTACATCTTACTCATGGTCTCCTACTTGCAATGCATTGTCACACCTATACATATACGAGTATATATTTCACCATTTGGCTATTCGATACACATCCAGTTGGATAATGCTTATGGAAAACACATGTTTTGTTTGAAAATATGTAAGCCTGCATACCACCTGAATTTGACCCCAAAATATAATCGAAAACATGTAGTTTCGGGCTGTTTCCCTAGGGGTAAAGCGACAGGGAAGTGAACCTGTCTACTCACTTTCAACTAGTGCCGAAGTTAAGAATGGTGGAGATACCAGCTCCATTACACCATGCATCTTCATGGCTTAGTGCTCAATTGATCAATCCAAGTAAAATTTTACATTTTACATTACACTTTTTTTAGATAAAGTGTGCCAAAAGCAATGTTTTTGAAAATATTTTGATGCGAAAACAAGTAGCAAATTTATTCAAAATAAAATGACATCGATTGAAAACTTTCATTCTCGAAACAATTATAACATGGCCGCTATAAATTACAAGATAATCTTATTTGCCCTTAACGAGTGAAAGTTGGCGACCCCTGTTCTAGAGCCTAGGATCCTTATGATGCACTTCAGCAGACACATTGAGTAAGTAACAAGGACACAACTGGAGCGGCGTCTTTGGGACGGAAATAAAGAGCAGGTTCAGATTGCAAGGAAACCTTAATACCGCTCTGGAACATGCAGCGAAAAGATGAACATTGAACGAGAAAGAGAAATCCCTGACAAATAATTCTATAATTCGGTAGAAAGTGTGTTCCGTGACAACAAGAATGTATTTAAAGACGTAAAGTTATTCAGACAATCTTGGCTCTCAAGAGTGGATCGCCATGCTACAGCAAAGCCGTGAGATTAAAGTTCCATCACCAGACATCAGAGCAGAGTGAATATCATTTCTATGGCCTTATGTTAAAAGGAATAACACACAAAAAAAGATCAAATGAGGGAAGTATGTCACAGAATTCTCCTGATTCAAAAGATGAAATGATAACCGGATTACATCTCCAAGCACAATCTAGTTATCTCAGTGATATAACGAATCACTTGCTTAAAAACATATTGAATAGGTGTGGAAAGTTGTTTCATCTTCTCTTGAAAAGTGACTTTCAGTGACTTGACCATCTTTCCATTAACACCCCAGAGTTTTGCCTTATATTCGGGAGGTGTGACATCCAATCTCGACACTCAGTGAGGTTTTCGTGAATTTCCTGTCGTACCAAGAGTTTGCTGGGATAGTAATCCAAATTCGGCCATGACTGTTTATTATTATTATTATTGTGTCACGTGTCACGGTGACTAAGACGCAGGTTTGGATTGGTGAATCGGGTTACTGGATCGTCGCTACTTGAAACTACAAATAATGCTAACATTTCCAAGATCACACATGTTAAGTTTTCTTGTCTTCTGCTCACTTCTCTCACAAACAATTCGCAGGTTTACAACACGGCAACTACAATAGTCACAATGAATCCCGCACTCCAAGTATTACACACTTTTTGTCTTCTATGAACTTCCGTTGGCTATCTTCCAACGAGAACTCAGAACTCTCTTACTTAGAACTCAGAACTGAACTGTGGCGCCGTTTGTTTCTGAGATAACTCCTTTGCACGGATTCCGCAGAAAATATAGCCCATATTGTTGAAACATATTTACCGAAGTATTGCATAGAAACGGTTTCGGCGCGGACACCATAGAAAATCTCCCAATTGTTGAGGTTTGGTTACTGAGCCGTTGCTTAGCAAACGAGGTGGCCTTCCAAGTTGTTGTTGTTGTTGTTGTTGTTATTATTGTTATTATTATTATTATTATTATAGTGAGGCACGCGGTAGAGTAGTTGGTTGAGGTTGGTTGAGCCGAAAATCGCGGGTTCGAGTCCCGATGAGGTGTATTTTTTCAATTTACCTAATTTTCCAGCCGCACTATGGCCCTGGGGTCAACTCAGCCTCTAACAAAAATGAGTACCAGGAATCTTCCTGAGTGCAAAGGGCGGCCGGCGCGTAAGGCTGACAACCTTACCGCCATCTGTTAGCCAACTGTCTAGATAATGTGTGGGAGACTAGACATCTCACAACCATATGGACCTTCACGGCCTGTTACAGGGATAACTTATTATTATTGTGCTATTAACAGGCTACTTGCTGTTAGTAAGCATTCAAATAATTGAACTAAATTATTATTATTATTTGCATCATCCAGAAGTAATTCTTAGCCGTCTTTTCTAATCGTATTGTAACATGACGCCTGAAAGCAGGAATAGTGGATTGAGAGGAAATATACAATTGCTAGGTAACTGTATAAGTGTGCAATAAATTCCATCATCAATCCAAAACCCGTCTATAAGTCACGCACATCCCCAGATACGTGACAGTATATTTCTCCATGTCAATTACAGTTATGCTTATATTTTAAAGCGTTTAGATTTGCACATTTTAGACAAGATGAAGCATCAACTCGATGCGTTGTTCTTTGTTCGAATATACTGTGGCCAAACTCCGCCCTTCTGTTTTGGAAAATGTTGGTCTGCTGTTGAACGTGCTGCCTCCATCCGCAGAATGAACAGTTCGTAACCAGAAACTGGGCTACTCAGAGTCATTACTCAGAAGACCAGGAAGTAAAATACTAAAGGGTAAGATATAGCTATCCCTGTAACAGGCCGTGAAGGCCCCCATAGGGTTGTGAGACGTCGAGGCTCCCACATTTTCGAAATAATCGGCTCATACATGACGATGAAATTGTAACCCATACACGCCGGCCGCCCTTTACCCGTAGGTAGATTCCTGGTATTCATTTCTGAAAGAGGCTAAGTCGACACCAGGACCATTACATTTTTTAATTCGCTTAGTGGGGGGTGGAGTCCAACTGGGTCCACTCGGCACGGCGGTCACTGATTGTCCTATTGTAGCCTGCCCCGGGTGATTATGATGATGGCGAATTTGGTGGAATTAAGATTGGCAGGGGACACCGAAGTATTCGGAGAAAACCCGCCCCAGCGCCTCTTTGCCCACCACACATTCCACTTGACCAGACCAGGGATTGAACCCGGGCCCCAGGGATGGGAAGCCAGCGACTAACCGCTTGAGCTATGGCGCGGCCCACTTCAGGGCTAGAGTGCGGCTGGAAGGATTAGATCAATTTAAAAATCCAATGACCTCATCGCGAATTGAACCCGCAACCTTCCGACTTGTAGCATAGTGCCTCAACCAACTACGCCACCGCGTGCCCCTGAAAGTAAAAACTAAACTTATTAGATAGAAAAAAATTTAAACCCATCATTACTAATATATCTTTCTTTAATCCTAGTATTCCTGAACATTGTTGTCTTTTAGGATTTAATGCCGATTTGCCTCGCAAATATTTATTTTTATATATTAAATAAGTAACAGACTACACGGCGTCACACAGTTACCGCCATGAGAACAAAAAATCTCACCCGATAATGTTTCCTGTGTTTCCAGCAAGAAGCGGCGAAATGACATAGGCTCAAATTTTTGTTTAGAATTAAAAGCCTGGTTGTTAAAATACATAAACATGATTTATTCTGACCGTCTTACAGTGCATACATTTATTCACCTTAACACACGCAGTCACAGGAGTAAGACACAACACAAAGAACAATACACACATGAAAGTAGGAAGAATACTCCGATAGAAGAAGATAGGTGTGACTCGCGTACTGAAACACGACATAATGATGATAAATCTGAACAGTTTTAACATTTTTAATATTTAAAATTTATCAATATATATGACGAACATATATTTTAGTTATTTTAGTATAAAGACAACAGGGCATGCAATGCAGTAGTTCGACGTACACCGAAAAGCACCTGAAGATGGCACTTTAGTGCCGAAACATGTAGTGCAAGAAAGAAGAGTAAGGTGAATAAATGTATGCACTGTAAGACGGTCAGAATAAATCATGGACATAAATCAGTGAAACAGGACGCTAAAATATAACATTATACATAAACACTTTGCAGTAAGATGATGAATGGTATTAAGGCCTTGCATTAGTTATATAATTTGCGCATAAGCTGAACTCCACGGACCGGACCTCTTGTCTTACTCCTTTCTGCTGAAAAGGGAAAAGGCATTGTAAGGTTTCTGAGCACGAACTGGGGTTAAGTATCGGAAGGGGGTGAGGGGATACAGAGGGGGATCTTCATATGACTTCATTCAGTAAGCCCTTATCGAATTAGGCGAGAAATGAACCTGCGGTGAAACAGCAATGTCAGGTTATTACACTGAAATCCCATTTCAAGTTTAAATGTTATATACAGAAGTCTTCCATTTACAGAAAAATTACACGTCCACTTTTATGATGCTGTTACAATTAACATAAATTTTATTTACAAATTTCGCCGTTCTCTCTACTCAGAGGAATCTTTTTCATAGATCTAAGCATCACTGCAATTATATGATGCAGTTTACTGCACTTCAAAGTTGACGAAATGACAAGCAAATACAATTTGATTCTAAATTATTGTCGGAGTTTCTGTAGCATATAATTTTCAAAGTGGAGGCAACAAATAAAACTGCTTGTGAAGTATGAAAGTGTAACTCAAAAGTTTTATTCTATAAGTTATAAAACGTTTGAGTTACATGTTCATATTCAGTAAACGGTTTTGTTTTGTTGCTTTCGGTTAACAATTTGTAGGTCCCAAAAACATCGACAATAATTTAGAATCACACTGTGTATTGTTTAAGGATCTGCATACATATTACTTCGTATTAACTAACTAACAAACTAACTAATGAACTAACGAAGTCTATGAATATTTGATTGTAGAATCCTCTTTTATTATTCTTAAAATACTATCAACGCAACTGTCCAATATTAAGAGTGTCTTTATTCTTATATAAACTCAACTAATTAATTTGATTTGTTTCATTCTGGTCCGTCACACTAGCAATATTATAAAAAGATAAAACAGTTCCGTCCAGTGTGACTGGTAAAGTTTTTCTTATTCCAATTCTTAAAGCCCTTACATGTTTCCGTCCTTAGAGACCATCATCAGAGGGACTTCAATACAGTTTGGAAACCACTATTACAATGGGTGTTCTGAATGTTAAAAAAAATATATATATATACAATGTTTACAATGCACAAATAGATATTTTCCTTGAAATAGCTCCTCAATTATCCTCACGAGGCTGAGTGGACCCCGTTCCAGACCCACTACTTCTTAGAAAATCTGGCAGCGCCGGGAATCTAACTCGAGACCTCTGGATCTGTAGCCAGGAACGCTGGCCACTAGACCACAGAGGTCTCCTCTAACCTACATACATTGAATAAACTTTCTGATTCCTGTCAGACTGCAGTTTGACCTATCTGTAGTCCGAATAGCTTTACAGACAGAGATTCGTATGTACAATAAATCAGCACCAAGACCAATTAGTTGAGGCAGTATGCTACAAGCTGGAAGGTCTAGAGTTCGAGTAACGATGAGATCACCGGATATTTTCAATTGACCTAATCCTTCCAGCCGCACTATGGCCCTGAAGTCGATTCAGCCTCTAACAGAAATGAGTACCAGGAATCTTCCTGGGGGTAAAGGGCGGCCAGGGCGTACGGCTGACAAACGTACGGACATCTATGAGCCAATTGTCTAGAAAATGTGGGAGCCTCGACGTCTCACAAAACTATAGGGCTTCAAGGCCTCTTACAGGGATAGTTTTTTTACCTTTTGCCAATGAAGGGTTCAAAGTAGAAAAAAATGCATTTGAAGAATGCGTGGTCTTCATGGAACACACATTTCTTTGTCTTGTATGGCACGTCAGACCAAACCGGAGCAAGAATTCTCATATTTCTGTGTTCGTAATCTTGTTTTATAGACATTTGGTATGGCTCCTTCTGTGGGGATCGGTCCACGGCAAGGCTTTAACCTACATAGAAGAGCACTAACCTAACAAATGAGGGCCGTGCCATAGCTCAAGCGGTTAGTCGCTGGCTTCCCACCGCGGCGGCCCGGGTTCGATCCCAGGGTCTGGTCAAGTGGGATTTGTGGTGGACAAAGTGGCGCTGGGGCAGGTTTTCTCCGAGTACTTCGGTTTCCCTGCCAATCTTCATTCCACCAGTTGCTCCACAATCACCCTCACATATCATCTGGGGCTGGTAAAATAGGCCAGAAGTGGCCGCAGTACAAGGGTCTTAGTCCCACCCCACTAGCAATAAAAAAACTTAACAAACGTAGATATACATCCAGGGTCCGAATGGGACTCAGGCCCATCCTCCCAGTGTTAATGCGTCAGAAGAGAGCAAAATACTCAAATTGTGTGTCACGCGCTTTAGTGAAACTGTGAAACACATAATCACTCACGTTATTATGATGAAATGCCAGCGAATTCTGCAGGCAGAAAACATCCTTTTTCTTAAGAAATATAAACACACAAATTGGTGTTTGTTTTGCGTGTTTTCGTACTGCGGTGTTTGAAGACAGTTTCAGAACACGTTTCGTTTGTTAGGAAAAAGGGAGTGAGATGAGGTACTGTGAGCAGAATTCAAGTTTGAAGGGGACTCTAAAGGTTTGCTGGCTGTTTTAAATTTAAGTCGCAACGCATGCAGCTGGACTATGGGATTCGACCTTCATTCGACCAACCATCAGACGAATACGGCACAGGAAGAAAAAAGTAAAGGAAAGGATTTCCAGCCCACCAGGCAAGCCAACTAAACGCAAATACGACGCACCAAATTGAATTTCCGTATCTTCTTTTTCTTGCTTCGAAAACGTCGCAGAGGTCACAGAAGTAAAATGAAATACAAAATCAAATGTTCACAATATTCCTCACATGTATCACCCGTGTTTCCACGGACACTGTTAGCTCCTTGTGTATACAGGGTTTGTCAGCATAACAGATGACATTAAAATACTTTGGCATAAGCTTTAAACCCATCGAATCAGTGTTAAGAGTTCTGTCAATTTTCTGTTGATTATTGATGTAAAGACGTTGCATTATTTTCTATTATAATCTATTCCTTTCTGTATGATTCGAAAATTCTCTCTTATTTAAAGTAAGTCCTGTCTGATTCATAAGTCATGTAACGCCAAGTAGACTGGAAGGATCCTCAGGAACATATGCACCTATCTACCAGACTATATGGTGTCACATCCCGGACGATCATAATTTAATACTCTTCATCGTGAGAACCCAAAATTTAGGATTTTAAAATATTTTAACAATGCTGTATCAGTATATAAAAATTATGTTCGAAATGTCCGTTGTCTGGAGTAGGTTTTGATACGTACGACATCCCCGAAACTGGATTCATCAGGTGTAAAGCAAGTGTCACGTAACTTCGAACAAGGCCAAGAGTAACCTTGAATGCTCATAAGAAAAATTTCAGACAAGGGGATGGGTTCGAGGGTGTGAGAAGTGACAGGCGGCCAGTTGCACAACTGTTACATCTTTCAAACTGGTTTCATGCCTGGCTCATTCTTCGACCCTGGTGATAAAGGGGACATGTTCCTCCGAAATATAGGTTTACTTTCAGCAGACTATAAGGCGCTATATCCCAGAAGATAAAACTCTTCATATCCACTGCTGTGAGAACTGAAAGCCTACATAGCATTAAGATATCTGTCTTTCTAACGTGGAATCAGTATTTGTATTCTTGCTCGAAACACATACAAAGTTCTCTACGTTCATTTGCCCCTCAAAGGGCTCTATTTAAGTCAGATATGCTTCTGTTACTAATCCAGCTCATCAACTGAGTTATACTTGTAGAATGTCCTGTTTAAATTTAAGTAACTTTGGTTCATCTGTTATTTTCTTATTTGCTTCTTTCGTTCTTGTGTTTATTTATTGTGCGTGTAGTTATTTTGAATTCACTCTTACTCTGTAGTTGGCCTCTGACCTTGAGTTTAGCATGCAAATAAACTAATTGAACTGAAAGAAATTATTTTTAGGACAAATATTTTTTGTCATAATTAACAAAACCAAAAGAAATTAAGATAACGGTCTTCTGGCATGTGACTCAATGAATATTGATAGACGGGTACCAAGGATTTCGTGGGAACCTGCTGCCGCTAACTTCAGTATTAGTTTTTCCTCCGTAACCCATGGTCTCGTTTGCCGTCTGTAGTGCAACAATATTAATTTAACATCAATTCACACCTAATTCACTAAATGTTCCTTAAATGTTTAAAATGTCATTAAAATTATTAAAATATATCTACGTGTACATTCAGTGTTTCAGTGGCACAGAGCCATCTTCAGGCAACAGAGTTCTTAGAGGAGTCTACTGCACTTTGCACTTGGTCAAATTGTATTCATTTGGGCACTATTAGTATCAACTCATTCAACTCTGAGGCTGTGGGATGATTTTATGGGACGATTTTCTTCCTGTCTTCTATACTGCGGCTGTTTTCGTCTCCCATTGGGTGTATTGCTCTCATAGCTGTGTGTATCTAGCTTTGCCGTCTGCACCAAACGTACATGTACGTATCTTAATAATTTTAATGAAATCTTAAGCATTTAACTAACATTTAGTGAATTAATGTTGCCAAATTAATATTGTTGCATTATAGATGGAAAACAAGACTAGAAGTTACACCTCAGAGCAACACGACATGGAAATATAATATTTCCGCCGTAAGGTTGTCCAAAAACATAAAAATTAGAATATACAAAAATATATTTTTGCCTGTGGTTCTCTATGGATGTGAAACTTGGTCTCTGACATTAAGAGAGGAACATAGACTGAGGGTGTTTGAGAAAAGGGTGTTGAGGAGAATATTTGGACCGAAGAGAGATGAAGTGACAGGAGGTTGGAGAAAACTGCGTAATGAAGAGCTTCATAACTTGTACACTTCTCCAAGTATAATTAGAATGATCAAGTCAAGGAGGATGAGGTCGGCAGGGCATGTAACACGAATTGGGGAGACGAGGAATGCGTATAGGATATTGGTCAGAAAGCCAGAAGGAAAGAGACCACTGGGAAGACAAAGGCTTAGGTGTGTGGACAATATTAGAATGGATCTTAGAAATATAGGATGGGATGGTATGGATTGGATTGATCTGGCTCAGGATAGGGACTAGTGAGGGCTCTTGTGAACACGGTAATGAACCTTCGGGTTCCATAAAATGCTGGGAAATTCTTGAGTAGCTGCAGAATTGGCGACTCCTCAAGAAGGGCTCAGCTCCGTGAGTAAGTAAGTAAGTAAGTAAGTAAGTAGGGTTGGTATCTATCAGACTATACGGTGTCATATTCAAGAAATTAATCTTTATACTTATGGTCGTGAGGACTTCAAATATCATAAAATTAAAAACATTTGCGGTGTTTGATTTCTATAATTCGCCTATCGTTAAGGATATCCTTAACTGAGGAAATCCCTAAGTGTAGGCTCACATGCCAATAAGGCAGGTGTGCTAGGTGCTACGTATATCTCCCATAAATCTCCATACCTTTCACCATTGGTGAAACACCATTTTACCACGTGACCAAAATGTTTGTGTTTGGTGGGTTTCATAAGAAGCTTTCAGTGTCGAGATTATAAAGCGCTGAATGGTACGATGAACTGGAAAGGATTTGGAAGAAAGGACTCGTGACATAATCAAGATACTATCCCAGCATCTGCCTAGTATGACTGAGGAAAAATAATGAAAACTTCAGCCAGGATATCCAAGGTCCCGGGCGAGATTCGAACTGAGGAAATACCGAATACAACCCTAGAGCGGAGAGTTATGTCTCCTGGGATTAACACCGTGTAGTCCTTTGAAAGTCAACTGATGTATCGGAGGAACATATCGCCTACATCTTCAGGTTAGAAGAACAATCCAAGCAATAAATCAACTTGAAGCAGGTAGGAACCTTCAGACCAACCTGTTCGGTGTTGCTTATTTCATTCCATTCTGAAAGCGGCAGTGGATTTCCCTCGACAGATTCATCGGCCGAGGCAAACTTGTTAACGTAAGTTCATTTGCCATTAACGAGTTGTCTGTCTGTCTGTCTGTTGGATCTGTGCAGTACCGCAAAGCACAGCGGGACCTGGCAGTCCGGCGTTGGGTAAACTTCGCAGCCGTAGTACCGGAAAAGGGGAATGGGTAACACAGAATTATTGTCTGAGCACAAGTAGCCAATAGGAGGCGGTTTCACGAAACCTGTTAAAATTACATGACTCGGTCCATCTATAATTCTCTGAAGGCCTAATTTTACAGGTCAGTTTGTAATTTCTCATCACATCATAACGTCCAGACTTTGAACACCATCCCACATGAACTTGCAGATTGCTGGTGGCAGATGCGAAGTCCTCACAGCTGTGTACGTCAGAGAAAGGGGACTCCCCCATCCATTAGGTTTTCGGATTGTCACGTGTCTACTTTCTCATTTAATCCCAAGAAAGTTGTGCCATCGTATAGGGAATTTAATTATACAGTTCTCAGCTGTACCATATATATTCTAATAAAACACACATAGAATAAGAACAAGGCTATAGAATAAGGAGAAGAACAAGCAGGAGGATAAAACAAGGAGTAAAAGAACAAAAAGAAAGAGAAAACGAGGAGAAGGATACGAACAAGAGAGGAAGAAGGAAAGGAAAAGACGAGGATTAATGTATCAGTTTTAATTCCCACTGTTGCCATATTGCAGAAGATAGCCTAAATATCTTGTTTCTAGGAAGAAGTGTGTGTGTCTCTCTGTTTCTTCTTCATATATTTCCATAATGTTACAGAGCCAGAGTCAGAGTCAGAATTACTTTACGACTGACGATTTACCGCCAGTCAGTTCGTCTTGGCGACATGCCCCTTGAGACTCACGGCCAGCATTTTTATCAACTGAATACGTGCTTCATAATACTTATGTAACATCCTCTCTGACGAGAGGATGGGTCTTCAGTTCACGATTACTCCTGGCAATTTTACATGACGGTAGCGGACTTCCTAGGGAGTACCTGAGAATCACCCGAACTTTAGGATCCCCCCCCCCTCCACAGAAAACCTTTCTTATTTCTCGACTACAATTCCTCCTAGTTCAGGATAGGGTCTAGTGGCGGAATTTTGTAAAACGGGGACCTGCTGTCGGGTTCAGTAAAATGTGGGGAATTTCTTGAGTCTATTGGCACATTTGCATAATCTGCGCATAAAATAGGAGACTCTATATATGTCTACATATAACCATGTCTGTGTGGTATTATGCAAACCTCACTCTGCAGTACATTTCAATTACTTGCAGGGACATTAAATTTATGTCCGAAACTATGTTACCTAAAGGATCAACATGTAATTTAACTCCTTCTTTTAAGAGAGGAAAGAAGGAAAAAAAGATTAAGGATTGAGGGACACAGAAAAAAATAGGTGAAAGTTACAGATTCGACCGACAGAACGACCGCCGCTTGTCGGCGAAGATAGTGCCAAATTTAGCTGGTAGAGGGTGTCGAGTGGTCAGCGCAACGGTTCCCCACGGCCGTTAATTTCGGTTTTCTAGACCGGAGCCGCTATTTCCTTGAAATAGCTCCTCAATTATCCTCATGAGGCTGAGTGGACCCCGTTCCAAACCCACTACTTCTCAGAAAATTTGTTAGCGCCGGGAATCAAACCCGGACCTCTGGATCTGTAGCCAGCATCTCTGACCACTAGGCCACAGAGGCGGTATAGTTCCCTTGCGGACTAAAACCACAGAGTTTTTTTTTACAGATTCGAAATTAATTATTTCCGTCGAAGTTCGACTGGAGTTTCCATTAGTTTATATTTCTCCTCACTGAAAAGGTACAGATAATTAGCAATAAATGTTGAAAGATGGCGATCACTTACATTATACATATATATAGAACAGGAGGATNACACGAGATATCTCGCTTAGAAGCTCTGATCCTCCTGATATATTGGGTTTTTGGACTTTATCCATCGTCCTGGTTTTTAAGATAACTAATAAAAACACTTTTCGGAAACTCATTTTTCTCATTAGCTCTCATGGACTTAGCCTGGTCTCAGGTGTTTATAATCTTCATTTTTTGTGACATCGGTTTGTCCAGTGATTGAGGCTAGCTCTTTCTAACGGACCCAACAGAATAGGTGTTTTCCTTCACCTGAGGACGGAAACAGATCCAGTTTGCGATACATCGTGTTTTTATTAGTTATCTTAAAAACCAGGACGATGGATAAAGTCCAAAAACCCAATATATCAGGAGGATCAGAGCTTCTAAGCGAGATATCTCGTGTGTGGTATCGATATATTTTAAGTAGTCATATAGGCGCTTTAAAAATAATTATTAATGCGTTGTAAAGAGGTCCCTAAAATCGAACTATGTAGCCTGAAACTACTATGGGATCGAGGATGTATCCTCATCAGTTAGTGGCCTGTATCATCAGATGATCATTAGTAAGTCACTTGATTTTATGTTCAACATAATTCTAGCAATCTTGCGACAATGAGAAATTGAAACATCATTACAAAGCCATTCTCTTCCGTAAGCCCTCCGATACAAGGTATAACGCATCTTTGTTCCTAGGGTAGATGAATTTTATATGAATGTATTGTTTCATTTGCCTTACCTCTCACAGTGTTGTTCGTATCACCAAAGTTATGGCTGTCCTGCGCACGCTGCAGGAAACAACAGAGTTTCGAATGCCACAATATAAAACTGTTTTATTATATCGTCTACAGAGCCAATTATTGCATCCCTCTTTATGCAGGCACGTTCCGTTCCGACCACTGGAATTCCTTTACAATTAGCGTTCATATTGCATTCCCTGCCCAACATGTTTAAATACGTTTCTCGAACCAGTTATGACTCTGTTTATAATGGCTAACTAAGGTCGATTGTATATATATCTAATTTCAAAATAATACAAAAATATACCCTTAAATTTCTCTCGGTAACTGTGACTGTATGTTTTAAACAATGCACTGTCAGCACTGACTTTATAAATACGAAATAAATAATTGTGTCGTTAGTATGTACTAAGAGATATATGAATTTGTAATATGAGAGATGCAGAAAAATTTGGTGGGGAATCATGAAAGGAAAATGCCAATTGACCTAACCTAGACGAGATACTAGTACAATTGATCTTAAAGATACATGAGTACAAAAAGTCAGCCTGAGAGTACTTAATGTGTGATTTGAAGACTTTACATGTGCTGTAGCATGGTTATATTGGGAGCGCGTGATTTAGCGAGACTTTTATAGTTCCTGTGTTATAAATCCCCGAAGACAGTGCAGATAGACTGGGAAGATTAGTGTGGAGTGATTGTCAATTTGGTAAAGCAGCAATAGTATTATAATTATTTGTAGTTACGACCTATAAGTATCCAATAAATCCAATTACCAATCCAAACCCGGGTCTAAGTCATTGTGACACGTGACAATATTACTGAATGTATTCCTCGATGGAATTAGTATGAAAGTATGTAGCTTTACGTACGGAAGATGTTACGTATGCTCTACACTTTGTGTGAAATCCTAGTTGCAGTTAAATCACTGGGAGTGTTTTATTTGTTTAACTCGCTCTACCGCCCCCTTGGGCACTGGCCTCTGATTTTCAGTTTCATGATCATCTAAAGATGGCAGGACTCCTTGGACGAGTGATCAGCTCGTCGCAATGCCTCTATCTAAACACAGGACGACACAAACACAGAAAAAACACATACACATGCCAAACATGCATACCTTATGTGGGATTCGAAACCACGATCTCGGCTTCTGAGCGAGCGAACATAGTGCTCAACCGCTTGCTCATCTACTCAAGAATTTCCAAATATTTATGGAACCCGAATATTCATTAATTGTTAATAAGAGTCATCCAACGGTTTCTAACATAAGCCAGATTAATACAGTCCATAATACTCCTCATATAGACCCATTTTAATAGTATCCTTCCACCTATGTCTAGGCCTCCCTAGTAGTCTCTTTACTTCTTGTTTATCCACCTTAACCTTGTACACATTCATCTTTTCCTATAAATGTGCTACACGCCCTGCCCCTCACATCCTCCTTGACTTGATCATTCTAATTACACGTATACTTCGTGAAGGCTTCAAGTTATGAAGCTCCTCATTATGCACGTTTCTTAAGGCTTAAATTTTTTCATCCCTCTTCGGTCCAAGTATTCTCCTCAGCACTCTCTTTCCAAGCTCTCCCTGTAACAGGCCGTGAAGGCCCATAGGGTTGTGAGACGTTGAGGGTCCCACATTATCTAGACAATCGGCTCAAAGATGGCGGTAAGGTTGTCAGCCTTACGCGCCGGCCGCGCTTTACTCCCCAGGAAAATTATTTAATTAATTCCTGGTACTCACTTCAGTTAGAGGCTGAGTCAACCCGAGGGCCCTAGTGCGGCTGGAAGGATTAGGTTAATTGAAAAAAAAATCCAATGACTTCATCGGGACTTGAACCCGCGACATTCCGGCTTGTAGCACAGCCTCTCAACCAACCACGCTACTGCGTGCCCCCAATGAGATTAAACATCTAAAGAGTAAATCTCATTTACATGATAACAAATGACTTACTACTACAGACAATGACTCCCACAAAAGACAGACCCGTCCTCTCGTCAGAGAGGGCGCCCCACAATAACAATACCTAAACTGTTAAACAGCAATAAATACCTGGTCATGAGCCCAAGATTGGGTTCGACACCAAGACTGACTGATTGACCGTCAGTCACAATGTGACTTTGACTTGAAAAACCGCAAATCCCCGTGTGGAGGCGGGGTAGACTATCTTCCACGGTGACATTGCGAGTCGTAGGAGGCGACGGAAAGGGAAGTCTCAAACCTGAGACAGTAAAGTATGATCGCGAGACCCAAGGGACTCGGACCCGAGAAAGACTGCGCTGGCAAGGGCCAGCAGCATATACAAAAGACAGACCCGTCCTCTCATCAGAGAGGGAGCCCCACAAAAACAGGACCGTAACTGTCAAACAGTAGTACTCGTAAATATCTGGTCATGAGATACTGACTGACTGACTGACTGACTGACAGTCAGTCGCAAAGTGACTTTGTCCTTGACTTGAAAACCTACCACTGTCTGACAGTAATAAAAATCTGGTCGCAAGCTCCAGATGACTGCTTTATTCCAAGACAGACTGGCCGACTGACCGTCGGTCGTAGATTCATATTCAGAAGCCTCCATTCAAGGCAGTGACAAAGAAGTGATATCGCGATATTACGGAACTGGACTTGGCTTCACAGAATTCGTTCCATAGTTGAAGTGATGAAGACCTTATTTTATGTGTTATAGTTTCTTGGAGTTACGACTAGTGAAGATGAAATAAATCGATTAATCCGATCCAGAACCCATTAATTATTCGTCACGCTAACCATTATACTAGTACGTGACAATACATACTATGGCGAACGTGACCATTACTAGACAACGGTTTGGTAAACACTTTTCCGAGGTGAAGTAGTCAACAGTAGGACCACCGTCGCTGGGTAGCAAGTAGCTAGATACGTTTCACAGCAACGGAAAAACAGATAATAACAGAGGGACTGTTCGAGATGGAGATCTATATTCAGTTCCGCCCGAGTTATATGGGGAAAATGATTCATTCCCAAGAGTTACTTCAGTTCAATTCAAGAGAGTTCAAACAGTCATTCTTAAAAGTAGTTCAGCGTTCAGCTGTGGAACGCTAACCTGCGGACAGCGGAAGCTGAAGAAGTGACCAACGCGTAAACCAGAACCAAGTCAGTCACGCAGAAGAGAAGACACTCGTAGTGCAGCAAGGAATGGAGCGAGTCTCAGTAAGCCATTGATTTTGAGCTGCTATAATTGGTTGTAACTGTATCAAAGTGGCAATAAATCCAGAACCCATTATTATTAGTCACGGAACTCCGGATACGTGACAGTACATACATACATACGCTCAATTTTGCAATAATATGCAATGGTTTGTAACATAAGAGGCAGCTATAATTTATATTTCTGTGGTGCCACGTGGATAAGATTGAGAGACCTTGGTGTAAGATGTCAAACATGGCTATGACTGGCTTCCATTCCTTGCTGCCCACCACGACGCCTCCATCATCACTGCTGATACACGACGTGACGGTTCAACGGCTAGAAGACTCCGGCCGTAAGCTTTCGGACCTATCAGGAGAATACAAAGCAGCAGCCGGTGGGCGCCCCACCCTGAGTACGGGACAGCTTCATGCTGACGGCAAGTGTGGCAGTAAATACGTTATGGTCCATACTCCTGACAGAAGCCAACATCTTAGCCTGAGCTCTCGAGCCTAGGCAGGCTCGTCTGGAATTTTTATCTTCGATCTCAAATAGGTGGCTGCATGAAGACAGGTGTCCAATGATAACATGATGCATTGATACATTCACACATTCACATTTTGGACTTTGTTCATCGTCTGATATTCTAATAACTAGAGAATACGTTTCGGAAAATGGATCTGTTTCCTTCCTCAGGTCAGGAGGAGATATCTACTCTGTTGGGTCCCTTAGAAAGAGCCGATCTCTAGTGACAAGAGTCCAAAGTCTAGAAACTCAGTAATTCTGAGTGCTATACACCATAGTAAGAACCCTTTAGAACCTACTAGAATAAAACACACAGAGAAGAGGTAAAATATAACGAAAGCACTCCGACCACATTTCTAATACGTCTACAACCGTTATCTCCAGAATCTGTAAACAGAAAGATAAAGTTATCCCTGTAACAGGCCGTCGAGGTAAATGTAAACTTTTCCTTGTGATTAATTAATTGAGCAGGAAGTCATGAAAACATATCGGGGAGTGGCCTCTGCAGTAGATGCGTGTGAGTGGTCGGCTCACGTCCCTACTTCTTTACCCGCGGCTAAAAGTCCCCGGTACCCAATCCACTGGATAAAAAAGGCTGTGTGGATCCCAGAGTCGGTTTGGACGCTGTGGAGAAGAGAAAAATCTTGCACTGCCGGGAATTGAATCGGTCTTCAAGACCTTAGGCCGCTGCTATACGGACTGACCTATCCCAGCGACGGTAGGTCAGTGGTACCCACACCATTTTAGTCTCAGGCCCTCTTCATATGACTGAATTTGTTGCAGGCTCCAATATATGAAAAGGTTTAAGATTTGATTTAATAATTTAAATATATAATTACTAGAACATGTATTTGATAAATTCCCGAAGTACCCTATGAAAATTTTGTTACGAGATTTCAATGCCAAAATAGGTAGGGAAGACATTTTCAAACAAAAAATTTGGAATGAGGTTTTACACGAAATTAGTAATGATAATGAAGTCAGAATAGTAAACTTTGCCACGTCCAAAAATCTTTCTGTCAACAGTACGATATTCCCACAACGTAACATCCATAAGTTTATTTGGACATCTCCTGATGGGAAGATACACAATCAAATCGATTATATTTTGATAGATAGGACATGGCATTGAAGTATACTTGATGTCCGATCATTCAGGGAAGCAGATTATGATACTGACCACTGTCTGGTAGTGGCAAAAGTTAGGGAAAGACTGGTAGTGAGTAAATTAATAACATACAGTGTTCACATGGAGAAGTTCAATCTCAAGAAATTAAACGAGGTACAGGGTAAGGAGAAATGTAAATTATAAATATTTAGAAAATAATAATAACAATTCAATTAAATTCTTCTTTATATAGTGCAAACTTACAATTGAATTGAATTCAACTCTTTATTATTTATGTGCCGAGTCAACAGCTACATGGCCAATTACAGACACAACACAGTGTAGATATAAGTAATTACATTATGGACAGGCATAATATAGAGAGAAAAACAAATTACAGGCAAGCACTGGAGGAAGACAAATATTAATACAGTAAATAATAATAAAGTAAACAAACAAACAAACAAAAGAAGATCAGGAGTGGCAAAAAGAGGGCAATAGCTAAGAACTACATAACACAGACAATTATGACTGTGAATAAATATTATTAACAACTTTAGGTTGATGAGGAACAGGTATCGATTGGCGGGAAAGAAGATTGATTAGTAAATTGTACATGGATCAGAAAGTTAGAGTGCGACTGGACAGTGGGGAGACAAGAAGTGTGAAGATTGGAAGAGGAGTTCGACAAGGATGCTGTTTATCACGAATTTTGTTCAACTTGTACAGCGAATGCCTTACCAAGGAAGCTCTGAATGGGCTCGGGGACTTCAAATTAGGAGGGCAAATTATTCAAACTGTGAAATATGCAGATGACCTTGTGTTAATGGCTAAGGACAACTCTAAGTATGCGAAATGCAAAACAATGAAAGGACCATGCTTTGAAGGCGTATTGATGGACTGAAAGTAAAGCTCCACATAGTTTACACCTCGGTACCAAATGAAGACGAGCGACAAGTTGATCTACCGTCGGTACGTCCGGGGAAAGTGTCTATGGGAGCTGTCGTACACACGGCTGGGTGGACCTCACAGCTCTTCTGGACGTGGCGAAAAAGAGAAATGTCCCTGAGAAGTATCAGGCACTGGTGTATGCAAATTTTCCACATGATGTGGCGTATACAACCGTTGTTAGGCACAGACCTCGAGAAAAACGAAAACAGTCCTTGCCATACAACAGGAGAACAAACAAACGGCCGTTTCTGAGTAGAGTCTCAGTAAGCACGCTTTCGCGGAAACAAATATTTCACGGAACAATAGAAGAGAAGTGGTTTCGATGTGGTCCGCTCCGATGATTTATCTTGAATTCAATTAATTTGACCAGGGAAGTTCTCAGTTGTCAGTTGAGGATTGCTAGTTCAGTTGAGCTCCGCAAGGGAGGCTGAGAAGATATAGCACTGTAGTTGAGTGAGTTGGGTTGAATGCTGGACGGGGGGCTGTGAGGAGAGGACTTGAGCGCGGGAAGCTGAAGAATCTCTGGTGTTAGAAACCGCTGCCAGGAGATATCTAATGAAGACTGAGAAGACTTAGCATGTGCTTGTGACTTGTAAAGTGTGGATATAGGCGATAGCGCTGCAATTACTTGCAGTTCTGAGTGGCGTGTATGAGTGGTCAATAAATGCATTAACCAATATACATCCCGTCTTTAGTCACTTCCAGGAGCCGAGGTAGCGTAGTCGGTATAGCGACTGGCTACGGGATGGACGACTGATGGTTCGGAGTTCGAGTTAATGTAGGGTCAAGAATTTTCTCTTCTCTAAATCGTCCAGATCGACTCTGGGGTACACCCAACCTCCTATCTAATGGGTACCGGGGGCTCTTTCCCCGGGAGTAAAGTAGCCGGAGCGTGAAGCTGACCACTCACTTCCAGCTAGAGTAGAGCTCAAGAAAATGTGGATCTATATACCCACTACCCCATACGCCTTCATGGCACAGTGCTTAATTGGTAACGCACAGGGAAAAATTTACCTTTTTACTTTTTAACTTTTACCTAAGTCACCCCTAAATCGTGACAATAACTGCGATAGATTGTCCAAGAAACTACCCGCATTACGAAATCTAAGTTATTCTTAAGGGAGATGTTAGATTGCAAACTGGTGATCATGCTAGCGATACAATCGACGTAATATAACCAATTCAATCGATACGCAATCTAGAGTTATGGCTGGGTATTTACCTGGCATGCTGTAATTATATTGTACCTGACCGCCGGTGTGATATGCAATACACTAACATGGCAAGGGGGCAATTGGCATATGAGAAGTGCCCCAATCAAAGGAAACTACGCAGCAGGACCCATTCTCATATCTCCTTGTTGTCTGATTGATTATTAATTAATTGTTAAGGAAGGAAACTGTATACACAACAATGAATAATTCGTGGCATTATATGTATATGTGTATCTCGTTCGTACGCGCGGAGCTGCCTTGATGGAATGGTGATCCCTGGACAAAATATGACCTTACGGCTCCTTCTGTCTTTATTATCAACTAATTAACTACATGGTGCTGAGCCCTTCTTGAGAATCCGCCAATTATGCAGACACTCAAGAACTTCCAAGCAATTTATGGGGCCCGAAGATTTATTACTGTTTTCACAAGAGTCCTCTACTGGTCCCTATCCTGAGCCAGAACCATCCAGTCTATGGCACCTCATCCTGTCTCTCTAAGATCCATTTTCATATTTTCCACTCACCTAAGCCTTGGTCTTCCCAGTGTTCTCTTTCGTTCTGGCTTTCCCACCAATATCCTATATGCATTCCTCTTCTCCCCCATTCGTGCTACATACCCTGCCAATCTCATCCTCCTTGACTTCATCATTCTAATTATACTTGGAGAAGAGTACAAGTTATGAAGCTCCTCATTATGCAGTTTTCTCCAGCCTCCTGTCACTTCATCTCTCTTCGGTGCAAATATTCTCCTCAGCATATCGCTTTTAAAAGAAAAGGTGAGACCCAGAGCCGGACTAGATGACGAAGGGAGAAGAAGAACTAAAACTCTGACCTCTCAGCCGTCCATCCCATAGCCAGTCGCTATACCGACTGAGCCATCCCCACTGTGAGTTTGTTATTTGTTATGTAATGACTCTCACTGCATCGCGACTGCATAGCATCAATGATAAGACGATTGATAATGTCGAACAGTTTGTAGAATGAGAATAGGCAGGGGAAAGAGAAGTACTCGGAGAAAATCTACCCCAGTGCCACTTTATCCACCACAAATGCCACACAATCTGACTTGGGATTGAAACCGGGTAGCCGCAGTGCAAAGCTGGCAACTAGTCGCCTGAATTGTGTTACGGCCGGCTTCACCGTATGCCGTAAGTTGTTTTACTGCATTTTCTCGTAAAGATTAGAGCACTGGTTGAAATTAAATCGAAATTTGAAGTGAGTCCTTCTTCAGAAGTCCCAAGGTAAAACTGTCCCTGTGTTTAAATAATAAAGCATCACGCCATGAAGAGGTTGCGGGTACAGCTCCAGTATTCTTAACCTCGGCACTAGATCAAGGAGAGTGGTCAGCTTCACGTACCGGCCGCTTTACCCCCGGTACCCATAGGATTCGAGCCTGAGTGGGTCTCAAATCAGTCTGAAAATTGTGGAACAAAGAATAATCTCTTGCGCTTACCGGGATTAGAACCCCAGATGTCGAGCCCGCAGCCCGGCGCTACAGCGGCTGAGCTATGCAAGCTCCTCTCTTATTGAGTAAAGTAAGTAAAGCTATCCCTGTAACAGGCCGTGGAGGCCCATAGGGTTGTGAGACGTTGAGGGTCCCACATTATCTAGACAATCGGCTCACAGATGGCGGCAAGGTTGTCAGCCTTACGCGTCGGCCGCCCTTTACCCCCCAGGAAAATTCATGGTACTCATTTCTGTTAGACGCTGAATCGACCCCAGGACCATAGTGCGGCTGGAAGGATTAGGTCAATTGAGAAAACTACCTGATCGGGATTCGAACCAGCGACCGTCCGACTTGTAGCATAGTGTCTCAACCAACTACGCTACCGCGTAAAATGTGCACACACTGGGTGCCCAGAGAACTAAATTGGTCTGTCCTTGCAACATCTCTTACAGTACGCAGATGAAGGAGAACGCATGCTTAACAGGATTGTTACTGGGGCGGCTCACTGGTGCATCACTATAAAACCCGAATCAAAGCGTGCGTCAATGCAATGGAAACATCCCAATTAGAACTCCTCTAAATCATCTTCTTGAAATTTATTCTTAAGTAACCAGAAATAAGGAGGGGGCCGCGATAGCGCAGTCGGTATAGTGACTAGCTACGACTGAACGATGGAGTGATTGGAGTTGGAGTCCCGGTAAAATCAAGAATTTTCTTTTCCCCACGTCGTCCAGACTAGATCTGTAGCCCACACAGCCTCCTATCCACTGGATACCTGGGGATCTTTCTCCAGGGGTAAAGCGGCCGGGGCGTGAAGCTGACCACTCACCTCCAACTAGTGCCGAGATCAAGAAAATATGGATCTATTCATCCATTCTCCCATACGGCTTCATGGCGTAGTGCTTAATTAGTTAAGTACAGCGACAAGTTTACCTCCTTACCCAGAAAAGCGACGTATTTTATAAACAAACTAACTAACTAACTCCAAGGGATTGAGTTCTTCTTGAGAAGTTGCAAGTCAGGAGCTACTCCGGAATTTTCCAACATTCTATGAAACCCGAACGTTTATTACCGCGTTCACAAGATCCAAACACTGGTCCGTATCATAAGCCAGATCAATCCATTCAGTACTATCCCATCTTAATTCTCCAAGTTCTATTTTTATTATTAATCTTCCATATACGTCTAGGTCTTCCCAGTAGTGTGTTTCCTTTTGCTTTCCCACCATAATCCTACATGCATTCCACTTAAATCATGCCTGCTATATGCCTCGCCCACCTCATCCTCCGTGACTTGATAATTCTAATTATGTTTGGTGAAGAGCACAGAATATGAAGAAGCAGTAACCTCAAATTGTATGCGGTCTATTGCGATAGATTTCTTTGCTTTTGAGGAAAGAAAATGTTTATTTTGAGATTTGAATTTATAACTGCGGAAAATATGAAGAGTAGAACTTAATGTCTTCTGTGATGTGACACCGTGTGGTCTTGTAGCTTACCAGCGTACCGACGAGAATTTTAATAGCCCCATTTTCATGGCCAAAAGGTAAAGAGCGAGAGGGCAGTCAACAGCTCAATGTCTGACGAGAAGTGAGAATGCTTTGGGAAGGTCCACAATGATACAGCCGCGGCTTAACTTTAGGTGCTACATCGGAATTTGCGTGACGGAACTGAATAGAACTCCGAAAGCCTCAGTCATGATAACCGTAGTCTCAGCGAACATTAGAGCCGGTTAACTCCCAAATGAAAGTCATAATTTTACCCTCTGAGTCACCATTTTCAATCCTAAAATTTTTACTTCGGCTGGAAGGTCAGAGTTTTATTACCAGCAGGGGAAAAGAATTTTTCTTTACTCCACGGCTTCCAGACTGGTTCTGGGGCCCACCCACCGTGTTACCCAATCGGTACCGGGACCCCTTTCCCCGAGGGTAAAGCGCCCAGGACATGAAGCTGACCACCCACCCCATCTAGTGTCGAAGTAAAATATGGTTGAAATATAACTCCACTCTTCAATACGTCTTCATGGCGTGGTGCTTATTTAATTAATTAATTAAGCACGGGGACAATTTTATTTATATCTTTAACCTTTCACCTTGTCATGGTCAAGAAGATACATTTATATAATTTCTTCAATGCATTGTATTTCTAGTTCATTATTCTAAAAGCTGTTTAAAAAAGTTCCAGTTATTGTTGAACTTTGTTAAAATTTAGAACAATTAATTAAGAAAAAGCAGACAGTAATGTAATGACGTGTTACAAATTGAATACTGAGCTGTCAGGTAGGAGTGTCTGAGTCTATTGTTGCACTGAAGAAAGTGAGGCTATCCACAGAATACCTCATCAGTTTTAACTGCGTCCGATTTTGAAAATGACCCTCCCCCAAGTTAATGACTCTCACGGCTAGCTAACTGCCCAGAGAACTGAAGGAAGGAGGGAGAGAGATATGTGGTGGACGTAAAATCACGATTTCACACTCACAACAAATGCTGCTGACTCTCTCGTAGGAAATGTAAAGATTTTCTTAGAATTGCCTTCTCTAACGCGCGTAAAACGGTCTGTACAGAAGACATGACTAGATTTGCCCCGCAAAGAAACTAGGTTGAAACATTTTTACACGATTTCTATGAAGGCCAAGCGGAAACATTTTTTTTACTTTTTATATGAAATGTATGCTGGCTGAGTATCAGACACGTTTTTTTATCTCTTCTTGATCCCACTTTGGAGCATAGGGCTGATTTCTCAGTTTCATGATCATTTTACAGACGGTACAACTCCTTGAACGGGTGATCAGTTCGTCGTAAGACCTCTACCTATAGGGCCGCGCCATAGCTCAAGTCGCTAGCTTCCTACCGCGGCGGCCCGGGTTCGATCCCGGGTCTGGTCAAGTGGGATTTGTGGTGGACAAAGTGGCGCTGGTGCAGGTTTCCTCCGAGTTCTTTGGTTTCCCGTGCCAATTTTCATTCCACCAAATTGCTCCAAAATCACCCTCACCTATCATCTGGGGCTGGTACAATAGGCCAGAAGTGGCCGCAGTAGAAGGGACTTAATCCCACCCCAATAGCAATAAAAATTACCTCTATCTAAACACAGGAGAACAAAGACACAGAATAAACGTATGCACATACCAAACATCCATGCCTTGTGTGGGATTCGAACCCATGATCCCGGCTTCCGAGCGAGCGAAGACAGTACCTGGCTTAGACCGCTCGGCTACCGTGGCCGGCTTAAGATATTTAGCTCACATTTCATGTACCGCATTATAATTTTTAATCTGTGATGAAGCTGCAGCGACAGTCGGTGTAAAGACAGGATATTCTGTAAACTCATGACTATTAAAAAATGCATCTGTCAATTACATTACAATTAAAGGTAAACTTATGGCAAAACTATCCCTGTAACAGACCGTGAAGGCCCGTAGGTTTCTGAAACTTTGAGGCTCCCACATTTTTTTGGACAATCGGCTTACAGATGGTGGTGAGGTTGTCAGTCTTACGCGCCGGTCACTCGTAAAACCCAGAAAGATTCCTGACACTCGTTTTTCTTAGAGGCTGAGTCAACCCCAGGACCATAGTGCTGTTGGAAGAATTAGGTCAACTGAAAAACCCGATGAACACATCAGGAATCGAACCTACGACTTTCCGGCTTGTAGCATATTGCCTCAATCAACTACGCTACCACGTACTCCATTTACACTGTAATTATATTAAAAATATTTATTTCATGGTGCTGACAACATCTCATATAGAGTCGAATATGCTCATTGATCAATAAATGTATCGAAAAGAAATGAAGGAATCGACCGTAATTTGATCGAAGTGCTAACCGGAAATTTGCGTGGAGGTACTGACAAAGTCATGGCACTCTGTGTCCTAGCACTGATTTCAAAAGGCAGCCTCCAGAATATAAGTTTAGAACCTTACAGATACACCCCTCTGTTCGTTAATTATTGTAGATAAAAATGAGCACGGTTCTCGGTGCTGTAATTCCTGTAGTTCGGGGATAACCCCAAGGGTTGGAGGAACATCGTCAAGGACGACGAATTAGCCAACACAGAAATAAGCAGAAGCAGGCGCAAGTAGAATTTCTGGTTTTTGCTTGGGCCATGTTTAGGCCGTGAAGATGGGGGCGACAAATTCCTCCGAAACGTCTATTACCACTATCGATCTACACGCCGTTAAAAACAGGAACTTCATAACTTTCGTCCTTAATGTATGTTGTTCCCTTGAGTTCTGAGGCTCAGTTTCGCAACCATACAGTCTACAGGCAAACATATTTTCTGTTGTAAGATTTGAGGTTTTCACGGCGGTAACTATGAAGAAAGCAGTCTTCTGAGATGTGGCAACGTGTAGATGTGGTGTTAACCGACGTTTCGGAGGAACGTATCGCCTCCATCTTCAGGATATTTTTCCTTCTACCCTGAAGATGGAGGCGATACGTTCCTCCGAAACGTCGGTTAACGCCACATCTACACGGTGCCACATCCCAGAAGACTGCTTTCTTCATATTTTCTGTTGTAATATTTATGTTTCTAGGTAGTGGATGAGATGTATTATTTTTAATAGAATTGTTGTAAGCATTACCCGAAATTAATCTGCTTTTAGCTTCTTCATGAAAGCAGTGTTTGTTTATTGCCTTCGCTCCAAAATATACGAACTTTCCTTGCCTCCTTTCCAAATATATATCTTCTTACATTTATTTCATGACAGGTCAGCTCCTTCTACCAACGCCAATATATTCGAAAGGCGTTCATATCTGTATAGATCGAGGTTTATAAGCGAGAAAACTCGTTTAGAGCATAGAAAGGGTAAAATATCAAGTGTAACAGGTAGTCCGTGTGGGTGGGATCCGCTATTCTAGCCAGATGAATGCACGGTCTCAGAATATAGATGGCAGCTGCTTAAGATTTCCGCCTGCAGAACAGAGTATATACTACACGTACAACATACGTGTCTGAAAGGTTTCTGTATCAGCATAGTGCTATGTACTTATATGGTAAAGAATTTCGTCAATATGAATCTCCAGGACAAGAACTCAGGGAATACAAATGTAAGCTCAATACTGCTGGATTGCAGTACTTTTACAGCCTTAGGGCATTTACACATAAGGCGATGTAAAACCGATAAAATATAAAGACTATCACTGTGCTTAGCAAAATGGAAGATGGCATGCTCTGAATTTATTCTTGCTTGTATATTTTCTTCTTCTGTCTCTCTTCTTATACCTCAAGGGTTAGGTTTTCTGTATTGTTCTGCCTGCAGATGAATTTATCTTTCCATCTTGTCTTAGGTCTTCCAGTATTAGTGTGGACTTAATTGTCTAGCTAACAGATCATCTGGGGGATGTGGCACAGCTCTAATACTTGAGAACGAGAGTGACGTATCAAAATTTGATTCAGGAGGAAATTAAGAGGCGATTGAACTCGGGTAATGCTTGCTACCATTCAGTCCAGAACCTTTTGTCTTCTTGTCTGTTGTCCAAAAACATAAACATTAGAAAAAAAACTATAATTTTGCCTGTGGTTCTGTAGGGGTGTGAAATTTGCTCTCTGATATTAAGGGAGGAACCTAGACTGAGGGTGTCTGAGAACAGGGTGTTGAGGTGAATATTTGGACCGAAGAGAAATGAAGTGACGGGAGGTCGGAGAAAACTGCATAATGAGGAGCAACTTCTATCCCTTGCCAAGCATAATTAGAATGATCAAGTCAAGGTGGATGAGATGGGTATGGTATGTAGCACGAATATAGGAGAAGATGAATGCGTATAGGGTATTGCTGGGATAGCCAGGAGGAAAGCGATCACTAGGAAGACTAAGACGTAGGTGGGTGGACAATATTAAAATGTATCTTAGAAAGATAGGATAGGATGGTATGGACTGGATTAATCTGGCTCAGAATGGGGACCAGTTGAAGGCTCTTGTGAACATGGTAATGAACCTTCGGGCTCCATAAAATTTTGGGAATTTCTTGAGCAGCTGCAAAATCGGAAGGTTCTCAAGAAAGGCTCGTAGCCAGGAACTTAGTTAGTTAGTTAGTTAGTTAGTTGAATAGTATTTCGGGAGTCTGCTTCCATCCAGCCCTACAAAGAGTTCATAACAATTATTTTTTCTTCTATTTTATACTTCGGAAAACTGGCTCCTTGTTTTTGTGTGGATTTTCTTAAAATTGACAAATGCCCAGTTCCTTGCTGAATCCTCATGTATAGAAAAATATCAAACAATCGACATGCCCTCTTTCAATCACTCTCTTATCAACCCTGTTTAAAGTCCAACATTCAGTTCGCCATGAATATATAAATAAATAAAACAAAAAGCATGTATAATTATTTATAGGTCAATTATGAATAACGCATCACATTAGACTTAAACAATTATTGTCATAATGCTTACTTAACAAACATGCCGCGATTATGGGACATCAAAAGCTAATATTCTACATGAACTGTCCATTTGCACTTTGATATTATTTAAGAACCAGCGCTGTGTAATTAATTGCATTAATTTTGTCATACGCAGTCATAATAAACATTTGTTTCTTGTTTTCTTTTTGGAAGCTGACATTTATTTCGCCAGTGGAGATCTGTGCCGTTTCCCTGGAGTGGAACAGTCCAATTCTTCTTGCAGTCACCCTGCAGATTTATCACAGAGGGGCTCCAGATCTGAGTCCTGTCCCTCCCCCTGGTATTTTAATTATAAAACCCACGTTGGGGACATTTCTCCTCAGGGATCTTTTTACATCTGAAAGTCGCAGTTTCGTTTTCCGATGAGGTTATTAGATTTTTCAATTGATCTAATCCTTCCAGCCGCACTATGACCCTAGGTTCGACTCAACCTCTAACAGAAATGAGTACCAGAAATCTTCCTAGGGGGGTAAGGAGCGGTAGGCGCGCAAGGCTGACAAACTCACCGCCATCTGTGAGCCGACTGTCTAGAGAAAATGTGGGGGTCTCGAGGATAGCTTGTACATTGCAGGTTGGCGTAAGTGGAAGATTTAGATATTCCTGAGTCACACGATTTGATTGTTAAGGATTTATTAGTTATTCTGAAATATTTTTGGTTTTATCTTACTTAAAAAGATCCAGAACTATCAACAGAATATATCGACGAATGACAGGAGAGTTTTCTTTCGCTGATATTATGAAACTAGATATACACCACTGAAATCTCAACGGGAAGCCTTTGTGGACAATATCATTTGCTATCAGTAAACTGCCCATCGATTTGTCACTTTCAGCACCACAATTTCGTCAGGTGGGAGTGCCTTATTGTTAGAACAAGGGGGGGGAGGGGACGAAAGCATTTCAGTACCTCTTTCTTCTGCCTCCACAACTAGAAGAAACCAAACGGTTTGCAATAAACCTTTTTAACTAGGATTTTTGTATATGAGGAAGTGTCTTTACGACGCCCTTAGTACTCTCTTTTTCTTCTTCTTTTATGATTCTTTTCGTTTTTACTTTCCAACAACGTTTCTGCTTGCGTTTTTACGAGCCCTCTTCTGCTAAACCCGTCTCAATTCGGTCTCAGTGGAGCGAGAGTTAGTAGACATCGGTGGGGTGGGGCTGTGTGTCGGGAGCACGACACGAAGAATGGGAGAAGTGGATGGCCGCAGTGTACAGCCGTGGTACCGCTCACTGTGCTGAGCTTCTGTGAGCCTCTAGCTTCACTTACAGAATAAGTGTTACTATTAGTACTACAGCAATTTATCTTTTGTCAAATGGTTTACCAAGCACTTCGTAATAAATGCAGCAGAACCTCTATAATTCAAACTAATTAAAGCACCAGTGCGTTACTATATTTCGGATAAATATTCAAATTTTAGTAAAATTATTTCTGCAGATTCTTAAACTAGAACTCGTACTAAATTTTCTGACCCTGAGAAACCCCAACCGACGATCGGAACCCGCAGATGTTCGACGATGTCCCGAGCTCAGGGCGAGCTTTAGGCAGGTTACATCTTCCATCACATAGAGAGGCAGGCTCATTATCAAATAATATAAAGGCAAAACTATGAATGAGTAAGTTGGAAAAAACATGTACACAAAAAAATAAATGGAACATGTACAGAGGAATCTATCAGAAAGAGCTTCCAATCAACTTGTATGTTATCAACCGACAGGAAGACAAAGAAGACAGCTAGACTGCTCGATATTTGAGGACGGAAAGGGCTAAAATGTTCAGTCCTTAAAGATGAAGATGATATGTATATTTCACAAGAATTAGTCGTTAGTGCAAGGAAGTAAAACAGTTGGATTAAATTTGTAATTCTTTTGGCGGTACCCAAAATTTTGGTAATACTGTAAGTCAGTTCGGATTTCTAGTTGATCGGATTAACGTGGGTTCGGACTGTCGAGGCTTCGCTGTAGTTATAAACCAATATAAATACCATATAAACTTCTAATGGAGAAAGCAACAGCTCTTATTTCTAACTAAGATTTCAGCAGGTAACCTCTCCCTCGATCCATCCATATATCGTAGCTATTGAGAGGTAAAACTAGAAAAAGCTAAAGCTATCCCTGTAACAGGCCGTGGAGGTACAAGGTTGTGAGATGTCGAGCCTTCAACATTTTGTAGAAAATTGTCTCACAGATGACGGTGAGGATTTTAGTCTTACGCGCGGACCGCCCTTTACACCCCAGGAAGATTCCTGGTACTCATTTCTGTCAGAGGCTGAGTCGACCCCAGGGCCAGAGTGGGGCTCGAAGGATTAGGTAAAGTTCTCCCTGTGCTTAACAATTTAAGCACTAGACCATGAAGGCGTATGTGGGAGTGGACGTATAGATCCAAATTTACTTGACCTCGGAACTACTTGGACGTGAATGACCAGCTCCACGCTCCTGCCGCTTTACCTCCGGGGAAAGCCTCGCTACCCTTCGGATAAGAGGCCCAGAGCCGGTCTGTACGACGTAGAGTAGAGAAAATTCTTGATCCTATTAGGACTCGAATTTTAAACTCTCGGTCGTCCATCCCGTAGCCAGTAGCTATACCAACTACGCTAGGTCGTCTCCTGGAAGGATTAAGTCAACTGAAAAATCCAATAACCTCATCGGAAATCGAACCCGCGACCTTCCAGCTTTTAGCATAATGCCTCAACCAACTGCGCTAACGTGTGCCTGGCTTAGATGCTGTGGAGAAGAGAAAATTACTTGTACCTTCCGGTAACTGAAGGTCTGCCATGCAGCTCCAATCCCATCTCTGCACCGACAAAGCTACATTTTTTTATCGCTAGTGGGGTGGGACTAAGTCCCTTGTACTGCGGCCACTTCTGGTGTATTGTACCAGCCCCAGATGATAGGTGAGGGTGATTGTGGAGCAGTTGGTGGAATGAAAATTGGTAGGGGAAACTGAAGTACTCGGAGAAAACCTGCCCCAGCGCCGCTTTGTCCGCCACAAACTCCATATGACCTGACCCGGGCCGCCGCGGTGGGAAGCCAGCGGCTAACCGCTTGAGCTACGGCGCGGCCCGACTAAGCTACATTAGTTTCCGTACTAGTAGCGACAGCATCACTGCTAAGCCGAGGCAGAGGAGACGGATAACTGACGGAGATAACAGCAGAGATTCCCTCACCAGCAACTCAGTTCTGGGATTCACACAAACTTCTAAATACAGGATGTCATGAGCTCCTTCGTCATGTATGAAGTAGCAGGGACATAAAGATCCGTATTACGCAAGACCGAAGTTCATGTGAAATTCTGATTCCACGATTCTGGACGCCCCATGACCTGAATTTTAGATGTAGAAAAAAATTATTGTTTTCGGTATTGTTACCATTATTTTTTTTATTCTGTTGGCTACGTAATAAATTATGACGTATAGATACCTTTCTAAGGAGTGGCCTGGTAAACAGTGTTCGTAGGTAGGTAACACCAGCATAAGAAGTAGAATACACAAAATAACAATTTTGCCTATGGTTCTGTATGGGTGTGAAACTTGGTTTCTGACTTTAAGGGAGGAACATAAACTGAGGGTGTTTGAAAACAGGGTGTTGAAGATAACATTTGGACCGAAGAGAGATGAAGTGACAGGAGGTTGGAGAAAACTCCATATTAAGGGGATTCATAACTTATAGTATAATGAGAATGACCAAATTAAGGAGGATGAGATGAGCAGGGTATGTAGCACGAATAGGGGAGAAGGAACGATATTGTTGGGAAAGCCAGAAAGGAGACCATTAGGAAGACTAAGACGTAGGTGAGTGTATCGGTGACTAAGACGCGGGTTTGGCTTGGTGAATCGGTTTATTGGATCTTCACTAGTCGTAACTACAATTAGTTCTTACGCTCTCAAGATTACTGTAACTATAGCACATAAAGTCTTCAATGTCTGTTAACACTTCACAGCTGAATCCTTATAACTCCTTTCCGTGACGGCTTCGTGACCTTGACTCAAATATGACTGACAGCAAACGACCTTCACTCTCCCCTATAAACTTTCGGCACCAACAACACAGGAAAGAAGTCACGTGATTCCTAGCCAGAATTTTAATTGGTAAAGTTCCTCTTGTAAACTAAGTAAGCACTAGGCCATGAAGGCGTATGGGGGAGTGGACGTATAGATCCAAATTCTCTTGACCTCGGCATTAGTTGGAGGTGATTTGTCAGCTTCGCGCCCGTGTCGCTTTACCCACGGGGAAATAGCCCCAGTACCCATTGCATATACGGCTGGGTGGGCCCAGAGTCGATCTGGACGACGTAGAGAGGAGAAAATTCTTCAGCCTACCGGTGACTGGAACTCCGACTCCTCGATTATCCAGTTCGTGGCCAGTCGCTATACCCAATTATGTCACGTACAAAGATTAACACAAATAAGCATATAAATATATTCGCCGAAATTGTAAAGTTATCCCCGTAACAGGCCGTGGAGACCCATAGGGTATCGAGACGTCGAGGCTCCTACACTTACTGGACAATCGGCTCACAGGATGTCGTACCGTCTGAAGTGTTGTAGGAAATGGCAGTATAGATGCACTGGACACACAACAGCCCCGACAGAGTGCAGAGACGACCCTCAAGAAAACATGGGAAGTCTCCCTACACCACATGATGACGTCTCGACGACAGTTCCGTTATACCCAACTTGCAACCCGATTAAATGGGGATAACGCATGTGGACATACAAGAGTGCATAACATACCCACCTAGGGAGGATGCAGACCAGAGAGAACAGTATAAAAGCGAAATGACTAATAGATAGTGTGCCATGTCAATGAACTGCCAGGCAACGGTTCGATAAATACCCCGCGACAGGCCCAGGGGTGGTAACGTGTCAATGAACTCGTAGCCTGACGTGTTTTCTGTGGGGTCCGTGCCGAAGAATTATGAGAGGTCCCAGAATAACCGAGAAGGCAGAGCATGTTCATAAGAGACAAACCCTTCTACTCGCCAGAGAGGATGTTACATAATGACCGTTGGGAAAGATCTCTGGTTGTGGGTCTCAAGGGGTCTGGCGCCAAAACGAACTGATTGGCGATAAACCACCAGTCGTAAAGCAACTCTGACTTAGACTTTGACGAGAAGCAGTCCAGGAGATTTTTTATTTGGGTTTCGAGGGTGCACTTGAACAAGAAATGGCAACAAGACTTCATAGCGATTTGACGTTCTAGTTTCTGTGTAGAGATCCTGTGCTAGGAGACGACTAGTGGGAAATGAGAATCCTAGAGCGTGTGGGTGTATCAGCAACAGCGCTGTGTTGCTCGTAATTAGAAGAGATTGCAACGGAAGTGATAATAAACCCAATGAGCCGATCTAGAACCCGTTATTTTCGTCACGTGTACCCCAGACACGTGACAATTTATACATATAACTTAATCTTAATTTCGCCTTTAATTTAACCTTCAACTATATGTACATTAAGTTATCTAATTATATCTAATACCAACATAATTGGACTAAATAGTAAATAATACCAAGAGTTTTGTTACAAAGCATAATATTACATGTTATTATTTAAAATATGGATGCATATTAAAAAGAAGTTCATCACCTAAACACAAACAATATACCTGATGATGAACCAATAAGAGTCGAAACATATCGTGTTTTTAAGATTTTAATGCAAATAATCTATATTTGTATATTTTTATTAGAAATGTTTGTGTCGACGGTTGTAAAAATATTCAAATATACATGACACACAACAGGATGCAGCATAAAAATATTAGCTGTAAATTTTCTAAAATTCAAAAGAGCTCCCCTTTGTTGCTCTAACGTGGGGACCTAATGCTATTTTTTATATATTGCAGATGTATCACTTCCCACATTCAATGCGTCAAATCGTTTTATTTACACTAGTCTAAAAGCACAACAAAATCATATTCGAGGTACCGTGGAATTATCCTTACTGTGAAGTTAACTGACTTCCCCCCACTGAACCCTGGAGTGTAGTTCCTTGCCGTGATTGAGAGACCGAGCACTTGGTCTCGCTTCTAGCAACTTGTCAGCTAACGTGCCCTTGAATTCTGTTAGCAATGATGGAGAAGAAATAGGGTCTGGATCGTTACCAGCCAACTGCATCCCATCAGGACAGGGTAAATAATCTCAGGACAATGCCATTCTCCTGTTTCTGACAACCGATCTAATTTAAAACCTACAAAGAACTGAATTCTTGACTCTGCCTGCTGAGGCAATACACTGAATGTCGCCACAGGAGGATTCAATTACTTCGTCTATACATCGTTCAGGTCTTCCATTGTACCTATAAAGGTTTTTCGAAACATTGTAAAAATTTTGGAACCAACTTGTCTCTGTGAATCCTAACAATTTTGATTTATGGACCACTCTCTTTTCACATTTTACACATTGAATGAGTCCGAAATGTCGATTTCCTGCCTATAGAGAAAATAGCCTGCGCTAATGTTACTGTTCCCGTAAAGGAACAACGGACTACAATACTTTCTCATTGAAACCAAATGCGAAATTATATAGCTGTCGGAGTTATAATAAGAGCGCCTCTGTGGTCTAGCGGTCAGGGTTCCTGGCTACAGATCCAGAGGTTCCGGTTCGATTCCTGGCGCTACCAGGTATTCTCAGTAGTAGTGGATCTGGAACGGTGTTCACTCAGCCTCGTGAGGATAATTGAGGAGCTATTTCAAGGAAATAGCGGCTCCGGTCTAGAAAACCGAAATTAAGGGCCGTGGGGATTCGTTGCGCTGACCACGTGACTCCTATCGGCTAAAGTTGGCACCAAACTTCGCTGACAAGCGGCGGTCGCTCGGTCGGTAGAGTTCGCTCGCGGACTAAAATCACGGAGTTTGTTTTGTTTTTTTATCTGACTTGTAATTAGTGGATCTGAGTTTCAGATAGCGGTGACTGCCTTCTGGGATTCGATGCTGTGTTGCAATCAGCAAGAGCTACTCTGCTTCAATCTGTCTGTCTGTCTATTTATCTATCTATCTTTCTCCTTAGCTAAAATCCACGGCCTCACGCTTTGTAATTCTTCATATTCACTTTTCATTTTATTCCGCTGTTAATTAATTCCCATATAAATATTTGTGTATGTCTATCTGTATTTCCTTTCAATCCGCCATATTTTCCTTAAATGCGTGTATGGCCGTGACAGTACTTTACTTTATCAGGCTTCTTTAATTAAAAATTCCACGCTTTTGCTCAGTCCAGTGCGAAGATGTTAATTTTAATTTATTAATATGACAGACAGACTCTAAGCATCAAAGAAAGAAACCCTTGCTGACGTATGAACGCGATGAAAGCTTCGCCTGTATATCATTTCATGTAGAAGCAGTGTACCGTAATATTTATTATGGCTTGATGTGAACTGGGGATTTGAGCACTGAAATATAAAAATTATTGCTTACAGAGAAAAATCCCCGTTGCCATGTCAAGACGAGGAAAGCTGGCGAGCAGTGACAGGGACGACGGTGTCTTTACGAGGTGATTAGGATGCCTTGCCGTCTTATATAACGATCCTCGGAAGCGAGGTTACGGGTAGGCTACATGCAGAATGCAGTGTTATGACTCCTGAATAATTTAGCAAACCGACATAAATAAAGTAAAAGGAATTTATTCCTTGGAAAGAATATAGTTTAGTAGGGCCTACGTTTTGTGAGTTATTCTGGAAAAGCAGTGGCTTTGAGTTGAATTCTGTGAGTCTTTTATCAAGGTAGCTTACAGCAACTTTAGCAGAAGCGTCTGTACCTTAGAAACACACCCTTCTTTATGCAAGTATACCAAGATGTATGTGGCAATACACGGCAAGCACTGCATAACGCGAAATAGAATTGTTGCTTCCATAGACACTCTGCTAAAAATGTGAGATATGTTCCTGAGCGGCCATATTTCGACGTTTTAACTCATGTCTGTGGACAGTTTGGTTATGGAGAAGTCAGTCACATTGTCGTGAGAGGCGGTGTTTATAAACTTCTAAAATAACATTAAGCAATTTTATTTTTCATTTAAGAGAATTAAAAATATACATCACATTGTCGTGAGAGGCGGTGTTTATAAACTTCTAAAATAACATTAAGCAATTTTGTTTTCCATTTAAGAGAATTAAAAATATATATACTTGTACATTATACATTTTTATGGTTTCGAATTCGGATAAGCAACAAACTTCTTCGGAATCTGATTCTGCTTCCATCATCAGGTAAAAATATCAAACCTGCCAAGTTGAGTCAATTATATAAACATGGGATAGGGACTACATCCATTTCATGGATCCAACGGATTGCATTTTAATTGTTTTACCTGTTGACAGAGGAAAAGTCTTCTTCCGAAAAATTTCCGCTTTCTAATCAAAAGCGAGAAGAAGGAAAATGTCCAACATGTGTGCCAGTAGAACACTTTCGTCACAAATCTTTAGTTATTTTAAAAAAATACTCGTATTTGTTATCGTGCATCCTACTCAATTTTAATCTGAATTAAAAATAATTGACTGTTAAATTATGCTAATGTTAAAATTAATTGTATTCATACTTAAGTAAATTTGAAGTCAGAATTTGGAAGTGGACCTCTACACTAGATGGAGGTGAATGTTCAGATTTATCTTCCCGCCGCCTTTACTTGGAGAACTATCAGTTGTCATTGGCTAGGAAGTTTGGCGGACCCCAACATTTTCTTGGACGTGACAACAAATCTAAAATTCCGTACCCTAAATATACACACCAATTTTACGGAATCAGCTATCCCAGCAAATTGATAAATAATACAATCAAAATTATGAATGTATAACGAGATGTTTATGCTGTACGTATTATGCATTCCCTTCATATTAATACCAGTTCATTCCTGACACAGACAAAGATTTTCCCTTTCGTCACTACATCCTGGCCTGCTTCGGTGTTCACTCAGGCTTCTATCCAATAGGAAAAACATAATTTGTGACAGTCGCACAACTAATGAAAAAGAAACAAAATAGACACTACTGTGTCAACATCTGATTTTATTCCTCATCAAAACTACCTAAGCATTCGGCAGTGTACAGTATGGATAAATAATTCACAAATAAAATAAGTACATCTCCAAAAGGAACAAAATTTTGTTTGAATTTCTATCAAAAGTAAAATAAAGTTTGGCATTAGAAGTTTAGGTATTATATCTTGTTATGCGTCGTTTGTATTTCCGAGTGCTAAATAACCATCGCTATCGATAGGCAACCAATAGCCTACGAACTAGAAATGCCTTACTCCCAGACTACACGAAGGAAAGTTTATGAATGTACGGATACGATTTCTTTTCCATTTAAACAGTTCATAGCTGCCCCGTCTCCAGAAATCGTGGACCTATAAGTTTACGATTCCATTCGGGAAACTCTCCAGAATTGGTGTCTAGCTCAAACGTTGGCAGAACTTAAACGAATATACCCGAAGTCTATAATCTAAAATCATCTTATCCCCACCAACGGTGAGGTTCCATTTAAATTTCCCATAATGTTTCCTTATATCGTCCAATTCTTTAGTATCCTTCATTTTTCTATATCGAGGTGGTTTTACAGCACACAGTAAAATTGTTTCTTTACGGCTTATGCAACTCCACTGCGGTATCGGTTTGCCGTGTCTAGGAACGCGATGAGTGGCATAAAACTGAGCCACTTTCTTGATTTAAGTTTCGCAATAAGAAATGGCTTTCATTTCATTCCATCCTGAGTTTCTGTATCACCTCTGCATTCGCTTGAAATACAGCCCTCTGAGGGAAGGAAGGGTATGTCACTGCAGTTGTAGTAGATGCAAGTAGGAGCACGCGGTAGCGTAGTTGATTGAGGTGCTATGTTACAAGCCGAAAGGTCTCGGGTTAGATTCCCGATGAGGCCATTGGATCCTTCAATTATCCTAATTCTTCCAACCGCACTATGGCCCTGGGATCGACTCAGCCTCTAACAGAAATGAGTACCAGGAACTTCCTGGGGGTGGGGGGGAAGGCTGACAACCTTACCGCCATCTGTGAGCCGATTGTCTAGAAAATGTGGGAGCCTTGATATCTCACTACCAGGCTGTGACATATAGCACGACGCCTGCTACCTCCTCTCTGAGCTGGAGAGTGCCTCGATGTGTAGAGACGTGCAAAACCGTGTTGCTTTCTCATGACGAGACCTTAGACAGTTTTCATTAAAAAAGCGAGGCGACTAGTGTGACCATCTCCTCATCTGTGTTGCATTTATACGATCCTGGCGCAGGTTCATCAACGTCCTCAACGTCGTGGCCAATTTAGAAACAAGTAAATAGGCTCAGGATCAGGATGCAGGCTTCCCAGCCGACCCGTGGTCTTGGTACTGATCACACTCTGGCAGGCGGCACGCGGTAGCGCAGTTGGTTGAGGCACTATTGTTGTATATGGTGATAGTAGTGATGGTAGAATGTTTTTGTATTGCTAGTGGGGTGGGACTAAGTCCCTTGTACTGCGGCCACTTCTGACGTATTGTACCAGCCCCAGATCATAGGTGAGGGTGATTGTGGAGCAGTTGCTGGAGTGAAGATTGGCAGGGGAAACCGAAGTACTCGGAGAAAACCTGCCCCAGCACCACTTTGTCCACCACAAATCACACTTGACCAGACACGGGATCGAACCGGGCCGCCGTGGTGGGAAGCCAGCGACTAACAGCTTGAGCCATGGCGCAGACCCTTGATGTAAGGTAAATATAACTACAAGTGAAGGAAGGTACACGTTAAAATAATCCTTATGGATACATAATCTGAGGAAAAGACTGTATCAACACGAAATATCAAAATACTGCAAACTTGGCCTTTCACCTGTGCTATCACATGAAAATAAGCTTATTTTCAACTAAAACACAGCGGAAGCTGTGCGCCTTCCTGTCTCGTAAATTTTGTCGAGATCGACCAAAGTCCAGAATGGATTCACATACTGTAAACAATAGAATGTTCCGGAAGCTTCTTAGGATGAAGCAATGTATGACGCTAATAGAAGCTTCCAGAAGGGTAACGCCCCAGCTGGACCGTATATACTCCAATATACTCCATTCGCGATGAGGTCATTAGATTTTTTCAATTGGCCTAATCCGGAGCCTTTTCTCAGGGGGTAAAGCGGCCGGAGCGTGAACCTGACCACTCACTTCCAACTAGTGTCAACGTCGAGAAAACGTGGGTCTATACATCCACTCCCTCATACGCCTTCATGGCATACTGCTTAACTAGTTAAGCACAGAGACAAATTTACCTTTTGCCTAATCCTTATAGCCGCACTATGGCCCTGGGGTCGACTCAGTCTCTAACATAAATCAGTATCAGGAATCTTCCTGGTGAGTAAAGGGCGGCCGGTGCGTAAGCCCGATAAACTGTGAACCGATTTTCTGGAAGAAGTGGGAGCCTCGACGTTTCACAAACTTATGGGCCTCCACGGCTTACGTCCTCAACGTCGTGACCAGTTTAGAAGCAAATGAATAGGCTCAGGCGCAGGATGCAGCTCCTCTTGCTAGTGATCCCTCCCGGGCTCTTCACAGAATGCGAGATACCTGCGCTCTGGTACATCTCCTTATGGTGGTTCAACTGATGGTCAGTTTGTCACTATCGCTGTGGAACACTTCTTGGAGCTCATGACCACCTTTCTTAGTCTCTTTAGGCCCTTATAGTGCCTATCTGCGTGGGGCGTTCTCTCTGACGACAAGACGTGTCTGTCTTTTGTCAAAGTCATAGCCTTACTTGCTGTCCATTACAAAGCACGTTCCTTTCCTCCTGCTTGCATTTTACATGCATTATGCATTTGCGTTGTAAGTGAATATGTCGAGTAATTTTTCATGTACGTATATGTACGTATTGATCCAGCAGACCCATAGGAAGGGGACTGCTATCCTCTCCGACCTAATAGGGAGAGTGGACAGAGAAAAATTTATAAAATGGCCAATTTAAGGGCCGCTGAATCCACCTGTCACGGTTCTACATTCGAAACTTCGTCAATATCAACATCCACATGCTGCAAAGACCAAATAAGGGAATAAATATTATCAATTGCCCACTGCTGAAGCCTAAAACCAGGAACTAAATAAATACAAATAAATTGTGCAAAACGTTCTGTGTTATGTTCCCCATTCTTCTCTAAGTATTACAAAGCTACCAGCATTTTAACAACAATGAAATAAGCACAGACATAAATATGATAAATAAACATGTTTCCGCCTGTCATAAATTAATTATCCGACTGATTTATATGTAGTTAATAATAAAATATAGCTGTTTGAAGTACAGTATAATTTTACTTTAACATAATAGAATTGTTTGTTAATTAAAACGGCACATTGCATTTAATTTGTACGTTTATCACAAATGGACAAATTCTGTATTATTTTACAATTGAATTATCTTTTACACAACGAATATCACATTACGTAATCATGTTAACTGATGGCCGGAACAGCGACCCTATGCATTATAGTTTTACTGGAAACGCTGGAGTTTAACTAAAAGAGTTATTGATGTTAATTTAAAACGTACAACTGCAGAGAGGGGCATGTGAAGTATTCCGTGCGTATTTAGCAAACTCAACGAAAACTTTTGCACGACTGCTGGATTAAGATCGAAACTTCACAGATAAACAAGATACCTGTTTTTATTTTGTCTTCAACACGAATATAGCATAAAATTGATTATGAGTTTATCAGTAACACAACAAAAGAAGTCTAATATTGTTCTGTGCATTCACTACTGACTGACTGTTTCTTTGGTTATTTAATCACAGCTTCTAAACTGCGAGCTTACGTAGCGTCAAATGAATGATTTTGAAAGATTAATTAAGAACTCTAAAGAAGAAATCGTCCATGTTGATTTTAAAGTATTGTAGCGTGTAAAGCCGTTGCTATGCAACGACCGTATTATGGACGGATATACCAGGGCCGTTTCTGGGCAACGGCTCGGTAAACACGTTCCCGCAGACAAGCAACGGCACAACGTCCGTTGCTAGGCAGCAGATACTTAATAATGCAAGGATTGAACTACAACAATGAAAGAAGTGTTTTCTACATGGCCCGGACCGAGAAGTTATAAGCGAGAAAATGTTATAGATTAGTTCATTTCTGCACGGGAGAATGTGCAGACAGGACCTGAGCGTGTGAAACTGAAATATCTCTACTGTTGGAAGCCGTTGCATGAAAACGGCTGGTGAAGACACAGCAGGCTGGAAAAGGCTTAGCAGATGCTGTAGAGATTTGTGAAGTTTGCAATTGGCGATAGCGTTGTAATTACTTGTAGTTCCGAGCGGTGTGTATAAGTGGTCAACAAATCTCTTCACCAATCTAAACCCCGTTTAGAGACACACATACTACGTGACAATATTATCCTAAGATTTTCCTGAGGTAACCTATGAAAACCACGGAAAATCTCAGTAGAGACGGTCCCCGACACAACATCCAAAACTGCGGTATCATAAAGGATGCATAAACTGCTTACTCGCGTCGGTGGATCTGTTTATTGATACACCTACCAGTCCATGTGCCCGCTTTACAATACGGCAAGGGCTCAGAAACTCTGGGGTACCAGGACTCCATAAAATAATATATTGTCACGTATATTAGTGACTATAGATGGATCACACCACATTGAACCTTCTCAGGGTGCTTTCACTAGCCTTCGCTTTCCGTTTCCTGGCAACGGATTTATCAGATGAACTATCACTTCAATCACTACGAAGTCCTCTTGCAATTTCTTGTTTAATCGCCTTGGACTGCCGACCCTTCAGAACTCGATCTAATTCTCCAATTCTAATTCCTAATCTCCCTGCCTACAAACACCATTCCTTCTATAGACTCGGGTTTGACCCCATAGAAAGCACCGTCTTCTCTTGCCGAGTATTATTATGTTACCTAGTAACGAGTTGTAGCGCGGTCCACAGAGAACACAGCTCCTATTGTTGGGTGTTCGCTGGAATACTGAGTCGTTGCCTAGCCATGAATAAATGGATCATAATATAAATTTATACGACTCCCATGTTCCCTGGACAGCGAAAAGTTAAGTTCTACAAATTTCTGCAAGTTCCTGTTAGGCTGTACCGTGACAGCCGGAACTTCAATAGCTTGAAGATCTCTCTACACCCACAGTTAGCTACGAAATGTTCTTACATAGTCTCGAGAACTTTCACAGATTTGTTCTCCAGTTGCGGAAACGTTGCTGGAAACCAACTGACCGATTCGCTAACTTACAAAAACTGTGAGTGGATAACATTTAAAAAAATGTACAGTTGTCCCTGTATTACTTAATCAATCACCATGCTAAGAAGACATAATGGGAGTGGAGGCATAGCTCCATCATTCTTAACCTCAGCACTAGATGGAAATGAATGAGCAAGTTCACCCTCCAGCCACATTACCCCTGGAGAAAGATTCCCTAGTATCCATTGGATAGGAAACTGAGGGAGCCCCGGATACGGTCTGGACTTTACGGAGTACAGACAGGTCTCCATTCCCTGCAGGGAATCTGACCCCGGCAGTCCACACAGTAGCCCTCTGCCACACCGACTGAGCTATCTCGCCTCTTCATGAGTGGACATACATGTATTCTAAATAGTTCAGAATTGGGAGACATCCTTTAGGGTATGTCACGACCCACAATTTAAGAAACCATGCATTGGTGTCTACAGATTTTATGCAATTAGATAATATTCATTCATCAGTAATCTGTCAGACGATAGGTCCACAGTCTCTTCCAAAATATTTCCTTTACTTGATGCGATCTAGAGCTTTCTCCTTAAAATGAAAATATCCTCTTCTGTCCCCAAGGTCATCCAGCATCTTCTTACGTCTTCTTCCTCGTCTTCTGGTCACTTCTATCCGCTCCTCTATCTTTCCTTCAATAACTTCTTTTAGAAGGCAGTAATAAATTTTTAAAACTGAAACATCAACTCCAGATCGATGTGAAATTATTCAGAATTCCAAAATACTGAAACTTCACATTTAGGAGGAAGACATGCGCCTCTGTGCAATAAAATGGTAATAATGCTGCTTAAATCTTTTGATAACACAGTGCGCCGACAGATCACCACACACACTGGTTGAAGATAGCACTAATTTTTCCGGCAGATGTATCTCTCAACAGTGGTCTCTCTATCGACAGCTTTCATCATCGTCATGAAAAAATCTTATTTAAACGAACATCTTCAGATCCGTGTTTTGTATTTCTTCATTATTGGGTTTTGGGTACGCGATGGGGAGCCTCTAGTAAACACGGCACTTGTCGCAGAGCAGGTGAATGTGTCCGGTCAAGAATTCTCCGTCTGTAATTCTGTGACCTTTCAATCAACGCCATCTAGCTTGTCCCCCCCCCCCACGCTCTCATCCGTTCCTTCAACGAAACAGGAAGGAAACGGCTTTCTTGACTCGGCAATATAAAAGAACTTTCTAAGCTCTGTGGGATTCAGTTGGTTGGGAAGTGAGACATTTTCAATCACGAGGTGCAGAAGTGAAGAGGACAGGCGATACTTGAATGGCTGGCTCGAAATGTACTTAGCCACTGGAACAGTGACTCGCTAACTACTGGATCCGAACTCACTGCTAAGCTAGATTTACTGGCAAGAACCGTGTTAACGTCTTGTGCTTTGAAAGATTTCATCTGTCCGGGTGAAGACTAGCAAGTAGCTATTAGAAATGGTGGGCAAGAGATTAATTTCCTGCTGAAACCAGCTCTCAACTAAATTATCTTCTTCTTCTTTTTCTTCTTCGCTTAATGGCATAGGCAAACACTCATTCCATCTTTTCCAAGAACTCCTTCGATCACGGCGTTCTTTCGGTTTAACTAACTAACAAACTAACTCCATGGAGCTGAATCCTTCTTGAGAAGCCAACAGTTGCTTATCCAGTTAAGAAATTCCAAATCCCACAACTAATTTCCACCCTGAGCCAGATGAATCTAGTGTACACTTCCACAACCTATTTATTTAATATTCATTGTGGTATTATTGTCACATGTATAAATGACTATAGATGGGGTTTGGATTGATAATTGGATCTTTGAACACTTACAGAACGTGACTACAGGTAACTATAGTGATATCGCTAATTGACTATTTCTACTAAGTCTCTTCAGACTGCTGCTTCCGACGGCGTGGCTTTCTCAGTTTCCGTGTCCACGTCCTTACTGACCGGCGTCTGTCTCTCAAATAATTGAATTTTAGACTTGTATTGCTTATGACAACTCGGCAAAGACCGCATAGAAAACACCGCTTCCAATAGTCCTATTGTTGTGTCACGCAGCTTTCGCACGGATCGCGTAGAGAACACAGCTTCCCAGTTCATTGGAGCGTGGTAGGAATCTGTTGCTTAGCAACAAGCATTGTTTTCAGATTCATTACATACAAGCAGCAACGGGTCTACATGCTACACTATTTTCCCATCTATGTCCAGGTCTTCCCTTTTGTGAACGCATTAAAATTTGTTTTGGCATTCTTCAATAAGTACATAATTTTATCCCAACTGTTAATCCCGGTTTTATTTTGTAATTGTATTTTAAGTTCTCTCCAAATATCTTCATTTCGAAACGGTAAATATTGTGCCCTTCAACTGTCCTTGTGCTTCACATACTGACTCCACTTCTTTCCAAGATATTCCCGTTTCCGCGCCCGTTCTGTTCGTGCTGCAGAACCAGCTTCGGAATTATTACGTCAGCTATTCCATCAAGACGATATATTATGTAAACCTAAATGCTCAGACATTCTAAAGTTATGTTTCCGAGTGCTTTGATATCCGCTTAGAGAATTATAATTAGCTATAATTTAGCTCCCTTATTTCCTGTCCCTACATATTATGTAGACCCGTTGCTAAGTAAAAACCACGAAATAGACAACGAGACAACAGTGAAGGGACTCAGACCCAAAAAAGACTGCGCTGGCAAAGACCAACAGCATATACATAAGACAGACCCGTCCCCTAGTCACAGAGGACGCCCCTTTGCGTCAGTCGCAATGTGACTTTGACTTGAGTTCGGTTACTGAGCACAGTCAACTGAGTACAGTGGAGTGCAGTGAGTTGGCTGGTGAGCTCTCAGAGGACTCCTGCGGCTCACTTGCTGTGAGTCACTGCCCTTAGAAGCTTGTAGCTGAGGCATGGGACAGTTCGAGAACCCAGAGTAAGGCGAACGGCCGAGGCTGAAGCCGTTACGAAACAACTACTGGTGAAAACACAGTAGAGTGAGAATACTTAGTGCGTGCTGCAGTGAACTGCAGAGTGTGTGAACTAGCGATAGCACTATAGTTACGTGTAGTTAAAGAGCCGCGCCATAGCTCAAGCGGTTAGTCGCTGGCTTTTCACGGCGGCGGCCCGGGTTTCATCCCGGGTCTGGTCTTGTTGGTTTTTTTTATTGACTGCGTATTTACAATCTGCTCTCTTATTTTTGGAGTATTAAGTAAAGAGTTGGATTTGTGGTGGACAAAGTGGCGCTGGGGCATGTTTTCTCAGAGTACTTCGGTTTCCCCTGCCAATCTTCATTCCACCAATTGCTCCACAATCACCCTCACCTATCATCTGGGGCTGGTACAATAGGCCAGAAGTGGCCGCAGTACAAAGGACTTAGTCCCACCCCACTAGCAATAAGAAAAAAACACTTGTAGTTACTTTCTGTAAGTGTTCATTAAATCCAAACACCTATATAGTTACACTCTATCAACTGACAATATTATGAAATGCATATGAATGATTCATACTTGGAGAAGAATATTAATGAAACACATTTTCTCTCAGAGATGCATTAAACTGTTAGAACAGCACTGTCACAAATTCAAGGCTATTGTTCATCTAAATACACACTGATTTCCTACCTCATAGAAAACACACCGTCTCCATTAATCGGTGAAAGCTGTTTTCAGAAATACTCTATATTTTCACAGAACCATAAGAAATATAAATACAAACCACTCCGTCCAATGTGACATATAAGTTTTTACTACGTTAAAACTTATCTCCCTTACATGTTACAAACAGTTTGTAATGATGTTCCCTCTGAAGATGGCCCGTAAGGACCGAAACATGTAAGGGAGATAAGTTTTAACGTAGTAAAAACTTATATGTCACATTGGACGGAGTGGTTTGTATTTATA